>NW_026728042.1:530000-855041 GCF_030684315.1 Stegostoma tigrinum | reverse complement strand
AGGACTGCGGGGGCCGGTCCCTGTGAGCGGGTCAGGGGTGCGGGCGCCAGTCCCTGTGAGCGGGTCAGGGCTGCGGTGGCAAATAGCTGTCAGGGGGTCAGGGCTGCGGGGGCCAGTGCCTGTCAGCGGGCCAGGGCTGCGGGGGCCAGTCCCTGTCAGCGGGCCAGGGCTGCGGGGGCCAGTCACTGTGAGCGGGTCAGTGCTGCGGGGGCCAGTCCCTGTGAGCGGGTCAGGGCTGCGGGGGCCAGTCCCTGTGAGCGGATCAGGGCTGCGGGGGACAGTCCCTGTGAGCGGGTCAGGGCTGCGGGGGCCAGTCCCTGTGAGCGGGTCAGGGCTGCGGGGGCCAGTCCCTGTGAGCGGGTAAGGGCTGCGTGGGCCAGTGCCTGTGAGCGGGTCATGGCTGCGGGGGCCAGTCCCTGTGAGCGGAACAGAGCTGCGGGGGCCAGTCCCTGTGAGCGGGTCAGGGCTGCGGGGGCCAGTCCCTGTGAGCGGGCGAGGGCTGCGGTGGCAAATAGCTGTCAGGGGGTCAGGGCTGCGGGGGCCAGTCCATGTCTGCGGGACAGGGCTGCGGGGGACAGTGCCTGTGATCGGGTCAGGGCTGCGGGGGCCAGTCCCTGTGAGCGGGTCAGGGCTGCGGGGGCCAGTCCCTGTGAGCGGGTCAGGGCTGCGGGGGCCAGTCCCTGTGAGCGGGTCAGGGCTGCGGGGGCCAGTCCCTGTGAGCGGGTCAGGGCTGCGGGGGCCAGTCCCTGTGAGCGGGTCAGGGCTGCGGGGGCCAGTCCCTGTGAGCGGTTCAGGGCTGCGGGGGCCAGTCCCTGTGAGCGGGTCAGGGCTGCGGGGGCCAGTCCCTGTGAGCGGGTCAGGGCTGCGGGGGCCAGTCCCTGTGAGCGGGCGAGGGCTGCGGTGGCAAATAGCTGTCAGGGGGTCAGGGCTGCGGGGGCCAGTCCATGTCAGCGGGACAGGGCTCCGGGGGACAGTGCCTGTGATCGGGTCAGGGCTGCGGGGGCCAGTCCCTGTGAGCGGGTCAGGGCTGCGGGGGCCAGTCCCTGTGAGCGGGTCAGGGCTGCGGGGGACAGTACCTGTGAGCGGGTCAGGGCTGCGGGGGCCAGTCCCTGTGAGCGGGTCAGGGCTGCGGGGGCCGGTCCCTGTGAGCGGGTCAGGGCTGCGGGGGCCAGTCCCTGTGAGCGGGTGAGGGCTGCGGGGGCCAGTCCTGTGAGCGGGTCAGGCCTGCGGGGGCCAGTCCCTGTGAGCGGGTCAGGCCTCCGGTGGCAAATAGCTGTCAGGGGGTCAGGGCTGCGGGGGCCAGTCCATGTCACCGGGACAGGGCTGCGGGGGCCGGTCCCTGTGAGCGGGCCAGGGCTGCGGGTGCCGGTCCCTGTGAGCGGGCCAGGCCTGCGGGGGCCGGTACCTGTGAGCGGGCCAGGGCTGCGGGAGCCGGTCCCTGTTAGCGGGCCAGGGCTGCGGGGGCCGGTCCCTGTGAGCGGGACAGGGCTGCGGGGGCCGGTCCCTGTGAGCGGGACAGGGCTGCGGGGGCCGGTCCCTGTGAGCGGGCCAGGCCTGCGGGGGCCGGTCCCTGTGAGCGGGCCAGGGTTGCGGGGGCCGGTCCCTGTTAGCGGGCCAGGGCTGCGGGGGCCGGTCCCTGTGAGCGGGTCATGGCTGCGGGGGCTGGTCCCTGTGAGCGGGCCTGGGCTGGGGGGGCCGGTCCCTGTGAGCGGGCCAGGGCTGCGGGGGCCGGTCCCTGTGAGCGGGCAAGGGCTGCGGGGGCCGGTCCCTGTGAGCGGGCCAGGGCTGCGGGGGCAGGTCCCTGTGAGCGGGCCTGGGCTGGGGGGGCCGGTCCCTGTGAGCGGGCCAGAGCTGCGGGGGCCGGTCCCTGTGAGCGGGCCAGGGCTGCGGGGGCCGGTCCCTGTGAGCGGGCCAGGGCTGCCGGGGCCGGTCCCTGTCAGCGGGCCAGGGCTGCAGGGGCCGGTCGCCGTCAGCGGGCCAGGGCTGAGGGGGGCGGTCGCTGTGAGCGGGCCAGGGCTGCGGGGGCCGGTCCCTGTGAGCGGGCCAGGGCTGCGGGGGCCGGTCCCTGTGAGCAGGCCAGGGCTGCGGGGGCCGGTCCCTGTGAGCGGGTCAGGGCTGCGGGGGCCGGTCCCTATGAGCGGGTCAGGGCTACGGGGGCCAGTCCCTGTGAGCGGATCAGGGCTGCGGGGGCCAGACCCTGTGAGCGGGTCAGGGCTGCGGGGGCCAGTCCCTGTGAGCGGGCGAGGGCTGCGGTGGCAAATAGCTGTCAGGGGGTCAGGGCTGCGGGGGCCAGTCCATGTCAGCGGGACAGGGCTGCGGGGGACAGTGCCTGTGATCGGGTCAGGGCTGCGGGGGCCAGTCCCTGTGAGCGGGTCAGGGCTGCGGGGGCCAGTCCCTGTGAGCTGGTCAGGGCTGCGGGGGCCAGTCCCTGAGAGCGGGTCAGTGCTGCGGGGGCCAGTCCCTGTGAGCGGGTCAGGGCTGCGGGGGCCGGTCCCTGTGAGCGGGCCAGGCCTGCGGGGGCCGGTCCCTGTGAGCGGGCCAGGGCTGCGGGGGCCGGTCCCTGTGAGCGGGCCAGGGCTGCGGGGGCCGGTCCCTGTGAGCGGGCCAGGGCTGCGGGGGCCGGTCCCTGTTAGCGGGAAAGGGCTGCGGGGGCCGGTTGTGTGAGCGGGCCAGGGCTGCGGGGGCCGGTCCCTGTGAGCGGGCCAGGGCTGCGGGGGCCGGTCCCTGTGAGCGGGCCAGGGCTGCGGGGGCCGGTCCCTGTGAGCGGGCCAGGGCTGCGGGGGCCGGTCCCTGTGTGCGGGCCAGGGCTGCGGGGGCCGGTCCCTGTTAGCGGGCCAGGGCTGCGGGGGCCGGTCCCTGTGAGCGGGCCAGGGCTGCGGGGGCCGGTCCCTGTGAGCGGGCAAGCGCTGCGGGGGCCAGTCCCTGTGAGCGGGCCAGGGCTGCGGGGGCCGGTCCCTGTGAGCGGGCCTGGGCTGGGGGGGCCGGTCCCTGTGAGCGGGCCAGGGCTGCGGGGGCCGGACCCTGTGAGCGGGCCAGGGCTGCGGGGTCCGGTCCCTGTGAGCGGGCCAGGGCTGCCGGGGCCGGTCCCTGTGAGCGGGCCAGGGCTGCGGGGGCCGGTCCCTGTGAGCGGGCCATGGCTGCGGGGGCCGGTCCCTGTGAGCGGGCCAGGGCTGCGGGGGCCGGTCCGTGTCAGCGGGCCAGTGCTGCGGGGGCCGGTCCCTGTCAGCGGGCCAGGGCTGCGGGGGCCGGTCGCTGTGAGCGGGCCAGGGCTGCGGGGGCCGGTCCCTGTGAGCGGGCCAGGGCTGCGGGGGCCGGTCCCTGTGAGCGGGCCAGGGCTGCGGGGGCCGGTCCCTGTGAGCGGGTCAGGGCTGCGGTGGCAAATAGCTGTCAGGGGGTCAGGGCTGAGGGGGCCAGTGCCTGTCAGCGGGCCAGGGCTGCGGGGGCCTGTCCCTATCAGCGGGCCAGGGCTGCGGGGGCCAGTCACTGTGAGCGGGTCAGGGCTGCGGGGGCCAGTCCCTGTGAGCGGGTCAGGGCTGCGGGGGCCAGTCCCTGTGAGCGGAACAGGGCTGCGGGGGCCAGTCCCTGTGAGCGGGTCAGGGCTGCGGGGGCCAGTCCCTGTGAGCGGGTCAGGGCTGCGGGGGGCAGTCCCTGTGAGCGGGTCAGGGCTGCGGGGGCCAGTCCCTGTGAGCGGGTCAGGGCTGCGGGGGCCAGTCCCTGTGAGCGGGTCAGGGCTGCGGGGGCCAGTCCCTGTGAGCGGGTCAGGGCTGCGGGGGCCAGTCCCTGTGAGCGGAACAGAGCTGCGGGGGCCAGTCCCTGTGAGCGGGTCAGGGCTGCGGGGGCCAGTCCCTGTGAGCGGGCGAGGGCTGCGGTGGCAAATAGCTGTCAGGGGTTCAGGGCTGCGGGGGCCAGTCCATGTCAGCGGGACAGGGCTGCGGGGGACAGTGCCTGTGATCGGGTCAGGGCTGCGGGGGCCAGTCCCTGTGAGCGGGTCAGGGCTGCGGGGGCCAGTCCCTGTGAGCGGGTCAGGGCTGCGGGGGCCAGTACCTGTGAGCGGGTCAGGGCTGCGGGGGCCAGTCCCTGTGAGCGGGTCAGGGCTGCGGGGGCCAGTCCCTGTGAGCGGGTCAGGGCTGCGGGGGCCAGTCCCTGTGAGCGGATGAGGGCTGCGGGGGCCAGTCCCTGTGAGCGGGTCAGGGCTGCGGGGGCCAGTCCCTGTGAGCGGGCCAGGGCTGCGGGGGCCGGTCCCTGTGAGCGGGTCAGGGCTGCGGGGGCAGGTCCCTGTGAGCGGGTCAGGGCTGCGGGGGCCGGTCCCTGTGAGCGGGTCAGGGCTACGGGGGCCGGTCCCTGTGAGCGGATCAGGGCTGCGGGGGCCAGACCCTGTGAGCTGGTCAGGGCTGCGGGGGCCAGTCCCTGTGAGCGGGCGAGGGCTGCGGTGGCAAATAGCTGTCAGGGGGTCAGGGCTGCGGGGGCCAGTCCATGTCAGCGGGACAGGGCTGCGGGGGACAGTGCCTGTGATCGGGTCAGGGCTGCGGGGGCCAGTCCCTGTGAGCGGGTCAGGGCTGCGGGGGCCAGTCCCTGTGAGCTGGTCAGGGCTGCGGGGGCCAGTCCCTGTCAGCGGGTCAGTGCTGCGGGGGCCAGTCCCTGTGAGCGGAACAGGGCTGCGGGGGCCAGTCCCTGTGAGCCGGTCAGGGCTGCGTGGGCCAGTCCCTGTGAACGGGTCAGGGCTGCGGGGGCCAGTCCCTGTGAGCGGGTCAGGCCTGCGGTGGCAAACAGCTGTCAGGGGGTCAGGGCTGCGGGGGCCGGTCCATGTCAGCGGGACAGGGCTGCGGGGGCCGGTCCCTGTGAGCGGGCCAGGGCTGCGGGGGCCGGTCCCTGTGAGCGGGCCAGGGCTGCGGGGGCCGGTCCCTGTGAGCGGGTCAGGGGTGCGGGGGCCAGTCCCTGTGAGCGGGTCAGGGCTGCGGTGGCAAATAGCTGTCAGGGGGTCAGGGCTGCGGGGGCCAGTGCCTGTCAGCGGGCCAGGGCTGCGGGGGCCAGTCCCTGTCAGCGGGCCAGGGCTGCGGGGGCCAGTCACTGTGAGCGGGTCAGTGCTGCGGCGGCCAGTGCCCGTGAGCGGGTCAGGGCTGCGGGGGCCAGTCCCTGTGAGCGGATCAGGGCTGCGGGGGCCAGTCCCTGTGAGCGGGTCAGGGCTGCGGGGGCCAGTCCGTGTGAGCGGGTCAGGGCTGCGGGGGCCAGTCCCTGTGAGCGGGTCAGGGCTGCGGGGGCCAGTGCCTGTGAGCGGGTCAGGGCTGCGGGGGCCAGTCCCTGTGAGCGGAACAGAGCTGCGGGGGCCAGTCCCTGTGAGCGGGTCAGGGCTGCGGGGGCCAGTCCCTGTGAGCGGGCGAGGGCTGCGGTGGCAAATAGCTGTCAGGGGGTCAGGGCTGCGGGGGCCAGTCCATGTCTGCGGGACAGGGCTGCGGGGGACAGTCCCTGTGAGCGGGTCAGGGCTGCGGGGGCCAGTCCCTGTGAGCGGGTCAGGGCTGCGGGGGCCGGTCCATGTCAGCGGGACAGTGCTGCGGGGGCCGGTCCCTGTGAGCGGGCCAGGGCTGCGGGGGCCGGTCCCTGTGAGCGGGCCAGGGCTGCGGGGGCCGGTCCCTGTGAGCGGGCCAGGGCTGCGGGGGCCGGTCCCTGTGAGCGGGCCAGGGCTGCGGGGGCCGGTCCCTGTGAGCGGGTCAGGGCTGCGGGGGCCAGTCCCTGTGAGCGGGTCAGGGCTGCGGTGGCAAATAGCTGTCAGGGGGTCAGGGCTGCGGGGGCCAGTGCCTGTCAGCGGGCCAGGGCTGCGGGGGCCAGTCCCTGTCAGCGGGCCAGGGCTGCGGGGGCCGGTCCCTGTGAGCGGGTCAGGGCTGCGGGGGCCGGTCCCTGTGAGCGGGCCAGGCCTGCGGGGGCCGGTCCCTGTGAGCGGGCCAGGGCTGCGGGGGCCGGTCCCTGTGAGCGGGCCAGGGCTGCGGGGGCCGGTCCCTGTGAGCGGGCCAGGGCTGCGGGGGCCGGTCCCTGTTAGCGGGAAAGGGCTGCGGGGGCCGGTCCGTGTGAGCGGGCCAGGGCTGCGGGGGCCGGTCCCTGTGAGCGGGCCAGGGCTGCGGGGGCCGGTCCCTGTGAGCGGGCCAGGGCTGCGGGGGCCGGTCCCTGTGTGCGGGCCAGGGCTGCGGGGGCCGGTCCCTGTTAGCGGGCCAGGGCTGCGGGAGCCGGTCCCTGTGAGCGGGCCAGGGCTGCGGGGGCCGGTCCCTGTGAGCGGGCAAGGGCTGCGGGGGCCGGTCCCTGTGAGCGGGCCAGGGCTGCGGGGGCCGGTCCCTGTGAGCGGGCCTGGGCTGGGGGGGCCGGTCCCTGTGAGCGGGCCAGGGCTGCGGGGGCCGGTCCCTGTGAGCGGGCCAGGGCTGCGGGGGCCGGTCCCTGTGAGCGGGCCAGGGCTGCCGTGGCCGGTCCCTGTGAGCGGGCCAGGGCTGCGGGGGCCGGTCCCTGTGAGCGGGCCAGGGTTGCGGGGGCCGGTCCCTGTGAGCGGGCCAGGGCTGCGGGGGCCGGTCCGTGTCAGCGGGCCAGGGCTGCGGGGGCCGGTCCCTGTCAGCGGGCCAGGGCTGCGGGGGCCAGTCCCTGTGAGCGGAACAGGGCTGCGGGGGCCAGTCCCTGTGAGCGGGTCAGGGCTGCGGGGGCCAGTCCCTGTGAGCGGAACAGGGCTGCGGGGGCCAGTCCCTGTGAGCGGGCCAGGGCTGCGGGGGCCAGTCCCTGTGAGCGGGTCAGGGCTGCGGTGGCAAATAGCTGTCAGGGGGTCAGGGCTGCGGGGGCCTGTCCCTATCAGCGGGCCAGGGCTGCGGGGGCCAGTCACTGTGAGCGGGTCAGGGCTGCGGGGGCCAGTCCCTGTGAGCGGGTCAGGGCTGCGGG
This sequence comes from Stegostoma tigrinum, assembly GCF_030684315.1. Taxonomy (NCBI): domain Eukaryota; kingdom Metazoa; phylum Chordata; class Chondrichthyes; order Orectolobiformes; family Stegostomatidae; genus Stegostoma; species Stegostoma tigrinum. Next base: position 848,135 of record NW_026728042.1, on the reverse strand, counting down.
GGCCAGTCCCTGTGAGCGGAACAGGGCTGCGGGGGCCAGTCCCTGTGAGCGGGTCAGGGCTGCGGGGGCCAGTCCCTGTGAGCGGGTCAGGGCTGCGGGGGCCAGTCCATGTGAGCGGGTCAGGGCTGCGGGGGCCAGTCCCTGTGAGCGGGTCAGGGCTGCGGGGGCCCGTCACTGTGAGCGGGTCAGGGCTGCGGGGGCCAGTCCCTGTGAGCGGTTCACGGCTGCGGGGGCCAGTCCCTGTGAGCGGGTCAGGGCTGCGGGAGCCAGTCCCTGTGAGCGGGTCAGGGCTGCGGGGGCCAGTCCCTGTGAGCGGGTCAGGCCTGCGGTGGCAAATAGCTGTCAGGGGGTCAGGGCTGCGGGGGCCAGTCCATGTCAGCGGGACAGAGCTGCGGGGGCCGGTCCCTGTGAGCGGGCCAGGGCTGCGGGGGCCGGTCCCTGTGAGCGGGCCAGGGCTGCGGGGGCCGGTCCCTGTGAGCGGGCCAGGGCTGCGGGGGCCGGTCCCTGTGAGCGGGCCAGGGCTGCGGGGGCCGGTCCCTGTTAGCGGGAAAGGGCTGCGGGGGCCGGTCCGTGTGAGCGGGCCAGGGCTGCGGGGGCCAGGCCCTCTGAGCGGGTCAGGGCTGCGGGGTCCAGGCCCTGTGCGCGGGTCAGGGCTGCGGGGGCCAGGCCCTGTGAGCGGGTCAGGGCTGTGGGGGCCAGGCCCTCTGAGCGGGTCAGGGCTGCGGGGTCAGGCCCTGTGAGCGGGTCAGGGCTGCGGGGGCCAGGCCCTGTGAGCGGGTCAGGGCTGCGGGGGCCAGGCCCTGTGAGCGGGTCAGGGCTGCGGGGGCCAGGCCCTGTGAGCGGGTCAGGGCTGCGGGGGCCAGGCCGTGAGCGGGTCAGGGGTGCGGGGGCCAGGCCCTCTGAGCGGGTCAGGGCTGCGGGGGCCAGGCCCTGCGAGCGGGTCAGGGCTGCGGGGGCCAGGACCTGCGAGCGGGTCAGGGCTGCGGGGGACAGTCCCTGCGAGCGGGTCAGGGCTGCGGGGGCCAGTCCCTGCGAGCGGGTCAGGGCTCCGGGGGCCAGTCCCTGCGAGCGGGTCACCGCTGCGGGGGACGGTCCCTGCGAGCGGGTCAGGGCTCCGGGGGCCAGTCCCTGCGAGCGGGTCAGGGATGCGGGGGCCAGTCCCTGCGAGCGGGTCAGGGCTGCGGGGGCCAGTACCTGCGAGCGGGTCAGGGCTGCGGGGGCCAGTCCCTGCGAGCGGGTCAGGGCTGCGGGGGCCAGTCCCTGCGAGCGGGTCAGGGCTGCGGGGGCCAGTCCCTGCGAGCGGGTCAGGGCTGCGGGGGCCAGTCCCTGCGAGCGGGTCAGGGCTGCGGGGGCCAGTCCCTGCGAGCGGGTCAGGGCTGCGGGGGCCGGTCCCTGCGAGCGGGTCAGGGCTGCGGGGGCCGGTCCCTGGGAGCGGGCCAGGGCTGCGGGGGCCGGTCCCTGCGAGCGGGCCAGGGCAGCGGGGGCCGGTCCCTGTGAGCGGGCCAGGGCTGCGGGGGCCGGTCCCTGTGAGCGGGCCAGGGCTGCGGGGGCCGGTCCCTGTGAGCGGGCCAGGGCTGCGGGGGCCGGTCCCTGTGAGCGGGCCAGGGCTGCGGGGGCCGGTCCCTGTTAGCGGGAAAGGGCTGCGGGGGCCGGTCCGTGTGAGCGGGCCAGGGCTGCGGGGGCCGGTCCCTGTGAGCGGGCCAGGGCTGCGGGGGCCGGTCCCTGTGAGCGGGCCAGGGCTGCGGGGGCCGGTCCCTGTGTGCGGGCCAGGGCTGCGGGGGCCGGTCCCTGTTAGCGGGCCAGGGCTGCGGGAGCCGGTCCCTGTGAGCGGGCCAGGGCTGCGGGGGCCGGTCCCTGTGAGCGGGCAAGGGCTGCGGGGGCCGGTCCCTGTGAGCGGGCCAGGGCTGCGGGGGCCGGTCCCTGTGAGCGGGCCTGGGCTGGGGGGGCCGGTCCCTGTGAGCGGGCCAGGGCTGCGGGGGCCGGTCCCTGTGAGCGGGCCAGGGCTGCGGGGGCCGGTCCCTGTGAGCGGGCCAGGGCTGCCGTGGCCGGTCCCTGTGAGCGGGCCAGGGCTGCGGGGGCCGGTCCCTGTGAGCGGGCCAGGGTTGCGGGGGCCGGTCCCTGTGAGCGGGCCAGGGCTGCGGGGGCCGGTCCGTGTCAGCGGGCCAGGGCTGCGGGGGCCGGTCCCTGTCAGCGGGCCAGGGCTGCGGGGGCCGGTCGCTGTGAGCGGGCCAGGGCTGCGGGGGCCGGTCCCTGTGAGCGGGCCAGGGCTGCGGGGGCCGGTCCCTGTGAGCGGGCCAGGGCTGCGGGGGCCAGTCCCTGTGAGCGGGTCAGGGCTGCGGTGGCAAATAGCTGTCAGGGGGTCAGGGCTGCGGGGGCCTGTCCCTATCAGCGGGCCAGGGCTGCGGGGGCCAGTCACTGTGAGCGGGTCAGGGCTGCGGGGGCCAGTCCCTGTGAGCGGGTCAGGGCTGCGGGGGCCAGTCCCTGTGAGCGGAACAGGGCTGCGGGGGCCAGTCCCTGTGAGCGGGTCAGGGCTGCGGGGGCCAGTCCCTGTGAGCGGGTCAGGGCTGCGGGGGCCAGTCCATGTGAGCGGGTCAGGGCTGCGGGGGCCAGTCCCTGTGAGCGGGTCAGGGCTGCGGGGGCCCGTCACTGTGAGCGGGTCAGGGCTGCGGGGGCCAGTCCCTGTGAGCGGTTCACGGCTGCGGGGGCCAGTCCCTGTGAGCGGGTCAGGGCTGCGGGAGCCAGTCCCTGTGAGCGGGTCAGGGCTGCGGGGGCCAGTCCCTGTGAGCGGGTCAGGCCTGCGGTGGCAAATAGCTGTCAGGGGGTCAGGGCTGCGGGGGCCAGTCCATGTCAGCGGGACAGAGCTGCGGGGGCCGGTCCCTGTGAGCGGGCCAGGGCTGCGGGGGCCGGTCCCTGTGAGCGGGCCAGGGCTGCGGGGGCCGGTCCCTGTGAGCGGGCCAGGGCTGCGGGGGCCGGTCCCTGTGAGCGGGCCAGGGCTGCGGGGGCCGGTCCCTGTTAGCGGGAAAGGGCTGCGGGGGCCGGTCCGTGTGAGCGGGCCAGGGCTGCGGGGGCCAGGCCCTCTGAGCGGGTCAGGGCTGCGGGGTCCAGGCCCTGTGCGCGGGTCAGGGCTGCGGGGGCCAGGCCCTGTGAGCGGGTCAGGGCTGTGGGGGCCAGGCGCTCTGAGCGGGTCAGGGCTGCGGGGTCAGGCCCTGTGAGCGGGTCAGGGCTGCGGGGGCCAGGCCCTGTGAGCGGGTCAGGGCTGCGGGGGCCAGGCCCTGTGAGCGGGTCAGGGCTGCGGGGGCCAGGCCCTGTGAGCGGGTCAGGGCTGCGGGGGCCAGGCCGTGAGCGGGTCAGGGGTGCGGGGGCCAGGCCCTCTGAGCGGGTCAGGGCTGCGGGGGCCAGGCCCTGCGAGCGGTTCAGGGCTGCGGGGGCCAGGACCTGCGAGCGGGTCAGGGCTGCGGGGGACAGTCCCTGCGAGCGGGTCAGGGCTGCGGGGGCCAGTCCCGCGAGCGGGTCAGGGCTCCGGGGGCCAGTCCCTGCGAGCGGGTCACCGCTGCGGGGGACGGTCCCTGCGAGCGGGTCAGGGCTCCGGGGGCCAGTCCCTGCGAGCGGGTCAGGGATGCGGGGGCCAGTCCCTGCGAGCGGGTCAGGGCTGCGGGGGCCAGTACCTGCGAGCGGGTCAGGGCTGCGGGGGCCAGTCCCTGCGAGCGGGTCAGGGCTGCGGGGGCCAGTCCCTGCGAGCGGGTCAGGGCTGCGGGGGCCAGTCCCTGCGAGCGGGTCAGGGCTGCGGGGGCCGGTCCCTGCGAGCGGGTCAGGGCTGCGGGGGCCGGTCCCTGGGAGCGGGCCAGGGCTGCGGGGGCCGGTCCCTGCGAGCGGGCCAGGGCAGCGGGGGCCGGTCCCTGTGAGCGGGCCAGGGCTGCGGGGGCCGGTCCCTGTGAGCGGGCCAGGGCTGCGGGGGCCGGTCCCTGTGAGCGGGCCAGGGCTGCGGGGGCCGGTCCCTGTGAGCGGGCCAGGGCTGCGGGGGCCGGTCTCTGTGAGCGGGCCAGGGCTGCGGGGGCCGGTCCCTGTGAGCGGGCCAGGGCTGCGGGGGCCGGTCCCTGTCAGCGAGCCAGGGCTGCGGGGGCCGGTCCCTGTGAGCGGGCCAGGGCTGCGGGGGGCGGTCCCTGTGAGCGGGCCAGGGCTGCGGGGGCCGGTCCCTGTGAGCGGGCCAGGGCTGCGGGGGCCGGTCCCTGTGAGCGAGCCAGGACTGCGGGGGCCGGTCCGTGTGAGCGGGCCAGGGCTGCGGGGGCCGGTCCCTGTGAGCGGGCCAGGGCTGCGGGGGCCGGTCCCTGTGAGCGGGCCAGGGCTGTGGGGGCCTGTCCCTGTGATCGGGTCATGGCTGCGGGGGCCAGTCCCTGTGAGCGGGTGAGGGCTGCGGGGGCCAGTCCCTGTTAGCGGGTGAGGGCTGCGGTGGCAAATACCTGTCAGGGGGTCAGGGCTGCGGGGGCCAGTCCATGTCAGCGGGACAGGGCTGCGGGGGATAGTGCCTGTGATCGGGTCATGGCTGCGGGGGCCAGTCCCTGTGAGCGGGTGAGGGCTGCGGGGGCCAGTCCCTCTTAGCGGGTGAGGGCTGCGGGGGCCAGTCCCTGTGAGCGGGTCAGGGCTGCGGGGGCCAGTCCCTGTGAGCGGGTCAGGGCTGCGGGGGAGTGTCCCTGTGAGCGGGTCAGGGCTGCGGGGGCCGGTCCGTGTGAGTGGGCCAGGGCTACGGGGGCCGGTCCCTGTGAGCGGTCCAGGGCTGCGGGGGCCGGTCCCTGTGAGCCATCCAGGGCTGCGGGGGCCGGTCCCTGTGTGCGGGCCAGGGCTGCGGGGGCCGGTCCCTGTGTGCGGGCCAGGGCTGCAGGGGCCGGTCCGTGTGAGCGGGCCAGGGCTGCGGGGGCCGGTCCCTGTGAGCGGGCCAGGGCTGCGGGGGCCGGTCCCTGTCAGCGGGCCAGGGCTGCGGGGGCCTGTCCCTGTGATCGGGTCATGGCTGCGGGGGCCGGTCCCTGTGTGCGGGCCAGGGCTGCGGGGGCCGGTCCCTGTGAGCGGGCAAGGGCTGCGGGGGCCGGTCCCTGTGAGCGGGCCAGGGCTGCGGGGGCCGGTCCCTGTGAGCGGGCCTGGGCTGGGGGGGCCGGTCCCTGTGAGCGGGCCAGGGCTGCGGGGGCCGGTCCCTGTGAGCGGGCCAGGGCTGCGGGGGCCGGTCCCTGTGAGCGGGCCAGGGCTGCCGTGGCCGGTCCCTGTGAGCGGGCCAGGGCTGCGGGGGCCGGTCCCTGTGAGCGGGCCAGGGTTGCGGGGGCCGGTCCCTGTGAGCGGGCCAGGGCTGCGGGGGCCGGTCCGTGTCAGCGGGCCAGGGCTGCGGGGGCCGGTCCCTGTCAGCGGGCCAGGGCTGCGGGGGCCGGTCGCTGTGAGCGGGCCAGGGCTGCGGGGGCCGGTCCCTGTGAGCGGGCCAGGGCTGCGGGGGCCGGTCCCTGTGAGCGGGCCAGGGCTGCGGGGGCCAGTCCCTGTGAGCGGGTCAGGGCTGCGGTGGCAAATAGCTGTCAGGGGGTCAGGGCTGCGGGGGCCTGTCCCTATCAGCGGGCCAGGGCTGCGGGGGCCAGTCACTGTGAGCGGGTCAGGGCTGCGGGGGCCAGTCCCTGTGAGCGGGTCAGGGCTGCGGGGGCCAGTCCCTGTGAGCGGAACAGGGCTGCGGGGGCCAGTCCCTGTGAGCGGGTCAGGGCTGCGGGGGCCAGTCCCTGTGAGCGGGTCAGGGCTGCGGGGGCCAGACCATGTGAGCGGGTCAGGGCTGCGGGGGCCAGTCCCTGTGAGCGGGTCAGGGCTGCGGGGGCCCGTCACTGTGAGCGGGTCAGGGCTGCGGGGGCCAGTCCCTGTGAGCGGTTCACGGCTGCGGGGGCCAGTCCCTGTGAGCGGGTCAGGGCTGCGGGAGCCAGTCCCTGTGAGCGGGTCAGGGCTGCGGGGGCCAGTCCCTGTGAGCGGGTCAGGCCTGCGGTGGCAAATAGCTGTCAGGGGGTCAGGGCTGCGGGGGCCAGTCCATGTCAGCGGGACAGAGCTGCGGGGGCCGGTCCCTGTGAGCGGGCCAGGGCTGCGGGGGCCGGTCCCTGTGAGCGGGCCAGGGCTGCGGGGGCCGGTCCCTGTGAGCGGGCCAGGGCTGCGGGGGCCGGTCCCTGTTAGCGGGAAAGGGCTGCGGGGGCCGGTCCGTGTGAGCGGGCCAGGGCTGCGGGGGCCAGGCCCTCTGAGCGGGTCAGGGCTGCGGGGTCCAGGCCCTGTGCGCGGGTCAGGGCTGCGGGGGCCAGGCCCTGTGAGCGGGTCAGGGCTGTGGGGGCCAGGCCCTCTGAGCGGGTCAGGGCTGCGGGGTCAGGCCCTGTGAGCGGGTCAGGGCTGCGGGGGCCAGGCCCTGTGAGCGGGTCAGGGCTGCGGGGGCCAGGCCCTGTGAGCGGGTCAGGGCTGCGGGGGCCAGGCCCTGTGAGCGGGTCAGGGCTGCGGGGGCCAGGCCGTGAGCGGGTCAGGGGTGCGGGGGCCAGGCCCTCTGAGCGGGTCAGGGCTGCGGGGGCCAGGCCCTGCGAGCGGGTCAGGGCTGCGGGGGCCAGGACCTGCGAGCGGGTCAGGGCTGCGGGGGACAGTCCCTGCGAGCGGGTCAGGGCTGCGGGGGCCAGTCCCGCGAGCGGGTCAGGGCTCCGGGGGCCAGTCCCTGCGAGCGGGTCACCGCTGCGGGGGACGGTCCCTGCGAGCGGGTCAGGGCTCCGGGGGCCAGTCCCTGCGAGCGGGTCAGGGATGCGGGGGCCAGTCCCTGCGAGCGGGTCAGGGCTGCGGGGGCCAGTACCTGCGAGCGGGTCAGGGCTGCGGGGGCCAGTCCCTGCGAGCGGGTCAGGGCTGCGGGGGCCAGTCCCTGCGAGCGGGTCAGGGCTGCGGGGGCCAGTCCCTGCGAGCGGGTCAGGGCTGCGGGGGCCAGTCCCTGCGAGCGGGTCAGGGCTGCGGGGGCCAGTCCCTGCGAGCGGGTCAGGGCTGCGGGGGCCGGTCCCTGCGAGCGGGTCAGGGCTGCGGGGGCCGGTCCCTGGGAGCGGGCCAGGGCTGCGGGGGCCGGTCCCTGCGAGCGGGCCAGGGCAGCGGGGGCCGGTCCCTGTGAGCGGGCCAGGGCTGCGGGGGCCGGTCCCTGTGAGCGGGCCAGGGCTGCGGGGGCCGGTCCCTGTGAGCGGGCCAGGGCTGCGGGGGCCGGTCCCTGTGAGCGGGCCAGGGCTGCGGGGGCCGGTCTCTGTGAGCGGGCCAGGGCTGCGGGGGCCGGTCCCTGTGAGCGGGCCAGGGCTGCGGGGGCCGGTCCCTGTCAGCGAGCCAGGGCTGCGGGGGCCGGTCCCTGTGAGCGGGCCAGGGCTGCGGGGGGCGGTCCCTGTGAGCGGGCCAGGGCTGCGGGGGCCGGTCCCTGTGAGCGGGCCAGGGCTGCGGGGGCCGGTCCCTGTGAGCGAGCCAGGACTGCGGGGGCCGGTCCGTGTGAGCGGGCCAGGGCTGCGGGGGCCGGTCCCTGTGAGCGGGCCAGGGCTGCGGGGGCCGGTCCCTGTGAGCGGGCCAGGGCTGTGGGGGCCTGTCCCTGTGATCGGGTCATGGCTGCGGGGGCCAGTCCCTGTGAGCGGGTGAGGGCTGCGGGGGCCAGTCCCTGTTAGCGGGTGAGGGCTGCGGTGGCAAATACCTGTCAGGGGGTCAGGGCTGCGGGGGCCAGTCCATGTCAGCGGGACAGGGCTGCGGGGGATAGTGCCTGTGATCGGGTCATGGCTGCGGGGGCCAGTCCCTGTGAGCGGGTGAGGGCTGCGGGGGCCAGTCCCTCTTAGCGGGTGAGGGCTGCGGGGGCCAGTCCCTGTGAGCGGGTCAGGGCTGCGGGGGCCAGTCCCTGTGAGCGGGTCAGGGCTGCGGGGGAGTGTCCCTGTGAGCGGGTCAGGGCTGCGGGGGCCGGTCCGTGTGAGTGGGCCAGGGCTACGGGGGCCGGTCCCTGTGAGCGGTCCAGGGCTGCGGGGTCCGGTCCCTGTGAGCCATCCAGGGCTGCGGGGGCCGGTCCCTGTGTGCGGGCCAGGGCTGCGGGGGCCGGTCCCTGTGTGCGGGCCAGGGCTGCAGGGGCCGGTCCGTGTGAGCGGGCCAGGGCTGCGGGGGCCGGTCCCTGTGAGCGGGCCAGGGCTGCGGGGGCCGGTCCCTGTCAGCGGGCCAGGGCTGCGGGGGCCTGTCCCTGTGATCGGGTCATGGCTGCGGGGGCCGGTCCCTGTGTGCGGGCCAGGGCTGCGGGGGCCGGTCCCTGTGTGCGGGCCAGGGCTGCAGGGGCCGGTCCGTGTGAGCGGGCCAGGGCTGCGGGGGCCGGTCCCTGTGTGCGGGCCAGGGCTGCGGGGGCCGGTCCCTGTTAGCGGGCCAGGGCTGCGGGAGCCGGTCCCTGTGAGCGGGTGAGGGCTGCGGGGGCCAGTCCCTGTTAGCGGGTGAGGGCTGCGGTGGCAAATACCTGTCAGGGGGTCAGGGCTGCGGGGGCCAGTCCATGTCAGCGGGAAAGGGCTGCGGGGGATAGTGCCTGTGATCGGGTCATGGCTGCGGGGGCCAGTCCCTGTGAGCTGGTGAGGGCTGCGGGGGCCAGTCCCTCTTAGCGGGTGAGGGCTGCGGGGGCCAGTCCCTGTGAGCGGGTCAGGGCTGCGGGGGCCAGTCCCTGTGAGCGGGTCAGGGCTGCTCGGGAGTGTCCCTGTGAGCGGGTCAGGGCTGCGGGGGCCAGTCCCTGTGAGCGGGTCAGGGCTGCGGGGGCCGGTCCCTGTGAGCGGGCCAGGGCTGCGGGGGCCGGTCCCTGTGAGCGGGCCAGGGCTGCGGGGGCCGGTCCCTGTGAGCGGTCAAGGGCTGCGGGGGCCGGTCCCTGTGAGCGGGCCAGGGCTGCGGGGGCCGGTCCCTGTGAGCGGGCCAGGGATGCGGGGGCCGGTCCCTGTGAGCGGGCCAGGGCTGCGGGGGCCGGTCCCTGTGAGCGGGCCAGGGCTGCGGGGGCCGGTCCCTGTGAGCGGGCCAGGGCTGCGGGGGCCGGTCCCTGTGAGCGGGACAGGGCTGCGGGGGCCGGTCCCTGTGAGCGGGCCAGGGCTGCCGGGGCCGGTCCCTGTGAGCGGGCCAGGGCTGCGGGGGCCGGTCCCTGTGAGCGGGCCAGGGCTGCGGGGGCCGGTCCCCGTGAGCGGGCCAGGGCTGCGGGGGCCAGTCCGTGTCAGCGGGCCAGGGCTGCGGGGGCCAGTTCCTGTGAGCGGAACAGGGCTGCGGGGGCCAGTCCCTGTGAGCGGGTCAGGGCTGCGGGGGCCAGTCCCTGTGAGCGGGTCAGGGCTGCGGGGGACAGTCCCTGTGAGCGGGTCAGGGCTGCGGGGGCCAGTCCCTGTGAGCGGGCGAGGGCTGCGGTGGCAAATAGCTGTCAGGGGGTCAGGGCTGCGGGGGCCAGTCCATGTCAGCGGGACAGGGCTGCGGGGGACAGTGCCTGTGATCGGGTCAGGGCTGCGGGGGCCAGTCCCTGTGAGCGGGCCAGGGCTGCGGGGGCCGGTCCCTGTGAGCGGGCCAGGGCTGCGGGGGCCGGTCCCTGTGAGCGGGCCAGGGCTGCGGGGGCCGGTCCCTGTGAGCGGGCCAGGGCTGCCGTGGCCGGTCCCTGTGAGCGGGCCAGGGCAGCGGGGGCCGGTCCCTGTGAGCGGGCCAGGGTTGCGGGGGCCGGTCCCTGTGAGCGGGCCAGGGCTGCGGGGGCCGGTCCGTGTCAGCGGGTCAGGGCTGCGGGGGCCCGTCACTGTGAGCGGGTCAGGGCTGCGGGGGCCAGTCCCTGTGAGCGGTTCACGGCTGCGGGGGCCAGTCCCTGTGAGCGGGTCAGGGCTGCGGGGGCCAGTCCCTGTGAGCGGGTCAGGCCTGCGGGGGCCAGTCCCTGTGAGCGGGTCAGGCCTGCGGTGGCAAATAGCTGTCAGGGGGTCAGGGCTGCGGGGGCCAGTCCATGTCAGCGGGACAGAGCTGCGGGGGCCGGTCCCTGTGAGCGGGCCAGGGCTGCGTGGCCGGTCCCTGTCAGCGGGCCAGGGCTGCGGGGGCCGGTCCCTGTGAGCGGGCCAGGGCTGCGGGGGCCGGTCCCTGTGAGCGGGCCAGGGCTGCGGGGGCCGGTCCCTGTTAGCGGGAAAGGGCTGCGGGGGCCGGTCCGTGTGAGCGGGCCAGGGCTGCGGGGGCCAGGCCCTCTGAGCGGGTCAGGGCTGCGGGGTCCAGGCCCTGTGCGCGGGTCAGGGCTGCGGGGGCCAGGCCCTGTGAGCGGGTCAGGGCTGTGGGGGCCAGGCCCTCTGAGCGGGTCAGGGCTGCGGGGTCAGGCCCTGTGAGCGGGTCAGGGCTGTGGGGGCCAGGCCCTGTGAGCGGGTCAGGGCTGCGGGGGCCAGGCCCTGTGAGCGGGTCAGGGCTGCGGGGGCCAGGCCCTGTGAGCGGGTCAGGGCTGCGGGGGCCAGGCCGTGAGCGGGTCAGGGGTGCGGGGGCCAGGCCCTCTGAGCGGGTCAGGGCTGCGGGGGCCAGGCCCTGCGAGCGGGTCAGGGCTGCGGGGGCCAGGACCTGCGAGCGGGTCAGGGCTGCGGGGGACAGTCCCTGCGAGCGGGTCAGGGCTGCGGGGGCCAGTCCCTGCGAGCGGGTCAGGGCTCCGGGGGCCAGTCCCTGCGAGCGGGTCACCGCTGCGGGGGCCAGTCCCTGCGAGCGGGTCAGGGCTCCGGGGGCCAGTCCCTGCGAGCGGGTCAGGGATGCGGGGGCCAGTCCCTGCGAGCGGGTCAGGGCTGCGGGGGCCAGTCCCTGCGAGCGGGTCAGGGCTGCGGGGGCCAGTCCCTGCGAGCGGGTCAGGGCTGCGGGGGCCAGTCCCTGCGAGCGGGTCAGGGCTGCGGGGGCCAGTCCCTGCGAGCGGGTCAGGGCTGCGGGGGCCGGTCCCTGCGAGCGGGTCAGGGCTGCGGGGGCCGGTCCCTGCGAGCGGGCCAGGGCTGCGGGGGCCGGTCCCTGTGAGCGGGCCAGGGCTGCGGGGGCCGGTCCCTGTGAGCGGGCCAGGGCTGCGGGGGCCGGTCCCTGTGAGCGGGCCAGGGCTGCGGGGGCCGGTCCCTGTCAGCGAGCCAGGGCTGCGGGGGCCGGTCGCTGTGAGCGGGCCAGGGCTGCGGGGGGCGGTCCCTGTGAGCGGGCCAGGGCTGCGGGGGCCGGTCCCTGTGAGCGGGCCAGGGCTGCGGGGGCCGGTCCCTGTGAGCGAGCCAGGACTGCGGGGGCCGGACCGTGTGAGCGGGCCAGGGCTGCGGGGGCCGGTCCCTGTGAGCGGGCCAGGGCTGCGGGGGCCGGTCCCTGTGAGCGGGCCAGGGCTGTGGGGGCCTGTCCCTGTGATCGGGTCATGGCTGCGGGGGCCAGTCCCTGTGAGCGGGTGAGGGCTGCGGGGGCCAGTCCCTGTTAGCGGGTGAGGGCTGCGGTGGCAAATACCTGTCAGGGGGTCAGGGCTGCGGGGGCCAGTCCATGTCAGCGGGACAGGGCTGCGGGGGATAGTGCCTGTGATCGGGTCATGGCTGCGGGGGCCAGTCCCTGTGAGCGGGTGAGGGCTGCGGGGGCCAGTCCCTCTTAGCGGGTGAGGGCTGCGGGGGCCAGTACCTGTGAGCGGGTCAGGGCTGCGGGGGCCAGTCCCTGTGAGCGGGTCAGGGCTGCGGGGGAGTGTCCCTGTGAGCGGGTCAGGGCTGCGGGGGCCGGTCCGTGTGAGCGGGCCAGGGCTACGGGGGCCGGTCCCTGTGAGCGGTCCAGGGCTGCGGGGGCCGGTCCCTGTGAGCCGTCCAGGGCTGCGGGGGCCGGTCCCTGTGTGCGGGCCAGGGCTGCGGGGGCCGGTCCCTGTGTGCGGGCCAGGGCTGCAGGGGCCGGTCCGTGTGAGCGGGCCAGGGCTGCGGGGGCCGGTCCCTGTGAGCGGGCCAGGGCTGCGGGGGCCGGTCCCTGTGAGCGGGCCAGGGCTGCGGGGGCCTGTCCCTGTGATCGGGTCATGGCTGCGGGGGCCAGTCCCTGTGAGCGGGTGAGGGCTGCGGGGGCCAGTCCCTGTTAGCGGGTGAGGGCTGCGGTGGCAAATACCTGTCAGGGGGTCAGGGCTGCGGGGGCCAGTCCATGTCAGCGGGAAAGGGCTGCGGGGGCCAGTCCCTGTGAGCGGGTCAGGGCTGCGGGGGCCCGTCACTGTGAGCGGGTCAGGGCTGCGGGGGCCAGTCCCTGTGAGCGGTTCACGGCTGCGGGGGCCAGTCCCTGTGAGCGGGTCAGGGCTGCGGGGGCCAGTCCCTGTGAGCGGGTCAGGCCTGCGGGGGCCAGTCCCTGTGAGCGGGTCAGGGCTGCGGGGGCCGGTCCGTGTGAGCGGGCCAGGGCTGCGGGGGCCAGGCCCTCTGAGCGGGTCAGGTCTGCGGGGTCCAGGCCCTGTGAGCGGGTCAGGGCTGCGGGGGCCAGGCCCTGTGAGCGGGTCAGGGCTGTGGGGGCCAGGCCCTCTGAGCGGGTCAGGGCTGCGGGGTCAGGCCCTGTGAGCGGGTCAGGGCTGCGGGGGCCAGGCCCTGTGAGCGGGTCAGGGCTGCGGGGGCCAGGCCCTGTGAGCGGGCCAGGGCTGCCGGGGCCGGTCGCTGTGAGCGGGCCAGGGCTGCGGGGGCCGGTCCCTGTGAGCGGGACAGGGCTGCGGGGGCCGGTCCCTGTGAGCGGGCCAGGGCTGCCGGGGCCGGTCCCTGTGAGCGGGCCAGGGCTGCGGGGGCCGGTCCCTGTGAGCGGGCCAGGGCTGCGGGGGCCGGTCCCTGTGAGCGGGCCAGGGCTGCGGGGGCCAGTCCGTGTCAGCGGGCCAGGGCTGCGGGGGCCAGTTCCTGTGAGCGGAACAGGGCTGCGGGGGCCAGTCCCTGTGAGCGGGTCAGGGCTGCGGGGGCCAGTCCCTGTGAGCGGGTCAGGGCTGCGGGGGACAGTCCCTGTGAGCGGGTCAGGGCTGCGGGGGCCAGTCCCTGTGAGCGGGCGAGGGCTGCGGTGGCAAATAGCTGTCAGGGGGTCAGGGCTGCGGGGGCCAGTCCATGTCAGCGGGACAGGGCTGCGGGGGACAGTGCCTGTGATCGGGTCAGGGCTGCGGGGGCCAGTCCCTGTGAGCGGGTCAGGGCTGCGGGGGCCAGTCCCTGTGAGCGGGTCAGGGCTGCGGGGGCCAGTCCCTGTGAGCGGGTCAGGGCTGCGGGGGCCAGTCCCTGTGAGCGGGTCAGGGCTGCGGGGGCCAGTCCCTGTGAGCGGGTCAGGCCTGCGGTGGCAAATAGCTGTCAGGGGGTCAGGGCTGCGGGGGCCAGTCCATGTCAGCGGGACAGGGCAGCGGGGGCCGGTCCCTGTGAGCGGGTCAGGGCTGCGGGGGCCAGTCCCTGTGAGCGGGTCAGGGCTGCGGTGGCAAATAGCTGTCAGGGGGTCAGGGCTGCGGTGGCAAATAGCTGTCAGGGCGTCAGGGCTGCGGGGGCCAGTCCCTGTGAGCGGGTGAGGGCTGCGGGGGCCAGTCCCTCTTAGCGGGTGAGGCCTGCTGGTGCCAGTCCCTGTGAGCGGGTCAGGGCTGCGGGGGCCAGTCCCTGTGAGCGGGTCAGGGCTGCGGTGGCAAATAGCTGTCAGGGGGTCAGGGCTGCGGGGGCCAGTGCCTGTCAGCGGGCCAGGGCTGCGGGGGCCAGTCCCTGTCAGCGGGCCATGGCTGCGGGGGCCAGTCACTGAGAGCGGGTCAGGGCTGCGGGGGCCAGTCCCTGTGAGCGGGACAGGGCAGCGGGGGCCAGTCCCTGTGAGCGGAACAGGGCTGCGGGGGCCAGTCCCTGTGAGCGGGTCAGGGCTGCGGGGGCCAGTCCCTGTGAGCGGGTCAGGGCTGCGGGGGACAGTCCCTGTGAGCGGGTCAGGGCTGCGGGGGCCAGTCCCTGTGAGCGGGTCAGGGCTGCGGGGGCCAGTCCCTGTGAGCGGGTCGGGGCTGCGGGGGCCAGTCCCTGTGAGCGGGTCAGGGCTGCGGGGGCCAGTCCCTGTGAGCGGGTCAGGGCTGCGGGGGCCAGTCCCTGTGAGCGGAACAGAGCTGCGGGGGCCAGTCCCTGTGAGCGGGTCAGGGCTGCGGGGGCCAGTCCCTGTGAGCGGGCGAGGGATGCGGTGGCAAATAGCTGTCAGGGGGTCAGGGCTGTGGGGGCCAGTCCATGTCAGCGGGACAGGGCTGCGGGGGACAGTGCCTGTGATCGGGTCAGGGCTGCGGGGGCCAGTCCCTGTGAGCGGGTCAGGGCTGCGGGGGCCAGTCCCTGTGAGCAGTTCAGGGCTGCGGGGGCCAGTCCATGTGAGCGGGTCAGGGCTGCGGGGGCCAGTCCCTGTGAGCGGGTCAGGGCTGCGGGGGCCCGTCACTGTGAGCGGGTCAGGGCTGCGGGGGCCAGTCCCTGTGAGCGGTTCACGGCTGCGGGGGCCAGTCCCTGTGAGCGGGTCAGGGCTGCGGGGGCCAGTCCCTGTGAGCGGGTCAGGCCTGCGGGGGCCAGTCCCTGTGAGCGGGTCAGGCCTGCGGTGGCAAATAGCTGTCAGGGGGTCAGGGCTGCGGGGGCCAGTCCATGTCAGCGGGACAGAGCTGCGGGGGCCGGTCCCTGTGAGCGGGCCAGGGCTGCGGGGGCCGGTCCCTGTGAGCGGGCCAGGGCTGCGGGGGCCGGTCCCTGTGAGCGGGCCAGGGCTGCGGGGGCCGGTCCCTGTGAGCGGGCCAGGGCTGTGGGGGCCTGTCCCTGTGATCGGGTCATGGCTGCGGGGGCCAGTCCCTGTGAGCGGGTGAGGGCTGCGGGGGCCAGTCCCTGTTAGCGGGTGAGGGCTGCGGTGGCAAATACCTGTCAGGGGGTCAGGGCTGCGGGGGCCAGTCCATGTCAGCGGGACAGGGCTGCGGGGGACAGTGCCTGTGATCGGGTCATGGCTGCGGGGGCCAGTCCCTGTGAGCGGGTGAGGGCTGCGGGGGCCAGTCCCTCTTAGCGGGTGAGGGCTGCGGGGGCCAGTCCCTGTGAGCGGGTCAGGGCTGCGGGGGCCAGTCCCTGTGAGCTGGTGAGGGCTGCGGGGGCCAGTCCCTCTTAGCGGGTGAGGGCTGCGGGGGCCAGTCCCTGTGAGCGGGTCAGGGCTGCGGGGGCCAGTCCCTGTGAGCGGGTCAGGGCTGCGGGGGAGTGTCCCTGTGAGCGGGTCAGGGCTGCGGGGGCCAGTCCCTGTGAGCGGGTCAGGGCTGCGGGGGCCGGTCCCTGTGAGCGGGCCAGGGCTGCGGGGGCCGGTCCCTGTGAGCGGGCCAGGGCTGCGGGGGCCGGTCCCTGTGAGCGGTCAAGGGCTGCGGGGGCCGGTCCCTGTGAGCGGGCCAGGGCTGCGGGGGCCGGTCCCTGTGAGCGGGCCAGGGCTGCGGGGGCCGGTCCCTGTGAGCGGGCCAGGGCTGTGGGGGCCTGTCCCTGTGATCGGGTCATGGCTGCGGGGGCCAGTCCCTGTGAGCGGGTGAGGGCTGCGGGGGCCAGTCCCTGTTAGCGGGTGAGGGCTGCGGTGGCAAATACCTGTCAGGGGGTCAGGGCTGCGGGGGCCAGTCCATGTCAGCGGGACAGGGCTGCGGGGGATAGTGCCTGTGATCGGGTCATGGCTGCGGGGGCCAGTCCCTGTGAGCGGGTGAGGGCTGCGGGGGCCAGTCCCTCTTAGCGGGTGAGGGCTGCGGGGGCCAGTCCCTGTGAGCGGGTCAGGGCTGCGGGGGCCAGTCCCTGTGAGCTGGTGAGGGCTGCGGGGGCCAGTCCCTCTTAGCGGGTGAGGGCTGCGGGGGCCAGTCCCTGTGAGCGGGTCAGGGCTGCGGGGGCCAGTCCCTGTGAGCGGGTCAGGGCTGCGGGGGAGTGTCCCTGTGAGCGGGTCAGGGCTGCGGGGGCCAGTCCCTGTGAGCGGGTCAGGGCTGCGGGGGCCGGTCCCTGTGAGCGGGCCAGGGCTGCGGGGGCCGGTCCCTGTGAGCGGGCCAGGGCTGCGGGGGCCGGTCCCTGTGAGCGGTCAAGGGCTGCGGGGGCCGGTCCCTGTGAGCGGGCCAGGGCTGCGGGGGCCGGTCCCTGTGAGCGGGCCAGGGATGCGGGGGCCGGTCCCTGTGAGCGGGCCAGGGCTGCAGGGGCCGGTCCCTGTGAGCGGGCCAGGGCTGCGGGGGCCGGTCCCTGTGAGCGGGCCAGGGCTGCGGGGGCCGGTCCCTGTGAGCGGGACAGGGCTGCGGGGGCCGGTCCCTGTGAGCGGGCCAGGGCTGCCGGGGCCGGTCCCTGTGAGCGGGCCAGGGCTGCGGGGGCCGGTCCCTGTGAGCGGGCCAGGGCTGCGGGGGGCGGTCCCTGTGAGCGGGCCAGGGCTGCGGGGGCCAGTCCGTGTCAGCGGGCCAGGGCTGCGGGGGCCAGTTCCTGTGAGCGGAACAGGGCTGCGGGGGCCAGTCCCTGTGAGCGGGTCAGGGCTGCGGGGGCCAGTCCCTGTGAGCGGGTCAGGGCTGCGGGGGACAGTCCCTGTGAGCGGGTCAGGGCTGCGGGGGCCAGTCCCTGTGAGCGGGCGAGGGCTGCGGTGGCAAATAGCTGTCAGGGGGTCAGGGCTGCGGGGGCCAGTCCATGTCAGCGGGACAGGGCTGCGGGGGACAGTGCCTGTGATCGGGTCAGGGCTGCGGGGGCCAGTCCCTGTGAGCGGGTCAGGGCTGCGGGGGCCAGTCCCTGTGAGCGGGTCAGGGCTGCGGGGGCCAGTCCCTGTGAGCGGGTCAGGGCTGCGGGGGCCAGTCCCTGTGAGCGGGTCAGGGCTGCGGGGGCCAGTCCCTGTGAGCGGGTCAGGGCTGCGGGGGCCAGTCCCTGTGAGCGGGTGAGGGCTGCGGGGGCCAGTCCCTGTTAGCGGGTGAGGGCTGCGGTGGCAAATACCTGTCAGGGGGTCAGGGCTGCGGGGGCCAGTCCATGTCAGCGGGACAGGGCTGCGGGGGATAGTGCCTGTGATCGGGTCATGGCTGCGGGGGCCAGTCCCTGTGAGCGGGTGAGGGCTGCGGGGGCCAGTCCCTCTTAGCGGGTGAGGGCTGCGGGGGCCAGTCCCTGTGAGCGGGTCAGGGCTGCGGGGGCCAGTCCCTGTGAGCTGGTGAGGGCTGCGGGGGCCAGTCCCTCTTAGCGGGTGAGGGCTGCGGGGGCCAGTCCCTGTGAGCGGGTCAGGGCTGCGGGGGCCAGTCCCTGTGAGCGGGTCAGGGCTGCGGGGGAGTGTCCCTGTGAGCGGGTCAGGGCTGCGGGGGCCAGTCCCTGTGAGCGGGTCAGGGCTGCGGGGGCCAGTCCCTGTGAGCGGGTCAGGGCTGCGGGGGCCAGTCCCTGTGAGCGGGTGAGGGCTGCGGGGGCCAGTCCCTGTTAGCGGGTGAGGGCTGCGGTGGCAAATACCTGTCAGGGGGTCAGGGCTGCGGGGGCCAGTCCATGTCAGCGGGACAGGGCTGCGGGGGATAGTGCCTGTGATCGGGTCATGGCTGCGGGGGCCAGTCCCTGTGAGCGGGTGAGGGCTGCGGGGGCCAGTCCCTCTTAGCGGGTGAGGGCTGCGGGGGCCAGTCCCTGTGAGCGGGTCAGGGCTGCGGGGGCCAGTCCCTGTGAGCGGGTCAGGGCTGCGGGGGAGTGTCCCTGTGAGCGGGTCAGGGCTGCGGGGGCCGGTCCGTGAGAGCGGGCCAGGGCTACGGGGGCCGGTCCCTGTGAGCGGTCCAGGGCTGCGGGGGCCGGTCCCTGTGAGCCGTCCAGGGCTGCGGGGGCCGGTCCCTGTGTGCGGGCCAGGGCTGCGGGGGCCGGTCCCTGTGTGCGGGAAAGGGCTGCAGGGGCCGGTCCGTGTGAGCGGGCCAGGGCTGCGGGGGCCGGTCCCTGTGAGCGGGCCAGGGCTGCGGGGGCCGGTCCCTGTGAGCGGGCCAGGGCTGCGGGGGCCTGTCCCTGTGATCGGGTCATGGCTGCGGGGGCCAGTCCCTGTGAGCGGGTGAGGGCTGCGGGGGCCAGTCCCTGTTAGCGGGTGAGGGCTGCGGTGGCAAATACCTGTCAGGGGGTCAGGGCTGCGGGGGCCAGTCCATGTCAGCGGGAAAGGGCTGCGGGGGATAGTGCCTGTGATCGGGTCATGGCTGCGGGGGCCAGTCCCTGTGAGCTGGTGAGGGCTGCGGGGGCCAGTCCCTCTTAGCGGGTGAGGGCTGCGGGGGCCAGTCCCTGTGAGCGGGTCAGGGCTGCGGGGGCCAGTCCCTGTGAGCGGGTCAGGGCTGCTCGGGAGTGTCCCTGTGAGCGGGTCAGGGCTGCGGGGGCCAGTCCCTGTGAGCGGGTCAGGGCTGCGGGGGCCGGTCCCTGTGAGCGGGCCAGGGCTGCGGGGGCCGGTCCCTGTGAGCGGGCCAGGGCTGCGGGGGCCGGTCCCTGTGAGCGGGCCAGGGCTGCGGGGGCCGGTCCCTGTGAGCGGGCCAGGGCTGCGGGGGCCGGTCCCTGTGAGCGGGCCAGGGATGCGGGGGCCGGTCCCTGTGAGCGGGCCAGGGCTGCGGGGGCCGGTCCCTGTGAGCGGGCCAGGGCTGCGGGGGCCGGTCCCTGTGAGCGGGCCAGGGCTGCGGGGGCCGGTCCCTGTGAGCGGGACAGGGCTGCGGGGGCCGGTCCCTGTGAGCGGGCCAGGGCTGCCGGGGCCGGTCCCTGTGAGCGGGCCAGGGCTGCGGGGGCCGGTCCCCGTGAGCGGGCCAGGGCTGCGGGGGCCGGTCCCCGTGAGCGGGCCAGGGCTGCGGGGGCCAGTCCGTGTCAGCGGGCCAGGGCTGCCGGGGCCGGTCCCTGTGAGCGGGCCAGGGCTGCGGGGGCCGGTCCCTGTGAGCGGGCCAGGGCTGCGGGGGCCTGTCCCTGTGATCGGGTCATGGCTGCGGGGGCCAGTCCCTGTGAGCGGGTGAGGGCTGCGGGGGCCAGTCCCTGTGAGCGGGTCAGGGCTGCGGGGGCCAGTCCCTGTGAGCGGGTCAGGTCTGCGGTGGCAAATAGCTGTCAGGGGGTCAGGGCTGCGGGGGCCAGTCCATGTCAGCGGGAGAGGGCTGCGGGGGCCAGTCCCTGTGAGCGGGTCATGGCTGCGGGGGCCAGTCCCTGTGAGCAGGTCATGGCTGCGGGGGCCAGTCCCTGTGAGCTGGTGAGGGCTGCGGGGGCCAGTCCCTCTTAGCGGGTGAGGGCTGCGGGGGCCAGTCCCTGCGAGCGGGTCAGGGCTGCGGGGGCCAGTCCCTGCGAGCGGGTCAGGGCTGCGGGGGCCGGTCCCTGGGAGCGGGCCAGGGCTGCGGGGGCCGGTCCCTGCGAGCGGGCCAGGGCAGCGGGGGCCGGTCCCTGTGAGCGGGCCAGGGCTGCGGGGGCCGGTCCCTGTGAGCGGGCCAGGGCTGCGGGGTCCGGTCCCTGTGAGCGGGCCAGGGCTGCGGGGGCCGGTCCCTGTGAGCGGGCCAGGGCTGCGGGGGCCGGTCCCTGTCAGCGAGCCAGGGCTGCGGGGGCCGGTCCCTGTGAGCGGGCCAGGGCTGCGGGGGGCGGTCCCTGTGAGCGGGCCAGGGCTGCGGGGGCCGGTCCCTGTGAGCGGGCCAGGGCTGCGGGGGCCGGTCCCTGTGAGCGGGCCAGGACTGCGGGGGCCGGTCCGTGTGAGCGGGCCAGGGCTGCGGGGGCCGGTCCCTGTCAGCGGGCCAGGGCTGCGGGGGCCGGTCCCTGTGAGCGGGCCAGGGCTGCGGGGGCCTGTCCCTGTGATCGGGTCATGGCTGCGGGGGCCAGTCCCTGTGAGCGGGTGAGGGCTGCGGGGGCCAGTCCCTGTTAGCGGGTGAGGGCTGCGGTGGCAAATACCTGTCAGGGGGTCAGGGCTGCGGGGGCCAGTCCATGTCAGCGGGACAGGGCTGCGGGGGATAGTGCCTGTGATCGGGTCATGGCTGCGGGGGCCAGTCCCTGTGAGCGGGTGAGGGCTGCGGGGGCCAGTCCCTCTTAGCGGGTGAGGGCTGCGGGGGCCAGTCCCTGTGAGCGGGTCAGGGCTGCGGGGGCCAGTCCCTGTGAGCGGGTCAGGGCTGCGGGGGAGTGTCCCTGTGAGCGGGTCAGGGCTGCGGGGGCCGGTCCGTGTGAGCGGGCCAGGGCTACGGGGGCCGGTCCCTGTGAGCGGTCCAGGGCTGCGGGGGCCGGTCCCTGTGAGCCGTCCAGGGCTGCGGGGGCCGGTCCCTGTGTGCGGGCCAGGGCTGCGGGGGCCGGTCACTGTGTGCGGGCCAGGGCTGCAGGGGCCGGTCCGTGTGAGCGGGCCAGGGCTGCGGGGGCCGGTCCCTGAGAGCGGGCCAGGGCTGCGGGGGCCTGTCCCTGTGATCGGGTCATGGCTGCGGGGGCCAGTCCCTGTGAGCGGGTGAGGGCTGCGGGGGCCAGTCCCTGTTAGCGGGTGAGGGCTGCGGTGGCAAATACCTGTCAGGGGGTCAGGGCTGCGGGGGCCAGTCCATGTCAGCGGGAAAGGGCTGCGGGGGATAGTGCCTGTGATCGGGTCATGGCTGCGGGGGCCAGTCCCTGTGAGCTGGTGAGGGCTGCGGGGGCCAGTCCCTCTTAGCGGATGAGGGCTGCGGGGGCCAGTCCCTGTGAGCGGGTCAGGGCTGCGGGGGCCAGTCCCTGTGAGCGGGTCAGGGCTGCGGGGGAGTGTCCCTGTGAGCGGGTCAGGGCTGCGGGGGCCAGTCCCTGTGAGCGGGTCAGGGCTGCGGGGGCCGGTCCCTGTGAGCGGGCCAGGGCTGCGGGGGCCGGTCCCTGTGAGCGGGCCAGGGCTGCGGGGGCCGGTCCCTGTGAGCGGTCAAGGGCTGCGGGGGCCGGTCCCTGTGAGCGGGCCAGGGCTGCGGGGGCCGGTCCCTGTGAGCGGGCCAGGGATGCGGGGGCCGGTCCCTGTGAGCGGGCCAGGGCTGCGGGGGCCGGTCCCTGTGAGCGGGCCAGGACTGCGGGGGCCGGTCCCTGTGAGCGGGCCAGGGCTGCGGGGGCCGGTCCCTGTGAGCGGGTCAGGGCTGCGGGGGCCAGTCCATGTCAGCGGGACAGGGCTGCGGGGGACAGTGCCTGTGATCGGGTCAGGGCTGCGGGGGCCAGTCCCTGTGAGCGGGTCAGGGCTGCGGGGGCCAGTCCCTGTGAGCGGGTCAGGGCTGCGGGGGCCAGTACCTGTGAGCGGGTAAGGGCTGCGGGGGCCAGTCCCTGTGAGCGGGTCAGGGCTGCGGGGGCCAGTCCCTGTGAGCGGGTCAGGGCTGCGGGGGCCAGTCCCTGTGAGCGGGTGAGGGCTGCGGGGGCCGGTCCCTGTGAGCGGGCCAGGGCTGCGGGGGCCGGTCACTGTGAGCGGGCCAGGGCTGCGGGGGCCGGTCCCTGTGAGCGGGCCAGGGCTGCGGGGGCCGGTCCCTGTTAGCGGGAAAGGCCTGCGGGGGCCGGTCCGTGTGAGCGGGCCAGGGCTGCGGGGGCCGGTCCCTGTGAGCGGGCCAGGGCTGCGGGGGCCGGTCCCTGTGAGCGGGCCAGGGCTGCGGGGGCCGGTCCCTGTGTGCGGGCCAGGGCTGCGGGGGCCAGTACCTGTGAGCGGGTCAGGGCTGCGGGGGCCAGTCCCTGTGAGCGGGTCAGGGCTGCGGGGGCCAGTCCCTGTGAGCGGGTCAGGGCTGCGGGGGCCAGTCCCTGTGAGCGGGTGAGGGCTGCGGGGGCCGGTCCCTGTGAGCGGGCCAGGGCTGCGGGGGCCGGTCACTGTGAGCGGGCCAGGGCTGCGGGGGCCGGTCCCTGTGAGCGGGCCAGGGCTGCGGGGGCCGGTCCCTGTTAGCGGGAAAGGCCTGCGGGGGCCGGTCCGTGTGAGCGGGCCAGGGCTGCGGGGGCCGGTCCCTGTGAGCGGGCCAGGGCTGCGGGGGCCGGTCCCTGTGAGCGGGCCAGGGCTGCGGGGTCCGGTCCCTGTGTGCGGGCCAGGGCTGCGGGGGCTGGTCCCTGTTAGCGGGCCAGGGCTGCGGGTAGCCGGTCCCTGTGAGCGGGCCAGGGCTGCGGGGGCCGGTCCCTGTGAGCGGGCAAGGGCTGCGGGGGCCAGACCCTGTGAGCGGGCCACGGCTGCGGGGGCCGGTCCCTGTGAGCGGGCCTGGGCTGCGGGGGCCGGTCCCTGTGAGCGGGCCAGAGCTGCGGGGGCCGGTCCCTGTGAGCGGGCCAGGGCTGCGGCGGCCAGTCCCTGTGAGCGGGTCAGGGCTGCGGTGGCAAATAGCTGTCAGGGGGTCAGGGCTGCGGGGGCCAGTGCCTGTCAGCGGGCCAGGGCTGCGGGGGCCTGTCCCTATCAGCGGGCCAGGGCTGCGGGGGCCAGTCACTGTGAGCGGGTCAGGGCTGCGGGGGCCAGTCCCTGTGAGCGGGTCAGGGCTGCGGGGGCCAGTCCCTGTGAGCGGAACAGGGCTGCGGGGGCCAGTCCCTGTGAGCAGGTCAGGGCTGCGGGGGCCAGTCCCTGTGAGCGGGTCAGGGCTGCGGGGGCCAGTCCCTGTGAGCGGGTCAGGGCTGCGGGGGCCTGTCCCTGTGAGCGGGTCAGGGCTGCGGGGGCCAGTCCCTGTGAGCGGGTCAGGGCTGCGGGGGCCAGTCCCTGTGAGCGGGTCAGGGCTGCGGGGGCCAGTCCCTGTGAGCGGGTCAGGGCTGCGGGGGCCAGTCCCTGTGAGCGGGTCAGGGCTGCGGGGGCCAGTCCCTGTGAGCGGGTCAGGGCTGCGGGGGCCAGTCCCTGTGAGCGGAACAGAGCTGCGGGGGCCAGTCCCTGTGAGCGGGTCAGGGCTGCGGGGGCCAGTCCCTGTGAGCGGGCGAGGGCTGCGGTGGCAAATAGCTGTCAGGGGGTCAGGGCTGCGGGGGCCAGTCCATGTCAGCGGGACAGGGCTGCGGGGGACAGTGCCTGTGATCGGGTCAGGGCTGCGGGGGCCAGTCCCTGTGAGCGGGTCAGGGCTGCGGGGGCCAGTCCCTGTGAGCGGGTCAGGGCTGCGGGGGCCAGTACCTGTGAGCGGGTCAGGGCTGCGGGGGCCAGTCCCTGTGAGCGGGTCAGGGCTGCGGGGGCCAGTCCCTGTGAGCGGGTCAGGGCTGCGGGGGCCAGTCCCTGTGAGCGGGTGAGGGCTGCGGGGGCCAGTCCCTGTGAGCGGGTCAGGGCTGCGGGGGCCAGTCCCTGTGAGCGGGTCAGGCCTGCGGGGGCCAGTCCCTGTGAGCGGGTCAGGCCTGCGGTGGCAAATAGCTGTCAGGGGGTCAGGGCTGCGGGGGCCAGTCCATGTCAGCGGGACAGGGCTGCGGGGGCCGGTCCCTGTGAGCGGGCCAGGGATGCGGGGGCCGGTCCCTGTGAGCGGGCCAGGCCTGCGGGGGCCGGTCCCTGTGAGCGGGCCAGGGCTGCGGGGGCCGGTCCCTGTTAGCGGGCCAGGGCTGCGGGGGCCGGTCCCTGTGAGCGGGCCATGGCTGCGGGGGCCGGTCCCTGTGAGCGGGCCTGGGCTGGGGGGGCCGGTCCCTGTGAGCTGGCCAGGGCTGCGGGGGCCGGTCCCTGTGAGCGGAACAGGGCTGCGGGGGCCAGTCCCTGTGAGAGGGTCAGGGCTGCGGGGGCCAGTCCCTGTGAGCGGGTCAGGGCTGCGGGGGCCAGTCCCTGTGAGCGGGTCAGGGCTGCGGGGGCCAGTCCCTGTGAGCGGGTCAGGGCTGCGGGGGCCAGTCCCTGTGAGCGGGTCAGGGCTGCGGGGGCCAGTCCCTGTGAGCGGGTCAGGGCTGCGGGGGACAGTCCCTGTGAGCGGGTCAGGGCTGCGGGGGCCAGTCCCTGTGAGCGGAACAGAGCTGCGGGGGCCAGTCCCTGTGAGCGGGTCAGGGCTGCGGGGGCCAGTCCCTGTGAGCGGGCGAGTGCTGCCGTGGCAAATAGCTGTCAGGGGGTCAGGGCTGCGGGGGCCAGTCCATGTCAGCGGGACAGGGCTGCGGGGGACAGTGCCTGTGATCGGGTCAGGGCTGCGGGGGCCAGTCCCTGTGAGCGGGTCAGGGCTGCGGGGGCCAGTCCCTGTGAGCGGGTCAGGGCTGCGGGGGCCAGTACCTGTGAGCGGGTCAGGGCTGCGGGGGCCAGTCCCTGTGAGCGGGTGAGGGCTGCGGGGGCCAGTCCCTGTGAGCGGGTCAGGGCTGCGGGGGCCAGTCCCTGTGAGCGGGTGAGGGCTGCGGGGGCCGGTCCCTGTGAGCGGGCCAGGGCTGCGGGGGCCGGTCACTGTGAGCGGGCCAGGGCTGCGGGGGCCGGTCCCTGTGAGCGGGCCAGGGCTGCGGGGGCCGGTCCCTGTTAGCGGGAAAGGCCTGCGGGGGCCGGTCCGTGTGAGCGGGCCAGGGCTGCGGGGGCCGGTCCCTGTGAGCGGGCCAGGGCTGCGGGGGCCGGTCCCTGTGAGCGGGCCAGGGCTGCGGGCGCCGGTCCCTGTGTGCGGGCCAGGGCTGCGGGGGCTGGTCCCTGTTAGCGGGCCAGGGCTGCGGGTAGCCGGTCCCTGTGAGCGGGCCAGGGCTGCGGGGGCCGGTCCCTGTGAGCGGGCAAGGGCTGCGGGGGCCAGTCCCTGTGAGCGGGCCACGGCTGCGGGGGCCGGTCCCTGTGAGCGGGCCTGGGCTGCGGGGGCCGGTCCCTGTGAGCGGGCCAGGGCTGCGGGGGCCGGTCCCTGTGAGCGGGCCAGGGCTGCGGCGGCCAGTCCCTGTGAGCGGGTCAGGGCTGCGGTGGCAAATAGCTGTCAGGGGGTCAGGGCTGCGGGGGCCAGTGCCTGTCAGCGGGCCAGGGCTGCGGGGGCCTGTCCCTATCAGCGGGCCAGGGCTGCGGGGGCCAGTCACTGTGAGCGGGTCAGGGCTGCGGGGGCCAGTCCCTGTGAGCGGGTCAGGGCTGCGGGGGCCAGTCCCTGTGAGCGGAACAGGGCTGCGGGGGCCAGTCCCTGTGAGCGGGTCAGGGCTGCGGGGGCCAGTCCCTGTGAGCGGGTCAGGGCTGCGGGGGCCAGTCCCTGTGAGCGGGTCAGGGCTGCGGGGGCCAGTCCCTGTGAGCGGGTCAGGGCTGCGGGGGCCAGTCCCTGTGAGCGGGTCAGGGCTGCGGGGGCCAGTCCCTGTGAGCGGGTCAGGGCTGCGGGGGCCAGTCCTTGTGAGCGGGTCAGGGCTGCGGGGGCCAGTCCCTGTGAGCGGGTCAGGGCTGCGGGGGCCAGTCCCTGTGAGCGGAACAGAGCTGCGGGGGCCAGTCCCTGTGAGCGGGTCAGGGCTGCGGGGGCCAGTCCCTGTGAGCGGGCGAGGGCTGCGGTGGCAAATAGCTGTCAGGGGGTCAGGGCTGCGGGGGCCAGTCCATGTCAGCGGGACAGGGCTGCGGGGGACAGTGCCTGTGATCGGGTCAGGGCTGCGGGGGCCAGTCCCTGTGAGCGGGTCAGGGCTGCGGGGGCCAGTCCCTGTGAGCGGGTCAGGGCTGCGGGGGCCAGTACCTGTGAGCGGGTCAGGGCTGCGGGGGCCAGTCCCTGTGAGCGGGTCAGGGCTGCGGGGGCCAGTCCCTGTGAGCGGGTCAGGGCTGCGGGGGCCAGTCCCTGTGAGCGGGTGAGGGCTGCGGGGGCCAGTCCCTGTGAGCGGGTCAGGGCTGCGGGGGCCAGTCCCTGTGAGCGGGTCAGGCCTGCGGGGGCCAGTCCCTGTGAGCGGGTCAGGCCTGCGGTGGCAAATAGCTGTCAGGGGGTCAGGGCTGCGGGGGCCAGTCCATGTCAGCGGGACAGGGCTGCGGGGGCCGGTCCCTGTGAGCGGGCCAGGGATGCGGGGGCCGGTCCCTGTGAGCGGGCCAGGCCTGCGGGGGCCGGTCCCTGTGAGCGGGCCAGGGCTGCGGGGGCCGGTCCCTGTTAGCGGGCCAGGGCTGCGGGGGCCGGTCCCTGTGAGCGGGCCATGGCTGCGGGGGCCGGTCCCTGTGAGCGGGCCTGGGCTGGGGGGGCCGGTCCCTGTGAGCTGGCCAGGGCTGCGGGGGCCGGTCCCTGTGAGCGGGCAAGGGCTGCGGGGGCCGGTCCCTGTGAGCGGGCCAGGGCTGCGGGGGCCGGTCCCTGTGAGCGGGCCTGGGCTGGGGGGGCCGGTCCCTGTGAGCGGGCCAGGGCTGCGGGGGCCGGTCCCTGTGAGCGGGCCAGGGCTGCGGGGGCCGGTCCCTGTGAGCGGGCCAGAGCTGCCGGGGCCGGTCCCTGTGAGCGGGCCAGGGCTGCGGGGGCCGGTCCGTGTCAGCGGGCCAGGGCTGCGGGGGCCGGTCCCTGTCAGCGGGCCAGGGCTGCAGGGGCCGGTCGCTGTCAGCGGGCCAGGGCTGAGGGGGGCGGTCGCTGTGAGCGGGCCAGGGCTGCGGGGGCCGGTCCCTGTGAGCGGGCCAGGGCTGTGGGGGCCGGTCCCTGTGAGCGGGCCAGGGCTGCGGGGGCCGGTCCCTGTGAGCGGGTCAGGGCTGCGGGGGCCGGTCCCTGTGAGCGGGTCAGGGCTACAGGGGCCGGTCCCTGTGAGCGGATCAGGGCTGCGGGGGCCAGACCCTGTGAGCGGGTCAGGGCTGCGGGGGCCAGTCCCTGTGAGCGGGCGAGGGCTGCGGTGGCAAATAGCTGTCAGGGGGTCAGGGCTGCGGGGGCCAGTCCATGTCAGCGGGACAGGGCTGCGGGGGACAGTGCCTGTGATCGGGTCAGGGCTGCGGGGGCCAGTCCCTGTGAGCGGGTCAGGGCTGCGGGGGCCAGTCCCTGTGAGCTGGTCAGGGCTGCGGGGGCCAGTCCCTGTGAGCGGGTCAGTGCTGCGGGGGCCAGTCCCTGTGAGCGGGTCAGGGCTGCGGGGGCCAGTCCCTGTGAGCGGGTCAGGGCTGCGGGGGCCAGTCCCTGTGAACGGGTCAGGGCTGCGGGGGCCAGTCCCTGTGAGCGGGTCAGGCCTGGGGTGGCAAATAGCTGTCAGGGGGTCAGGGCTGCGGGGGCCGGTCCATGTCAGCGGGACAGGGCTGCGGGGGCCGGTCCATGTGAGCGGGCCAGGGCTGCGGGGGCCGGTCCCTGTGAGCGGGCCAGGGCTGCGGGGGCCGGTCCCTGTGAGCGGGCCAGGGCTGCGGGGGCCGGTCCCTGTGAGCGGGTCAGGGGTGCGGGCGCCAGTCCCTGTGAGCGGGTCAGGGCTGCGGTGGCAAATAGCTGTCAGGGGGTCAGGGCTGCGGGGGCCAGTGCCTGTCAGCGGGCCAGGGCTGCGGGGGCCAGTCCCTGTCAGCGGGCCAGGGCTGCGGGGGCCAGTCACTGTGAGCGGGTCAGTGCTGCGGGGGCCAGTCCCTGTGAGCGGGTCAGGGCTGCGGGGGCCAGTCCCTGTGAGCGGATCAGGGCTGCGGGGGACAGTCCCTGTGAGCGGGTAAGGGCTGCGGGGGCCAGTCCCTGTGAGCGGGTCAGGGCTGCGGGGGCCAGTCCCTGTGAGCGGGTCAGGGCTGCGGGGGCCAGTGCCTGTGAGCGGGTCATGGCTGCGGGGGCCAGTCCCTGTGAGCGGGTCAGGGCTGCGGGGGCCAGTCCCTGTGAGCGGGCGAGGGCTGCGGTGGCAAATAGCTGTCAGGGGGTCAGGGCTGCGGGGGCCAGTCCATGTCTGCGGGACAGGGCTGCGGGGGACAGTGCCTGTGATCGGGTCAGGGCTGCGGGGGCCAGTCCCTGTGAGCGGGTCAGGGCTGCGGGGGCCAGTCCCTGTGAGCGGGTCAGGGCTGCGGGGGCCAGTCCCTGTGAGCGGGTCAGGGCTGCGGGGGCCAGTCCCTGTGAGCGGGTCAGGGCTGCGGGGGCCAGTCCCTGTGAGCGGTTCAGGGCTGCGGGGGCCAGTCCCTGTGAGCGGGTCAGGGCTGCGGGGGCCAGTCCCTGTGAGCGGGTCAGGGCTGCGGGGGCCAGTCCCTGTGAGCGGGTCAGGCCTGCGGGGGCCAGTCCCTGTGAGCGGGTCAGGCCTGCGGTGGCAAATAGCTGTCAGGGGGTCAGGGCTGCGGGGGCCAGTCCATGTCAGCGGGACAGGGCTGCGGGGGCCGGTCCCTGTGAGCGGGCCAGGGCTGCGGGGGCCGGTCCCTGTGAGCGGGCCAGGGCTGCGGGGGCCGGTCCCTGTGAGCGGGCCAGGGCTGCGGGGGCCGGTCCCTGTTAGCGGGAAAGGGCTGCGGGGGCCGGTCCGTGTGAGCGGGCGAGGGCTGCGGGGGCCGGTCCCTGTGAGCGGGCCAGGGCTGCGGGGGCCGGTCCCTGAGAGCGGGCCAGGGCTGCGGGGGCCAGTCCCTGTGAGCGGGTCAGGGCTGCGGGGGCCAGTCCCTGTGAGCGGGTCAGGGCTGCGGGGGCCAGTCCCTGTGAGCGGGTCAGGCCTGCGGTGGCAAATAGCTGTCAGGGGGTCAGGGCTGCGGGGGCCAGTCCATGTCAGCGGGACAGGGCTGCGGGGGCCGGTCCCTGTGAGCGGGACAGGGATGCGGGGGCCGGTCCCTGTGAGCGGGCCAGGCCTGCGGGGGCCGGTCCCTGTGAGCGGGCCAGGGCTGCGGGGGCCGGTCCCTGTTAGCGGGCCAGGGCTGCGGGGGCCGGTCCCTGTGAGCGGGCCATGGCTGCGGGGGCCGGTCCCTGTGAGCGGGCCTGGGCTGGGGGGGCCGGTCCCTGTGAGCTGGCCAGGGCTGCGGGGGCCGGTCCCTGTGAGCGGGCAAGGGCTGCGGGGGCCGGTCCCTGTGAGCGGGCCAGGGCTGCGGGGGCCGGTCCCTGTGAGCGGGCCTGGGCTGGGGGGGCCGGTCCCTGTGAGCGGGCCAGGGCTGCGGGGGCCGGTCCCTGTGAGCGGGCCAGGGCTGCGGGGGCCGGTCCCTGTGAGCGGGCCAGAGCTGCCGGGGCCGGTCCCTGTGAGCGGGCCAGGGCTGCGGGGGCCGGTCCGTGTCAGCGGGCCAGGGCTGCGGGGGCCGGTCCCTGTCAGCGGGCCAGGGCTGCAGGGGCCGGTCGCTGTCAGCGGGCCAGGGCTGAGGGGGGCGGTCGCTGTGAGCGGGCCAGGGCTGCGGGGGCCGGTCCCTGTGAGCGGGCCAGGGCTGTGGGGGCCGGTCCCTGTGAGCGGGCCAGGGCTGCGGGGGCCGGTCCCTGTGAGCGGGTCAGGGCTGCGGGGGCCGGTCCCTGTGAGCGGGTCAGGGCTACAGGGGCCGGTCCCTGTGAGCGGATCAGGGCTGCGGGGGCCAGACCCTGTGAGCGGGTCAGGGCTGCGGGGGCCAGTCCCTGTGAGCGGGCGAGGGCTGCGGTGGCAAATAGCTGTCAGGGGGTCAGGGCTGCGGGGGCCAGTCCATGTCAGCGGGACAGGGCTGCGGGGGACAGTGCCTGTGATCGGGTCAGGGCTGCGGGGGCCAGTCCCTGTGAGCGGGTCAGGGCTGCGGGGGCCAGTCCCTGTGAGCTGGTCAGGGCTGCGGGGGCCAGTCCCTGTGAGCGGGTCAGTGCTGCGGGGGCCAGTCCCTGTGAGCGGGTCAGGGCTGCGGGGGCCAGTCCCTGTGAGCGGGTCAGGGCTGCGGGGGCCAGTCCCTGTGAACGGGTCAGGGCTGCGGGGGCCAGTCCCTGTGAGCGGGTCAGGCCTGGGGTGGCAAATAGCTGTCAGGGGGTCAGGGCTGCGGGGGCCGGTCCATGTCAGCGGGACAGGGCTGCGGGGGCCGGTCCATGTGAGCGGGCCAGGGCTGCGGGGGCCGGTCCCTGTGAGCGGGCCAGGGCTGCGGGGGCCGGTCCCTGTGAGCGGGCCAGGGCTGCGGGGGCCGGTCCCTGTGAGCGGGTCAGGGGTGCGGGCGCCAGTCCCTGTGAGCGGGTCAGGGCTGCGGTGGCAAATAGCTGTCAGGGGGTCAGGGCTGCGGGGGCCAGTGCCTGTCAGCGGGCCAGGGCTGCGGGGGCCAGTCCCTGTCAGCGGGCCAGGGCTGCGGGGGCCAGTCACTGTGAGCGGGTCAGTGCTGCGGGGGCCAGTCCCTGTGAGCGGGTCAGGGCTGCGGGGGCCAGTCCCTGTGAGCGGATCAGGGCTGCGGGGGACAGTCCCTGTGAGCGGGTAAGGGCTGCGGGGGCCAGTCCCTGTGAGCGGGTCAGGGCTGCGGGGGCCAGTCCCTGTGAGCGGGTCAGGGCTGCGGGGGCCAGTGCCTGTGAGCGGGTCATGGCTGCGGGGGCCAGTCCCTGTGAGCGGGTCAGGGCTGCGGGGGCCAGTCCCTGTGAGCGGGCGAGGGCTGCGGTGGCAAATAGCTGTCAGGGGGTCAGGGCTGCGGGGGCCAGTCCATGTCTGCGGGACAGGGCTGCGGGGGACAGTGCCTGTGATCGGGTCAGGGCTGCGGGGGCCAGTCCCTGTGAGCGGGTCAGGGCTGCGGGGGCCAGTCCCTGTGAGCGGGTCAGGGCTGCGGGGGCCAGTCCCTGTGAGCGGGTCAGGGCTGCGGGGGCCAGTCCCTGTGAGCGGGTCAGGGCTGCGGGGGCCAGTCCCTGTGAGCGGTTCAGGGCTGCGGGGGCCAGTCCCTGTGAGCGGGTCAGGGCTGCGGGGGCCAGTCCCTGTGAGCGGGTCAGGGCTGCGGGGGCCAGTCCCTGTGAGCGGGTCAGGCCTGCGGGGGCCAGTCCCTGTGAGCGGGTCAGGCCTGCGGTGGCAAATAGCTGTCAGGGGGTCAGGGCTGCGGGGGCCAGTCCATGTCAGCGGGACAGGGCTGCGGGGGCCGGTCCCTGTGAGCGGGCCAGGGCTGCGGGGGCCGGTCCCTGTGAGCGGGCCAGGGCTGCGGGGGCCGGTCCCTGTGAGCGGGCCAGGGCTGCGGGGGCCGGTCCCTGTTAGCGGGAAAGGGCTGCGGGGGCCGGTCCGTGTGAGCGGGCGAGGGCTGCGGGGGCCGGTCCCTGTGAGCGGGCCAGGGCTGCGGGGGCCGGTCCCTGAGAGCGGGCCAGGGCTGCGGGGGCCAGTCCCTGTGAGCGGGTCAGGGCTGCGGGGGCCAGTCCCTGTGAGCGGGTCAGGGCTGCGGGGGCCAGTCCCTGTGAGCGGGTCAGGGCTGCGGGGGCCAGTCCCTGTGAGCGGGCGAGGGCTGCGGTGGCAAATAGCTGTCAGGGGGTCAGGGCTGCGGGGGCCAGTCCCTGTGAGCGGGTCAGGGCTGCGGGGGCCAGTCCCTGTGAGCGGGTCAGGGCTGCGGGGGCCAGTACCTGTGAGCGGGTCAGGGCTGCGGGGGCCAGTCCCTGTGAGCGGGTCAGGGCTGCGGGGGCCGGTCCCTGTGAGCGGGTCAGGGCTGCGGGGCCCAGTCCCTGTGAGCGGGTGAGGGCTGCGGGGGCCAGACCCTGTGAGCGGGTCAGGCCTGCGGGGGCCAGTCCCTGTGAGCGGGTCAGGCCTCCGGTGGCAAATAGCTGTCAGGGGGTCAGGGCTGCGGGGGCCAGTCCATGTCAGCGGGACAGGGCTGCGGGGGCCGGTCCCTGTGAGCGGGCCAGGGCTGCGGGGGCCGGTCCCTGTGAGCGGGCCAGGGCTGCGGGGGCCGGTCCCTGTGAGCGGGCCAGGCCTGCGGGGGCCGGTCCCTGTGAGCGGGCCAGGGCTGCGGGGGCCGGTCCCTGTTAGCGGGCCAGGGCTGCGGGGGCCGGTCCCTGTGAGCGGGACAGGGCTGCGGGGGCCGGTCCCTGTGAGCGGGACAGGGCTGCGGGGGCGGGTCGCTGTGAGCGGGCCAGGCCTGCGGGGGCCGGTCCCTGTGAGCGGGCCAGGGCTGCGGGGGCCGGTCCCTGTTAGCGGGCCAGGGCTGCGGGGGCCGGTCCCTGTGAGCGGGCCATGGCTGCGGGGGCTGGTCCCTGTGAGCGGGCCTGGGCTGGGGGGGCCGGTCCCTGTGAGCGGGCCAGGGCTGCGGGGGCCGGTCCCTGTGAGCGGGCAAGGGCTGCGGGGGCCGGTCCCTGTGAGCGGGCCAGGGCTGCGGGGGCCGGTCCCTGTGAGCGGGCCTGGGCTGGGGGGGCCGGTCCCTGTGAGCGGGCCAGGGCTGCGGGGGCCGGTCCCTGTGAGCGGGCCAGGGCTGCGGGGGCCGGTCCCTGTGAGCGGGCCAGGGCTGCCGGGGCCGGTCCCTGTCAGCGGGCCAGGGCTGCAGGGGCCGGTCGCTGTCAGCGGGCCAGGGCTGAGGGGGGCGGTCGCTGTGAGCGGGCCAGGGCTGCGGGGGCCGGTCCCTGTGAGCGGGCCAGGGCTGCGGGGGCCGGTCCCTGTGAGCGGGCCAGGGCTGCGGGGGCCGGTCCCTGTGAGCGGGTCAGGGCTGCGGGGGCCGGTCCCTGTGAGCGGGTCAGGGCTACGGGGGCCAGTCCCTGTGAGCGGATCAGGGCTGCGGGGGCCAGACGCTGTGAGCGGGTCAGGGCTGCGGGGGCCAGTCCCTGTGAGCGGGCGAGGGCTGCGGTGGCAAATAGCTGTCAGGGGGTCAGGGCTGCGGGGGCCAGTCCATGTCAGCGGGACAGGGCTGCGGGGGACAGTGCCTGTGATCGGGTCAGGGCTGCGGGGGCCAGTCCCTGTGAGCGGGTCAGGGCTGCGGGGGCCAGTCCCTGTGAGCTGGTCAGGGCTGCGGGGGCCAGTCCCTGTGAGCGGGTCAGTGCTGCGGGGGCCAGTCCCTGTGAGCGGGTCAGGGCTGCGGGGGCCAGTCCCTGTGAGCGGGTCAGGGCTGCGGGGGCCAGTCCCTGTGAACGGGTCAGGGCTGCGGGGGCCAGACCCTGTGAGCGGGTCAGGCCTGCGGTGGCAAATAGCTGTCAGGGGGTCAGGGCTGCGGGGGCCGGTCCATGTCAGCGGGACAGGGCTGCGGGGGCCGGTCCCTGTGAGCGGGCCAGGGCTGCGGGGGCCGGTCCCTGTGAGCGGGCCAGGGCTGCGGGGGCCGGTCCCTGTGAGCGGGTCAGGGCTGCGGGGGCCAGTCCCTGTGAGCGGGTCAGGGCTGCGGTGGCAAATAGCTGTCAAGGGGTCAGGGCTGCGGGGGCCAGTGCCTGTCAGCGGGCCAGGGCTGCGGGGGCCAGTCCCTGTCAGCGGGCCAGGGCTGCGGGGGCCGGTCCCTGTGAGCGGGTCAGGGCTGCGGGGGCCGGTCCCTGTGAGCGGGCCAGGCCTGCGGGGGCCGGTCCCTGTGAGCGGGCCAGGGCTGCGGGGGCCGGTCCCTGTGAGCGGGCCAGGGCTGCGGGGGCCGGTCCCTGTGAGCGGGCCAGGGCTGCGGGGGCCGGTCCCTGTGAGCGGGCCAGGGCTGCGGGGGCCGGTCCCTGTTAGCGGGAAAGGGCTGCGGGGGCCGGTTGTGTGAGCGGGCCAGGGCTGCGGGGGCCGGTCCCTGTGAGCGGGCCAGGGCTGCGGGGGCCGGTCCCTGTGAGCGGGTCAGGGCTGCGGGGGCCGGTCCCTGTGTGCGGGCCAGGGCTGCGGGGGCCGGTCCCTGTTAGCGGGCCAGGGCTGCGGGGGCCGGTCCCTGTGAGCGGGCCAGGGCTGCGGGGGCCGGTCCCTGTGAGCGGGCAAGGGCTGCGGGGGCCAGTCCCTGTGAGCGGGCCAGGGCTGCGGGGGCCGGTCCCTGTGAGCGGGCCTGGGCTGGGGGGGCCGGTCCCTGTGAGCGGGCCAGGGCTGCGGGGGCCGGTCACTGTGAGCGGGCCAGGGCTGCGGGGGCCGGTCCCTGTGAGCGGGCCAGGGCTGCCGGGGCCGGTCCCTGTGAGCGGGCCAGGGCTGCGGGGGCCGGTCCCTGTGAGCGGGCCATGGCTGCGGGGGCCGGTCCCTGTGAGCGGGCCAGGGCTGCGGGGGCCGGTCCGTGTCAGCGGGCCAGGGCTGCGGGGGCCGGTCCCTGTCAGCGGGCCAGGGCTGCGGGGGCCGGTCGCTGTGAGCGGGCCAGGGCTGCGGGGGCCGGTCCCTGTGAGCGGGCCAGGGCTGCGGGGGCCGGTCCCTGTGAGCGGGCCAGGGCTGCGGGGGCCAGTCCCTGTGAGCGGGTCAGGGCTGCGGTGGCAAATAGCTGTCAGGGGGTCAGGGCTGCGGGGGCCAGTGCCTGTCAGCGGGCCAGGGCTGCGGGGGCCAGTCACTGTGAGCGGGTCAGGGCTGCGGGGGCCAGTCCCTGTGAGCGGGTCAGGGCTGCGGGGGCCAGTCCCTGTGAGCGGAACAGGGCTGCGGGGGCCAGTCCCTGTGAGCGGGTCAGGGCTGCGGGGGCCAGTCCCTGTGAGCGGGTCAGGGCTGCGGGGGCCAGTCCCTGTGAGCGGGTCAGGGCTGCGGGGGCCAGTCCCTGTGAGCGGGTCAGGGCTGCGGGGGCCAGTCCCTGTGAGCGGGTCAGGGCTGCGGGGGCCAGTCCCTGTGAGCGGGTCAGGGCTGCGGGGGCCAGTCCCTGTGAGCGGAACAGAGCTGCGGGGGCCAGTCCCTGTGAGCGGGTCAGGGCTGCGGGGGCCAGTCCCTGTGAGCGGGCGAGGGCTGCGGTGGCAAATAGCTGTCAGGGGTTCAGGGCTGCGGGGGCCAGTCCATGTCAGCGGGACAGGGCTGCGGGGGACAGTGCCTGTGATCGGGTCAGGGCTGCGGGGGCCAGTCCCTGTGAGCGGGTCAGGGCTGCGGGGGCCAGTCCCTGTGAGCGGGTCAGGGCTGCGGGGGCCAGTCCATGTCAGCGGGACAGGGCTGCGGGGGCCGGTCCCTGTGAGCGGGCCAGGGCTGCGGGGGCCGGTCCCTGTGAGCGGGCCAGGCCTGCGGGGGCCGGTCCCTGTGAGCGGGCCAGGGCTGCGGGGGCCGGTCGCTGTTAGCGGGCCAGGGCTGCGGGGGCCGGTCCCTGTGAGCGGGCCATGGCTGCGGGGGCCGGTCCCTGTGAGCGGGCCTGGGCTGGGGGGGCCGGTCCCTGTGAGCGGGCCAGGGCTGCGGGGGCCGGTCCCTGTGAGCGGGCAAGGGCTGCGGGGGCCGGTCCCTGTGAGCGGGCCAGGGCTGCGGGGGCCGGTCCCTGTGAGCGGGCCTGGGCTGGGGGGGCCGGTCCCTGTGAGCGGGCCTGGGCTGGGGGGGCCGGTCCCTGTGAGCGGGCCAGGGCTGCGGGGGCCGGTCCCTGTGAGCGGGCCAGGGCTGCCGGGGCCGGTCCCTGTGAGCGGGCCAGGGCTGCGGGGGCCGGTCCGTGTCAGCGGGCCAGGGCTGCGGGGGCCAGTTCCTGTCAGCGGGCCAGGGCTGCAGGGGCCGGTCGCTGTCAGCGGGCCAGGGCTGAGGGGGGCGGTCGCTGTGAGCGGGCCAGGGCTGCGGGGGCCAGTCCCTGTGAGCGGGCCAGGGCTGCGGGGGCCGGTCCCTGTGAGCGGGCCAGGGCTGCGGGGGCCGGTCCCTGTGAGCGGGTCAGGGCTGCGGGGGCCGGTCCCTGTGAGCGGGTCAGGGCTGCGGGGGCCGGTCCCTGTGAGCGGGTCAGGGCTACGGGGGCCGGTCCCTGTGTGCGGATCAGGGCTGCGGGGGCCAGACCCTGTGAGCGGGTCAGGGCTGCGGGGGCCAGTCCCTGTGAGCGGGCGAGGGCTGCGGTGGCAAATAGCTGTCAGGGGGTCAGGGCTGCGGGGGCCAGTCCATGTCAGCGGGACAGGGCTGCGGGGGACAGTGCCTGTGATCGGGTCAGGGCTGCGGGGGCCAGTCCCTGTGAGCGGGTCAGGGCTGCGGGGGCCAGTCCCTGTGAGCTGGTCAGGGCTGCGGGGGCCAGTCCCTGTCAGCGGGTCAGTGCTGCGGGGGCCAGTCCCTGTGAGCGGGTCAGGGCTGCGGGGGCCAGTCCCTGTGAGCCGGTCAGGGCTGCGTGGGCCAGTCCCTGTGAACGGGTCAGGGCTGCGGGGGCCAGTCCCTGTGAGCGGGTCAGGCCTGCGGTGGCAAACAGCTGTCAGGGGGTCAGGGCTGCGGGGGCCAGTCCATGTCAGCGGGACAGGGCTGCGGGGGCCGGTCCCTGTGAGCGGGCCAGGGCTGCGGGGGCCGGTCCCTGTGAGCGGGCCAGGGCTGCGGGGGCCGGTCCCTGTGAGCGGGTCAGGGGTGCGGGGGCCAGTCCCTGTGAGCGGGTCAGGGCTGCGGTGGCAAATAGCTGTCAGGGGGTCAGGGCTGCGGGGGCCAGTGCCTGTCAGCGGGCCAGGGCTGCGGGGGCCAGTGCCTGTGAGCGGGTCAGGGCTGCGGGGGCCAGTCCCTGTGAGCGGGCGAGGGCTGCGGTGGCAAATAGCTGTCAGGGGGTCAGGGCTGCGGGGGCCAGTCCATGTCTGCGGGACAGGGCTGCGGGGGACAGTCCCTGTGAGCGGGTCAGGGCTGCGGGGGCCAGTCCCTGTGAGCGGGTCAGGGCTGCGGGGGCCGGTCCATGTCAGCGGGACAGGGCTGCGGGGGCCGGTCCCTGTGAGCGGGCCAGGGCTGCGGGGGCCGGTCCCTGTGAGCGGGCCAGGGCTGCGGGGGCCGGTCCCTGTGAGCGGGCCAGGGCTGCGGGGGCCGGTCCCTGTGAGCGGGTCAGGGCTGCGGGGGCCAGTCCCTGTGAGCGGGTCAGGGCTGCGGTGGCAAATAGCTGTCAGGGGGTCAGGGCTGCGGGGGCCAGTGCCTGTCAGCGGGCCAGGGCTGCGGGGGCCAGTCCCTGTCAGCGGGCCAGGGCTGCGGGGGCCGGTCCCTGTGAGCGGGTCAGGGCTGCGGGGGCCGGTCCCTGTGAGCGGGCCAGGCCTGCGGGGGCCGGTCCCTGTGAGCGGGCCAGGGCTGCGGGGGCCGGTCCCTGTGAGCGGGCCAGGGCTGCGGGGGCCGGTCCCTGTGAGCGGGCCAGGGCTGCGGGGGCCGGTCCCTGTTAGCGGGAAAGGGCTGCGGGGGCCGGTCCGTGTGAGCGGGCCAGGGCTGCGGGGGCCGGTCCCTGTGAGCGGGCCAGGGCTGCGGGGGCCGGTCCCTGTGAGCGGGCCAGGGTTGCGGGGGCCGGTCCCTGTGAGCGGGCCAGGGCTGCGAGGGCCGGTCCGTGTCAGCGGGCCAGGGCTGCGGGGGCCGGTCCCTGTCAGCGGGCCAGGGCTGCGGGGGCCGGTCGCTGTGAGCGGGCCAGGGCTGCGGGGGCCGGTCCCTGTGAGCGGGCCAGGGCTGCGGGGGCCGGTCCCTGTGAGCGGGACAGGGCTGCGGGGGCCAGTCCCTGTGAGCGGGTCAGGGCTGCGGTGGCAAATAGCTGTCAGGGGGTCAGGGCTGCGGGGGCCAGTGCCTGTCAGCGGGCCACGGCTGCGGGGGCCTGTCCCTATCAGCGGGCCAGGGCTGCGGGGGCCAGTCACTGTGAGCGGGTCAGGGCTGCGGGGGCCAGTCCCTGCGAGCGGGTCAGGGCTGCGGGGGCCAGTCCCTGCGAGCGGGTCAGGGCTGCGGGGGCCAGGCCCTGCGAGCGGGTCAGGGCTGCGGGGGCCAGGCCCTGCGAGCGGGTCAGGGCTGCGGGGGCCAGGCCCTGCGAGCGGGTCAGGGCTGCGGGGGTCAGGCCCTGTGAGCGGGTCAGGGCTGCGGGGGCCAGGCCCTGTGAGCGGGTCAGGGCTGCGGGGGCCAGGCCCTCTGAGCGGGTCAGGGCTGCGGGGGCCAGGCCCTGTGAGCGGGTCAGGGCTGCGGGGGACAGTGCCTGTGAGCGGGTCAGGGCTGCGGGGGCCAGTCCCTGTGAGCGGGTCAGGGCTGCGGTGGCAAATAGCTGTCAGGGGGTCAGGGCTGCGGGGGCCAGTCCATGTCACCGGGACAGGGCTGCGGGGGCCAGGCCCTTTGAGCGGGTCAGGGCTGCGGGGGCCAGTCCCTGTGAGCGGGTCAGGGCTGCGGGGGCCAGTCCCTGTTAGCGGGTCAGGGCTGCGGGGGCCAGTCCCTGTGAGCGGGTCAGGGCGGCGGGGGCCAGTCCCTGTGAGCGGGTCAGGGCTGCGGTGGCAAATAGCTGTCATGGGGTCAGGGCTGCGGGGGCCAGTCCATGTCAGCGGGACAGGGCTGCGGGGGCCAGGCCCTGCGAGCGGGTCAGGGCTGTGGGGGCCAGTCCCTGTGAGCGAGTCAGGGCTGCGGGGGCCAGTCCATGTCAGCGGGTCAGGGCTGCGGTGGCAAATAGCTGTCAGGGGGTCAGGGCTGCGGGGGCCAGTCCATGTCAGCGGGACAGGGCTGCGGGGGACAGTGCCTGTGATCGGGTCAGGGCTGCGGGGGCCAGTCCCTGTGAGCCGGTGAGGGCTGCGGTGGCAAATAGCTGTCAGGGGGTCAGGGCTGCGGGGGCAAATAGCTGTCAGGGGGTCAGGGCTGCGGGGGCCAGTCCATGTCAGCGGGACAGGGCTGCGGGGGCCAATCCCTGTGAGCGGGTGAGGGCTGCGGTGGCAAATAGCTGTCAGGGGGTCAGGGCTGCGGGGGCCAGTACCTGTGAGCGGGCCAGGGCTGCGGGGGCCAGTCCCTGTGAGCGGGCCAGGGCTGCGGTGGCAAATAGCTGTCAGGGGGTCAGGGCTGCGGTGGCAAATAGCTGTCAGGGGGTCAGGGCTGCGGGGGCCAGTCCCTGTGAGCGGGTCAGGGCTGCGGGGGCCAGTCCCTGTGAGCGGGTCAGGGCTGCGGTGGCAAATAGCTGTCAGGGGGTCAGGGCTGCGGGGCCCAATCCCTGTGAGCGGGTCAGGGCTGCGGGGGACAGTGCCTGCGATCGGGTCATGGCTGCGGGGGCCAGTCCCTGCGATCGGGTCATGGCTGCGGGGGCCAGTACCTGTGAGCGGGCCAGGGCTGCGGGGGCCAGTCCCTGTGAGCGGGCCAGGGCTGCGGTGGCAAATAGCTGTCAGGGGGTCAGGGCTGCGGTGGCAAATAGCTGTCAGGGGGTCAGGGCTGCGGGGGCCAGTCCCTGTGAGCGGGTCAGGGCTGCGGGGGCCAGTCCCTGTGAGCGGGTCAGGGCTGCGGTGGCAAATAG
The DNA here is from genome assembly GCF_030684315.1 of Stegostoma tigrinum. Classification (NCBI taxonomy): domain Eukaryota; kingdom Metazoa; phylum Chordata; class Chondrichthyes; order Orectolobiformes; family Stegostomatidae; genus Stegostoma; species Stegostoma tigrinum. The sequence continues at coordinate 809,531 of NW_026728042.1, read as the reverse complement.
CTGTCAGGGGGTCAGGGCTGCGGGGCCCAGTCCCTGTGAGCGGGTCAGGGCTGCGGGGGCCAGGCCCTGCGATCGGGTCATGGCTGCGGGGGCCAGTACCTGTGAGCGGGCCAGGGCTGCGGGGGCCAGTCCCTGTGAGCGGGCCAGGGCTGCGGTGGCAAATAGCTGTCAGGGGGTCAGGGCTGCGGTGGCAAATAGCTGTCAGGGGGTCTGGGCTGCGGGGGCCAGTCCCTGTGAGCGGGTCAGGGCTGCGGGGGCCAGTCCCTGTGAGCGGGTCAGGGCTGCGGTGGCAAATAGCTGTCAGGGGGTCAGGGCTGCGGGGGCCAGTCCCTGCGAGCGGGTCAGGGCTGCGGGGGCCAGTCCCTGCGAGGGGGTCAGGGCTGCGGGGGCCAGTCCCTGTGAGCGGGTCAGGGCTGCGGTGGCAAATAGCTGTCAGGGGGTCAGGGCTGCGGGGCCCAATCCCTGTGAGCGGGTCAGGGCTGCGGGGGACAGTGCCTGCGATCGGGTCATGGCTGCGGGGGCCAGTCCCTGCGATCGGGTCATGGCTGCGGGGGCCAGTACCTGTGAGCGGGCCAGGGCTGCGGGGGCCAGTCCCTGTGAGCGGGCCAGGGCTGCGGTGGCAAATAGCTGTCAGGGGGTCAGGGCTGCGGTGGCAAATAGCTGTCAGGGGGTCAGGGCTGCGGGGGCCAGTCCCTGTGAGCGGGTCAGGGCTGCGGGGGCCAGTCCCTGTGAGCGGGTCAGGGCTGCGGTGGCAAATAGCTGTCAGGGGGTCAGGGCTGCGGGGCCCAGTCCCTGTGAGCGGGTCAGGGCTGCGGGGGCCAGGCCCTGCGATCGGGTCATGGCTGCGGGGGCCAGTACCTGTGAGCGGGCCAGGGCTGCGGGGGCCAGTCCCTGTGAGCGGGCCAGGGCTGCGGTGGCAAATAGCTGTCAAGGGGTCAGGGCTGCGGTGGCAAATAGCTGTCAGGGGGTCTGGGCTGCGGGGGCCAGTCCCTGTGAGCGGGTCAGGGCTGCGGGGGCCAGTCCCTGTGAGCGGGTCAGGGCTGCGGTGGCAAATAGCTGTCAGGGGGTCAGGGCTGCGGGGGCCAGTCCCTGCGAGCGGGTCAGGGCTGCGGGGGCCAGTCCCTGCGAGGGGGTCAGGGCTGCGGGGGCCAGTCCCTGCGAGCGGGTCAGGGCTGCGGGGGCCAGTCCCTGCGAGCGGGTCAGGGCTGCGGGGGCCAGTCCCTGTGAGCGGGTCAGGGCTGCGGGGGCCAGTCCCTGCGAGCGGGTCAGGGCTGCGGGGGCCAGGCCCTGTGAGCGGGCCAGGGCTGCGGTGGCAAATAGCTGTCAGGGGGTCAGGGCTGCGGTGGCAAATAGCTGTCAGGGGGTCAGGGCTGCGGGGGCCAGTCCCTGTGAGCGGGTCAGGGCTGCGGTGGCAAATAGCTGTCAGGGGGTCAGGGCTGCGGGGCCCAGTCCCTGTGAGCGGGTCAGGGCTGCGGTGGCAAATAGCTGTCAGGGGGTCAGGGCTGCGGGGGCCAGTCCCTGCGAGCGGGTCAGGGCTGCGGGGGCCAGTCCCTGCGAGGGGGTCAGGGCTGCGGGGGCCAGTCCCTGTGAGCGGGTCAGGGCTGCGGTGGCAAATAGCTGTCAGGGGGTCAGGGCTGCGGGGCCCAATCCCTGTGAGCGGGTCAGGGCTGCGGGGGACAGTGCCTGCGATCGGGTCATGGCTGCGGGGGCCAGTCCCTGCGATCGGGTCATGGCTGCGGGGGCCAGTACCTGTGAGCGGGCCAGGGCTGCGGGGGCCAGTCCCTGTGAGCGGGCCAGGGCTGCGGTGGCAAATAGCTGTCAGGGGGTCAGGGCTGCGGTGGCAAATAGCTGTCAGGGGGTCAGGGCTGCGGGGGCCAGTCCCTGTGAGCGGGTCAGGGCTGCGGGGGCCAGTCCCTGTGAGCGGGTCAGGGCTGCGGTGGCAAATAGCTGTCAGGGGGTCAGGGCTGCGGGGCCCAGTCCCTGTGAGCGGGTCAGGGCTGCGGGGGCCAGGCCCTGCGATCGGGTCATGGCTGCGGGGGCCAGTACCTGTGAGCGGGCCAGGGCTGCGGGGGCCAGTCCCTGTGAGCGGGCCAGGGCTGCGGTGGCAAATAGCTGTCAAGGGGTCAGGGCTGCGGTGGCAAATAGCTGTCAGGGGGTCTGGGCTGCGGGGGCCAGTCCCTGTGAGCGGGTCAGGGCTGCGGGGGCCAGTCCCTGTGAGCGGGTCAGGGCTGCGGTGGCAAATAGCTGTCAGGGGGTCAGGGCTGCGGGGGCCAGTCCCTGCGAGCGGGTCAGGGCTGCGGGGGCCAGTCCCTGCGAGGGGGTCAGGGCTGCGGGGGCCAGTCCCTGCGAGGGGGTCAGGGCTGCGGGGGCCAGTCCCTGCGAGCGGGTCAGGGCTGCGGGGGCCAGTCCCTGCGAGCGGGTCAGGGCTGCGGGGGCCAGTCCCTGGGAGCGGGTCAGTGCTGCGGGGGCCAGTCCCTGCGAGCGGGTCAGGGCTGCGGGGGCCAGTCCCTGTGAGCGGGTCAGGTCGGCGGGGGCCAGGCCCTCTGAGCGGATCAGGGCTGCGGGGGCCAGGCCCTCTGAGCGGGTCAGGGCTGCGGGGGCCAGGCCCTCTGAGCGGGTCAGGGCTGCCCGGGCCAGGCCCTCTGAGCGGGTCAGGGCTGCGGGGGCCAGGCCCTGAGAGCGGGTCAGGGCTGCGGGGGCCAGGCCCTGTGAGCGGGTCAGGGCTGCGGGGGCCAGTCCCTGTGAGCGGGTCACGGCTGCGGTGGCAAATAGCTGTCAGGGGGTCAGGGCTGCGGGGCCCAATCCCTGTGAGCGGGTCAGGGCTGCGGGGGACAGTGCCTGCGATCGGGTCATGGCTGCGGGGGCCAGTCCCTGCGAGCGGGTCAGGGCTGCGGGGGCCAGTCCCTGCGAGCGGGTCAGGGCTGCGGGGGCCAGTCCCTGCGAGCGGGTCAGGGCTGCGGGGGCCAGTCCCTGCGAGCGGGTCAGGGCTGCGGGGGCCAGGCCCTGCGAGCGGGTCAGGGCTGCGGGGGCCAGGCCCTGCGAGCGGGTCAGGGCTGCGGGGGCCAGGCCCTGCGAGCGGGTCAGGGCTGCGGGGGTCAGGCCCTGTGAGCGGGTCTGGGCTGCGGGGGCCAGGCCCTGTGAGCGGGTCAGGGCTGCGGGGGCCAGGCCCTCTGAGCGGGTCAGGGCTGCGGAGGCCAGTCCCTGTGAGCGGGTCAGGGCTGCGGGGGACAGTGCCTGTGAGCGGGTCAGGGCTGCGGGGGCCAGTCCCTGTGAGCGGGTCAGGGCTGCGGTGGCAAATAGCTGTCAGGGGGTCAGGGCTGCGGGGGCCAGTCCATGTCACCGGGACAGGGCTGCGGGGGCCAGGCCCTTTGAGCGGGTCAGGGCTGCGGGGGCCAGTCCCTGTGAGCGGGTCAGGGCTGCGGGGGCCAGTCCCTGTTAGCGGGTCAGGGCTGCGGGGGCCAGTCCCTGTGAGCGGGTCAGGGCGGCGGGGGCCAGTCCCTGTGAGCGGGTCAGGGCTGCGGTGGCAAATAGCTGTCATGGGGTCAGGGCTGACGTGGCCAGACCATGTCAGCGGGACAGGGCTGCGGGGGCCAGGCCCTGCGAGCGGGTCAGGGCTGTGGGGGCCAGTCCCTGTGAGCGAGTCAGGGCTGCGGGGGCCAGTCCATGTCAGCGGGTCAGGGCTGCGGTGGCAAATAGCTGTCAGGGGGTCAGGGCTGCGGGGGCCAGTCCATGTCAGCGGGACAGGGCTGCGGGGGACAGTGCCTGTGATCGGGTCAGGGCTGCGGGGGCCAGTCCCTGTGAGCCGGTGAGGGCTGCGGTGGCAAATAGCTGTCAGGGGGTCAGGGCTGCGGGGGCAAATAGCTGTCAGGGGGTCAGGGCTGCGGGGGCCAGTCCATGTCAGCGGGACAGGGCTGCGGGGGCCAATCCCTGTGAGCGGGTGAGGGCTGCGGTGGCAAATAGCTGTCAGGGGGTCAGGGCTGCGGGGGCCAGTACCTGTGAGCGGGCCAGGGCTGCGGGGGCCAGTCCCTGTGAGCGGGCCAGGGCTGCGGTGGCAAATAGCTGTCAGGGGGTCAGGGCTGCGGTGGCAAATAGCTGTCAGGGGGTCAGGGCTGCGGGGGCCAGTCCCTGTGAGCGGGTCAGGGCTGCGGGGGCCAGTCCCTGTGAGCGGGTCAGGGCTGCGGTGGCAAATAGCTGTCAGGGGGTCAGGGCTGCGGGGCCCAATCCCTGTGAGCGGGTCAGGGCTGCGGGGGACAGTGCCTGCGATCGGGTCATGGCTGCGGGGGCCAGTCCCTGCGATCGGGTCATGGCTGCGGGGGCCAGTACCTGTGAGCGGGCCAGGGCTGCGGGGGCCAGTCCCTGTGAGCGGGCCAGGGCTGCGGTGGCAAATAGCTGTCAGGGGGTCAGGGCTGCGGTGGCAAATAGCTGTCAGGGGGTCAGGGCTGCGGGGGCCAGTCCCTGTGAGCGGGTCAGGGCTGCGGGGGCCAGTCCCTGTGAGCGGGTCAGGGCTGCGGTGGCAAATAGCTGTCAGGGGGTCAGGGCTGCGGGGCCCAGTCCCTGTGAGCGGGTCAGGGCTGCGGGGGCCAGGCCCTGCGATCGGGTCATGGCTGCGGGGGCCAGTACCTGTGAGCGGGCCAGGGCTGCGGGGGCCAGTCCCTGTGAGCGGGCCAGGGCTGCGGTGGCAAATAGCTGTCAGGGGGTCAGGGCTGCGGTGGCAAATAGCTGTCAGGGGGTCTGGGCTGCGGGGGCCAGTCCCTGTGAGCGGGTCAGGGCTGCGGGGGCCAGTCCCTGTGAGCGGGTCAGGGCTGCGGTGGCAAATAGCTGTCAGGGGGTCAGGGCTGCGGGGGCCAGTCCCTGCGAGCGGGTCAGGGCTGCGGGGGCCATTCCCTGCGAGGGGGTCAGGGCTGCGGGGGCCAGTCCCTGTGAGCGGGTCAGGGCTGCGGTGGCAAATAGCTGTCAGGGGGTCAGGGCTGCGGGGCCCAATCCCTGTGAGCGGGTCAGGGCTGCGGGGGACAGTGCCTGCGATCGGGTCATGGCTGCGGGGGCCAGTCCCTGCGATCGGGTCATGGCTGCAGGGGCCAGTACCTGTGAGCGGGCCAGGGCTGCGGGGGCCAGTCCCTGTGAGCGGGCCAGGGCTGCGGTGGCAAATAGCTGTCAGGGGGTCAGGGCTGCGGTGGCAAATAGCTGTCAGGGGGTCAGGGCTGCGGGGGCCAGTCCCTGTGAGCGGGTCAGGGCTGCGGGGGCCAGTCCCTGTGAGCGGGTCAGGGCTGCGGTGGCAAATAGCTGTCAGGGGGTCAGGGCTGCGGGGCCCAGTCCCTGTGAGCGGGTCAGGGCTGCGGGGGCCAGGCCCTGCGATCGGGTCATGGCTGCGGGGGCCAGTACCTGTGAGCGGGCCAGGGCTGCGGGGGCCAGTCCCTGTGAGCGGGCCAGGGCTGCGGTGGCAAATAGCTGTCAAGGGGTCAGGGCTGCGGTGGCAAATAGCTGTCAGGGGGTCTGGGCTGCGGGGGCCAGTCCCTGTGAGCGGGTCAGGGCTGCGGGGGCCAGTCCCTGTGAGCGGGTCAGGGCTGCGGTGGCAAATAGCTGTCAGGGGGTCAGGGCTGCGGGGGCCAGTCCCTGCGAGCGGGTCAGGGCTGCGGGGGCCAGTCCCTGCGAGGGGGTCAGGGCTGCGGGGGCCAGTCCCTGCGAGCGGGTCAGGGCTGCGGGGGCCAGTCCCTGCGAGCGGGTCAGGGCTGCGGGGGCCAGTCCCTGCGAGCGGGTCAGGGCTGCGGGGGCCAGTCCCTGCGAGCGGGTCAGGGCTGCGGGGGCCAGGCCCTGTGAGCGGGCCAGGGCTGCGGTGGCAAATAGCTGTCAGGGGGTCAGGGCTGCGGTGGCAAATAGCTGTCAGGGGGTCAGGGCTGCGGGGGCCAGTCCCTGTGAGCGGGTCAGGGCTGCGGTGGCAAATAGCTGTCAGGGGGTCAGGGCTGCGGGGCCCAGTCCATGTGAGCGGGTCAGGGCTGCGGTGGCAAATAGCTGTCAGGGGGTCAGGGCTGCGGGGGCCAGTCCCTGCGAGCGGGTCAGGGCTGCGGGGGCCAGTCCCTGCGAGGGGGTCAGGGCTGCGGGGGCCAGTCCCTGTGAGCGGGTCAGGGCTGCGGTGGCAAATAGCTGTCAGGGGGTCAGGGCTGCGGGGCCCAATCCCTGTGAGCGGGTCAGGGCTGCGGGGGACAGTGCCTGCGATCGGGTCATGGCTGCGGGGGCCAGTCCCTGCGATCGGGTCATGGCTGCGGGGGCCAGTACCTGTGAGCGGGCCAGGGCTGCGGGGGCCAGTCCCTGTGAGCGGGCCAGGGCTGCGGTGGCAAATAGCTGTCAGGGGGTCAGGGCTGCGGTGGCAAATAGCTGTCAGGGGGTCAGGGCTGCGGGGGCCAGTCCCTGTGAGCGGGTCAGGGCTGCGGGGGCCAGTCCCTGTGAGCGGGTCAGGGCTGCGGTGGCAAATAGCTGTCAGGGGGTCAGGGCTGCGGGGCCCAGTCCCTGTGAGCGGGTCAGGGCTGCGGGGGCCAGGCCCTGCGATCGGGTCATGGCTGCGGGGGCCAGTACCTGTGAGCGGGCCAGGGCTGCGGGGGCCAGTCCCTGTGAGCGGGCCAGGGCTGCGGTGGCAAATAGCTGTCAAGGGGTCAGGGCTGCGGTGGCAAATAGCTGTCAGGGGGTCTGGGCTGCGGGGGCCAGTCCCTGTGAGCGGGTCAGGGCTGCGGGGGCCAGTCCCTGTGAGCGGGTCAGGGCTGCGGTGGCAAATAGCTGTCAGGGGGTCAGGGCTGCGGGGGCCAGTCCCTGCGAGCGGGTCAGGGCTGCGGGGGCCAGTCCCTGCGAGGGGGTCAGGGCTGCGGGGGCCAGTCCCTGCGAGCGGGTCAGGGCTGCGGGGGCCAGTCCCTGCGAGCGGGTCAGGGCTGCAGGGGCCAGTCCCTGTGAGCGGGTCAGGGCTGCGGGGGCCAGTCCCTGCGAGCGGGTCAGGGCTGCGGGGGCCAGGCCCTGTGAGCGGGCCAGGGCTGCGGTGGCAAATAGCTGTCAGGGGGTCAGGGCTGCGGTGGCAAATAGCTGTCAGGGGGTCAGGGCTGCGGGGCCCAGTCCCTGTGAGCGGGTCAGGGCTGCGGGGGACAGTGCCTGCGATCGGGTCATGGCTGCGGGGGCCAGTCCCTGCGATCGGGTCATGGCTGCGGGGGCCAGTCCCTGCGATCGGGTCATGGCTGCGGGGGACAGTCCCAGAGAGCGGGTCAGGGCTGCGGGGGCCAGTCCCTGCGAGCGGGTCAGGGCTGCGGGGGCCAGTCCCTGCGAGCGGGTCAGGGCTGCGGGGGCCAGTCCCTGCGAGCGGGTCAGGGCTGCGGGGGCCAGTCCCTGCGAGCGGGTCAGGGCTGCGGGGGCCAGTCCCTGCGAGCGGGTCAGGGCTGCGGGGGCCAGTCCCTGCGAGCGGGTCAGGGCTGCGGGGGCCAGGCCCTGCGAGCGGGTCAGGGCTGCGGGGGCCAGGCCCTGCGAGCGGGTCAGGGCTGCGGGGGCCAGGCCCTGCGAGCGGGTCAGGGCTGCGGGGGCCAGGCCCTGCGAGCGGGTCAGGGCTGCGGGGGTCAGGCCCTGTGAGCGGGTCAGGGCTGCGGGGGCCAGGCCCTGTGAGCGGGTCAGGGCTGCGGGGGCCAGGCCCTCTGAGCGGGTCAGGGCTGCGGGGGCCAGGCCCTGTGAGCGGGTCAGGGCTGCGGGGGACAGTGCCTGTGAGCGGGTCAGGGCTGCGGGGGCCAGTCCCTGTGAGCGGGTCAGGGCTGCGGTGGCAAATAGCTGTCAGGGGGTCAGGGCTGCGGGGGCCAGTCCATGTCACCGGGACAGGGCTGCGGGGGCCAGGCCCTTTGAGCGGGTCAGGGCTGCGGGGGCCAGTCCCTGTGAGCGGGTCAGGGCTGCGGGGGCCAGTCCCTGTTAGCGGGTCAGGGCTGCGGGGGCCAGTCCCTGTGAGCGGGTCAGGGCGGCGGGGGCCAGTCCCTGTGAGCGGGTCAGGGCTGCGGTGGCAAATAGCTGTCATGGGGTCAGGGCTGCGGGGGCCAGTCCATGTCAGCGGGACAGGGCTGCGGGGGCCAGGCCCTGCGAGCGGGTCAGGGCTGTGGGGGCCAGTCCCTGTGAGCGAGTCAGGGCTGCGGGGGCCAGTCCATGTCAGCGGGTCAGGGCTGCGGTGGCAAATAGCTGTCAGGGGGTCAGGGCTGCGGGGGCCAGTCCATGTCAGCGGGACAGGGCTGCGGGGGACAGTGCCTGTGATCGGGTCAGGGCTGCGGGGGCCAGTCCCTGTGAGCCGGTGAGGGCTGGGGTGGCAAATAGCTGTCAGGGGGTCAGGGCTGCGGGGGCAAATAGCTGTCAGGGGGTCAGGGCTGCGGGGGCCAGTCCATGTCAGCGGGACAGGGCTGCGGGGGCCAATCCCTGTGAGCGGGTGAGGGCTGCGGTGGCAAATAGCTGTCAGGGGGTCAGGGCTGCGGGGGCCAGTACCTGTGAGCGGGCCAGGGCTGCGGGGGCCAGTCCCTGTGAGCGGGCCAGGGCTGCGGTGGCAAATAGCTGTCAGGGGGTCAGGGCTGCGGTGGCAAATAGCTGTCAGGGGGTCAGGGCTGCGGGGGCCAGTCCCTGTGAGCGGGTCAGGGCTGCGGGGGCCAGTCCCTGTGAGCGGGTCAGGGCTGCGGAGGCAAATAGCTGTCAGGGGGTCAGGGCTGCGGGGCCCAATCCCTGTGAGCGGGTCAGGGCTGCGGGGGACAGTGCCTGCGATCGGGTCATGGCTGCGGGGGCCAGTCCCTGCGATCGGGTCATGGCTGCGGGGGCCAGTACCTGTGAGCGGGCCAGGGCTGCGGGGGCCAGTCCCTGTGAGCGGGCCAGGGCTGCGGTGGCAAATAGCTGTCAGGGGGTCAGGGCTGCGGTGGCAAATAGCTGTCAGGGGGTCAGGGCTGCGGGGGCCAGTCCCTGTGAGCGGGTCAGGGCTGCGGGGGCCAGTCCCTGTGAGCGGGTCAGGGCTGCGGTGGCAAATAGCTGTCAGGGGGTCAGGGCTGCGGGGCCCAGTCCCTGTGAGCGGGTCAGGGCTGCGGGGGCCAGGCCCTGCGATCGGGTCATGGCTGCGGGGGCCAGTACCTGTGAGCGGGCCAGGGCTGCGGGGGCCAGTCCCTGTGAGCGGGCCAGGGCTGCGGTGGCAAATAGCTGTCAGGGGGTCAGGGCTGCGGTGGCAAATAGCTGTCAGGGGGTCTGGGCTGCGGGGGCCAGTCCCTGTGAGCGGGTCAGGGCTGCGGGGCCAGTCCCTGTGAGCGGGTCAGGGCTGCGGTGGCAAATAGCTGTCAGGGGGTCAGGGCTGCGGGGGCCAGTCCCTGCGAGCGGGTCAGGGCTGCGGGGGCCAGTCCCTGCGAGGGTGTCAGGGCTGCGGGGGCCAGTCCCTGCGAGCGGGTCAGGGCTGCGGGGGCCAGTCCCTGCGAGCGGGTCAGGGCTGCGGGGGCCAGTCCCTGTGAGCGGGTCAGGGCTGCGGGGGCCAGTCCCTGCGAGCGGGTCAGGGCTGCGGGGGCCAGGCCCTGTGAGCGGGCCAGGGCTGCGGTGGCAAATAGCTGTCAGGGGGTCAGGGCTGCGGTGGCAAATAGCTGTCAGGGGGTCAGGGCTGCGGCGGCCAGTCCCTGTGAGCGGGTCAGGGCTGCGGGGGCCAGTCCCTGTGAGCGGGTCAGGGCTGCGGTGGCAAATAGCTGTCAGGGGGTCAGGGCTGCGGGGCCCAGTCCCTGTGAGCGGGTCAGGGCTGCGGGGGCCAGGCCCTGCGATCGGGTCATGGCTGCGGGGGCCAGTACCTGTGAGCGGGCCAGGGCTGCGGGGGCCAGTCCCTGTGAGCGGGCCAGGGCTGCGGTGGCAAATAGCTGTCAGGGGGTCAGGGCTGCGGTGGCAAATAGCTGTCAGGGGGTCTGGGCTGCGGGGGCCAGTCCCTGTGAGCGGGTCAGGGCTGCGGGGGCCAGTCCCTGTGAGCGGGTCAGGGCTGCGGTGGCAAATAGCTGTCAGGGGGTCAGGGCTGCGGGGGCCAGTCCCTGCGAGCGGGTCAGGGCTGCGGGGGCCAGTCCCTGTGAGCGGGTCAGGGCTGCGGTGGCAAATAGCTGTCAGGGGGTCAGGGCTGCGGGGCCCAATCCCTGTGAGCGGGTCAGGGCTGCGGGGGACAGTGCCTGCGATCGGGTCATGGCTGCGGGGGCCAGTCCCTGCGATCGGGTCATGGCTGCGGGGGCCAGTACCTGTGAGCGGGCCAGGGCTGCGGGGGCCAGTCCCTGTGAGCGGGCCAGGGCTGCGGTGGCAAATAGCTGTCAGGGGGTCAGGGCTGCGGTGGCAAATAGCTGTCAGGGGGTCAGGGCTGCGGGGGCCAGTCCCTGTGAGCGGGTCAGGGCTGCGGGGGCCAGTCCCTGTGAGCGGGTCAGGGCTGCGGTGGCAAATAGCTGTCAGGGGGTCAGGGCTGCGGGGACCTGTCCCTGTGAGCGGGTCAGGGCTGCGGGGGCCAGGCCCTGCGATCGGGTCATGGCTGCGGGGGCCAGTACCTGTGAGCGGGCCAGGGCTGCGGGGGCCAGTCCCTGTGAGCGGGCCAGGGCTGCGGTGGCAAATAGCTGTCAAGGGGTCAGGGCTGCGGTGGCAAATAGCTGTCAGGGGGTCAGGGCTGCGGGGGCCAGTCCCTGTGAGCGGGTCAGGGCTGCGGGGGCCAGTCCCTGTGAGCGGGTCAGGGCTGCGGTGGCAAATAGCTGTCAGGGGGTCAGGGCTGCGGGGGCCAGTCCCTGCGAGCGGGTCAGGGCTGCGGGGGCCAGTCCCTGCGAGGGGGTCAGGGCTGCGGGGGCCAGTCCCTGCGAGCGGGTCAGGGCTGCGGGGGCCAGTCCCTGCGAGCGGGTCAGGGCTGCGGGGGCCAGTCCCTGTGAGCGGGTCAGGGCTGCGGGGGCCAGTCCCTGCGAGCGGGTCAGGGCTGCGGGGGCCAGGCCCTGTGAGCGGGCCAGGGCTGCGGTGGCAAATAGCTGTCAGGGGGTCAGGGCTGCGGTGGCAAATAGCTGTCAGGGGGTCAGGGCTGCGGGGGCCAGTCCCTGTGAGCGGGTCAGGGCTGCGGTGGCAAATAGCTGTCAGGGGGTCAGGGCTGCGGGGCCCAGTCCCTGTGAGCGGGTCAGGGCTGCGGGGGACAGTGCCTGTGATCGGGTCATGGCTGCGGGGGCCAGTCCCTGCGATCGGGTCACGGGTGCGGGGGCCAGTCCCTGCGATCGGGTCATGGCTGCGGGGGACAGTCCCAGAGAGCGGGTCAGGGCTGCGGGGGCCAGTCCCTGCGAGCGGGTCAGGGCTGCGGGGGCCAGTCCCTGCGAGCGGGTCAGGGCTGCGGGGGCCAGTCCCTGCGAGCGGGTCAGGGCTGCGGGGGCCAGTCCCTGCGAGCGGGTCAGGGCTGCGGGGGCCAGTCCCTGTGAGCGGGTCAGGGCTGCGGTGGCAAATAGCTGTCATGGGGTCAGGGCTGCCGTGGCCAGTCCATGTCAGCGGGACAGGGCTGCGGGGGCCAGGCCCTGCGAGCGGGTCAGGGCTGTGGGGGCCAGTCCCTGTGAGCGAGTCAGGGCTGCGGGGGCCAGTCCATGTCAGCGGGTCAGGGCTGCGGTGGCAAATAGCTGTCAGGGGGTCAGGGCTGCGGGGGCCAGTCCCTGCGAGCGGGTCAGGGCTGCGGGGGCCAGTCCCTGCGAGGGGGTCAGGGCTGCGGGGGCCAGTCCCTGCGAGGGGGTCAGGGCTGCGGGGGCCAGTCCCTGCGAGCGGGTCAGGGCTGCGGGGGCCAGTCCCTGCGAGCGGGTCAGGGCTGCGGGGGCCAGTCCCTGGGAGCGGGTCAGTGCTGCGGGGGCCAGTCCCTGCGAGCGGGTCAGGGCTGCGGGGGCCAGTCCCTGTGAGCGGGTCAGGTCGGCGGGGGCCAGGCCCTCTGAGCGGATCAGGGCTGCGGGGGCCAGGCCCTCTGAGCGGGTCAGGGCTGCGGGGGCCAGGCCCTCTGAGCGGGTCAGGGCTGCGGGGGCCAGGCCCTCTGAGCGGGTCAGGGCTGCGGGGGCCAGGCCCTGAGAGCGGGTCAGGGCTGCGGGGGCCAGGCCCTGTGAGCGGGTCAGGGCTGCGGGGGCCAGTCCCTGTGAGCGGGTCACGGCTGCGGTGGCAAATAGCTGTCAGGGGGTCAGGGCTGCGGGGCCCAATCCCTGTGAGCGGGTCAGGGCTGCGGGGGACAGTGCCTGCGATCGGGTCATGGCTGCGGGGGCCAGTCCCTGCGAGCGGGTCAGGGCTGCGGGGGCCAGTCCCTGCGAGCGGGTCAGGGCTGCGGGGGCCAGTCCCTGCGAGCGGGTCAGGGCTGCGGGGGCCAGTCCCTGCGAGCGGGTCAGGGCTGCGGGGGCCAGGCCCTGCGAGCGGGTCAGGGCTGCGGGGGCCAGGCCCTGCGAGCGGGTCAGGGCTGCGGGGGCCAGGCCCTGCGAGCGGGTCAGGGCTGCGGGGGTCAGGCCCTGTGAGCGGGTCTGGGCTGCGGGGGCCAGGCCCTGTGAGCGGGTCAGGGCTGCGGGGGCCAGGCCCTCTGAGCGGGTCAGGGCTGCGGAGGCCAGTCCCTGTGAGCGGGTCAGGGCTGCGGGGGACAGTGCCTGTGAGCGGGTCAGGGCTGCGGGGGCCAGTCCCTGTGAGCGGGTCAGGGCTGCGGTGGCAAATAGCTGTCAGGGGGTCAGGGCTGCGGGGGCCAGTCCATGTCACCGGGACAGGGCTGCGGGGGCCAGGCCCTTTGAGCGGGTCAGGGCTGCGGGGGCCAGTCCCTGTGAGCGGGTCAGGGCTGCGGGGGCCAGTCCCTGTTAGCGGGTCAGGGCTGCGGGGGCCAGTCCCTGTGAGCGGGTCAGGGCGGCGGGGGCCAGTCCCTGTGAGCGGGTCAGGGCTGCGGTGGCAAATAGCTGTCATGGGGTCAGGGCTGCCGTGGCCAGTCCATGTCAGCGGGACAGGGCTGCGGGGGCCAGGCCCTGCGAGCGGGTCAGGGCTGTGGGGGCCAGTCCCTGTGAGCGAGTCAGGGCTGCGGGGGCCAGTCCATGTCAGCGGGTCAGGGCTGCGGTGGCAAATAGCTGTCAGGGGGTCAGGGCTGCGGGGGCCAGTCCATGTCAGCGGGACAGGGCTGCGGGGGACAGTGCCTGTGATCGGGTCAGGGCTGCGGGGGCCAGTCCCTGTGAGCCGGTGAGGGCTGCGGTGGCAAATAGCTGTCAGGGGGTCAGGGCTGCGGGGGCAAATAGCTGTCAGGGGGTCAGGGCTGCGGGGGCCAGTCCATGTCAGCGGGACAGGGCTGCGGGGGCCAATCCCTGTGAGCGGGTGAGGGCTGCGGTGGCAAATAGCTGTCAGGGGGTCAGGGCTGCGGGGGCCAGTACCTGTGAGCGGGCCAGGGCTGCGGGGGCCAGTCCCTGTGAGCGGGCCAGGGCTGCGGTGGCAAATAGCTGTCAGGGGGTCAGGGCTGCGGTGGCAAATAGCTGTCAGGGGGTCAGGGCTGCGGGGGCCAGTCCCTGTGAGCGGGTCAGGGCTGCGGGGGCCAGTCCCTGTGAGCGGGTCAGGGCTGCGGTGGCAAATAGCTGTCAGGGGGTCAGGGCTGCGGGGCCCAATCCCTGTGAGCGGGTCAGGGCTGCGGGGGACAGTGCCTGCGATCGGGTCATGGCTGCGGGGGCCAGTCCCTGCGATCGGGTCATGGCTGCGGGGGCCAGTACCTGTGAGCGGGCCAGGGCTGCGGGGGCCAGTCCCTGTGAGCGGGCCAGGGCTGCGGTGGCAAATAGCTGTCAGGGGGTCAGGGCTGCGGTGGCAAATAGCTGTCAGGGGGTCAGGGCTGCGGGGGCCAGTCCCTGTGAGCGGGTCAGGGCTGCGGGGGCCAGTCCCTGTGAGCGGGTCAGGGCTGCGGTGGCAAATAGCTGTCAGGGGGTCAGGGCTGCGGGGCCCAGTCCCTGTGAGCGGGTCAGGGCTGCGGGGGCCAGGCCCTGCGATCGGGTCATGGCTGCGGGGGCCAGTACCTGTGAGCGGGCCAGGGCTGCGGGGGCCAGTCCCTGTGAGCGGGACAGGGCTGCGGTGGCAAATAGCTGTCAGGGGGTCAGGGCTGCGGTGGCAAATAGCTGTCAGGGGGTCTGGGCTGCGGGGGCCAGTCCCTGTGAGCGGGTCAGGGCTGCGGGGGCCAGTCCCTGTGAGCGGGTCAGGGCTGCGGTGGCAAATAGCTGTCAGGGGGTCAGGGCTGCGGGGGCCAGTCCCTGCGAGCGGGTCAGGGCTGCGGGGGCCATTCCCTGCGAGGGGGTCAGGGCTGCGGGGGCCAGTCCCTGTGAGCGGGTCAGGGCTGCGGTGGCAAATAGCTGTCAGGGGGTCAGGGCTGCGGGGCCCAATCCCTGTGAGCGGGTCAGGGCTGCGGGGGACAGTGCCTGCGATCGGGTCATGGCTGCGGGGGCCAGTCCCTGCGATCGGGTCATGGCTGCAGGGGCCAGTACCTGTGAGCGGGCCAGGGCTGCGGGGGCCAGTCCCTGTGAGCGGGCCAGGGCTGCGGTGGCAAATAGCTGTCAGGGGGTCAGGGCTGCGGTGGCAAATAGCTGTCAGGGGGTCAGGGCTGCGGGGGCCAGTCCCTGTGAGCGGGTCAGGGCTGCGGGGGCCAGTCCCTGTGAGCGGGTCAGGGCTGCGGTGGCAAATAGCTGTCAGGGGGTCAGGGCTGCGGGGCCCAGTCCCTGTGAGCGGGTCAGGGCTGCGGGGGCCAGGCCCTGCGATCGGGTCATGGCTGCGGGGGCCAGTACCTGTGAGCGGGCCAGGGCTGCGGGGGCCAGTCCCTGTGAGCGGGCCAGGGCTGCGGTGGCAAATAGCTGTCAAGGGGTCAGGGCTGCGGTGGCAAATAGCTGTCAGGGGGTCTGGGCTGCGGGGGCCAGTCCCTGTGAGCGGGTCAGGGCTGCGGGGGCCAGTCCCTGTGAGCGGGTCAGGGCTGCGGTGGCAAATAGCTGTCAGGGGGTCAGGGCTGCGGGGGCCAGTCCCTGCGAGCGGGTCAGGGCTGCGGGGGCCAGTCCCTGCGAGGGGGTCAGGGCTGCGGGGGCCAGTCCCTGCGAGCGGGTCAGGGCTGCGGGGGCCAGTCCCTGCGAGCGGGTCAGGGCTGCGGGGGCCAGTCCCTGCGAGCGGGTCAGGGCTGCGGGGGCCAGTCCCTGCGAGCGGGTCAGGGCTGCGGGGGCCAGGCCCTGTGAGCGGGCCAGGGCTGCGGTGGCAAATAGCTGTCAGGGGGTCAGGGCTGCGGTGGCAAATAGCTGTCAGGGGGTCAGGGCTGCGGGGGCCAGTCCCTGTGAGCGGGTCAGGGCTGCGGTGGCAAATAGCTGTCAGGGGGTCAGGGCTGCGGGGCCCAGTCCATGTGAGCGGGTCAGGGCTGCGGTGGCAAATAGCTGTCAGGGGGTCAGGGCTGCGGGGGCCAGTCCCTGCGAGCGGGTCAGGGCTGCGGGGGCCAGTCCCTGCGAGGGGGTCAGGGCTGCGGGGGCCAGTCCCTGTGAGCGGGTCAGGGCTGCGGTGGCAAATAGCTGTCAGGGGGTCAGGGCTGCGGGGCCCAATCCCTGTGAGCGGGTCAGGGCTGCGGGGGACAGTGCCTGCGATCGGGTCATGGCTGCGGGGGCCAGTCCCTGCGATCGGGTCATGGCTGCGGGGGCCAGTACCTGTGAGCGGGCCAGGGCTGCGGGGGCCAGTCCCTGTGAGCGGGCCAGGGCTGCGGTGGCAAATAGCTGTCAGGGGGTCAGGGCTGCGGTGGCAAATAGCTGTCAGGGGGTCAGGGCTGCGGGGGCCAGTCCCTGTGAGCGGGTCAGGGCTGCGGGGGCCAGTCCCTGTGAGCGGGTCAGGGCTGCGGTGGCAAATAGCTGTCAGGGGGTCAGGGCTGCGGGGCCCAGTCCCTGTGAGCGGGTCAGGGCTGCGGGGGCCAGGCCCTGCGATCGGGTCATGGCTGCGGGGGCCAGTACCTGTGAGCGGGCCAGGGCTGCGGGGGCCAGTCCCTGTGAGCGGGCCAGGGCTGCGGTGGCAAATAGCTGTCAAGGGGTCAGGGCTGCGGTGGCAAATAGCTGTCAGGGGGTCTGGGCTGCGGGGGCCAGTCCCTGTGAGCGGGTCAGGGCTGCGGGGGCCAGTCCCTGTGAGCGGGTCAGGGCTGCGGTGGCAAATAGCTGTCAGGGGGTCAGGGCTGCGGGGGCCAGTCCCTGCGAGCGGGTCAGGGCTGCGGGGGCCAGTCCCTGCGAGGGGGTCAGGGCTGCGGGGGCCAGTCCCTGCGAGCGGGTCAGGGCTGCGGGGGCCAGTCCCTGCGAGCGGGTCAGGGCTGCGGGGGCCAGTCCCTGTGAGCGGGTCAGGGCTGCGGGGGCCAGTCCCTGCGAGCGGGTCAGGGCTGCGGGGGCCAGGCCCTGTGAGCGGGCCAGGGCTGCGGTGGCAAATAGCTGTCAGGGGGTCAGGGCTGCGGTGGCAAATAGCTGTCAGGGGGTCAGGGCTGCGGGGCCCAGTCCCTGTGAGCGGGTCAGGGCTGCGGGGGACAGTGCCTGCGATCGGGTCATGGCTGCGGGGGCCAGTCCCTGCGATCGGGTCATGGCTGCGGGGGCCAGTCCCTGCGATCGGGTCATGGCTGCGGGGGACAGTCCCAGAGAGCGGGTCAGGGCTGCGGGGGCCAGTCCCTGCGAGCGGGTCAGGGCTGCGGGGGCCAGTCCCTGCGAGCGGGTCAGGGCTGCGGGGGCCAGTCCCTGCGAGCGGGTCAGGGCTGCGGGGGCCAGTCCCTGCGAGCGGGTCAGGGCTGCGGGGGCCAGTCCCTGCGAGCGGGTCAGGGCTGCGGGGGCCAGTCCCTGCGAGCGGGTCAGGGCTGCGGGGGCCAGGCCCTGCGAGCGGGTCAGGGCTGCGGGGGCCAGGCCCTGCGAGCGGGTCAGGGCTGCGGGGGCCAGGCCCTGCGAGCGGGTCAGGGCTGCGGGGGCCAGGCCCTGCGAGCGGGTCAGGGCTGCGGGGGTCAGGCCCTGTGAGCGGGTCAGGGCTGCGGGGGCCAGGCCCTGTGAGCGGGTCAGGGCTGCGGGGGCCAGGCCCTCTGAGCGGGTCAGGGCTGCGGGGGCCAGGCCCTGTGAGCGGGTCAGGGCTGCGGGGGACAGTGCCTGTGAGCGGGTCAGGGCTGCGGGGGCCAGTCCCTGTGAGCGGGTCAGGGCTGCGGTGGCAAATAGCTGTCAGGGGGTCAGGGCTGCGGGGGCCAGTCCATGTCACCGGGACAGGGCTGCGGGGGCCAGGCCCTTTGAGCGGGTCAGGGCTGCGGGGGCCAGTCCCTGTGAGCGGGTCAGGGCTGCGGGGGCCAGTCCCTGTTAGCGGGTCAGGGCTGCGGGGGCCAGTCCCTGTGAGCGGGTCAGGGCGGCGGGGGCCAGTCCCTGTGAGCGGGTCAGGGCTGCGGTGGCAAATAGCTGTCATGGGGTCAGGGCTGCGGGGGCCAGTCCATGTCAGCGGGACAGGGCTGCGGGGGCCAGGCCCTGCGAGCGGGTCAGGGCTGTGGGGGCCAGTCCCTGTGAGCGAGTCAGGGCTGCGGGGGCCAGTCCATGTCAGCGGGTCAGGGCTGCGGTGGCAAATAGCTGTCAGGGGGTCAGGGCTGCGGGGGCCAGTCCATGTCAGCGGGACAGGGCTGCGGGGGACAGTGCCTGTGATCGGGTCAGGGCTGCGGGGGCCAGTCCCTGTGAGCCGGTGAGGGCTGGGGTGGCAAATAGCTGTCAGGGGGTCAGGGCTGCGGGGGCAAATAGCTGTCAGGGGGTCAGGGCTGCGGGGGCCAGTCCATGTCAGCGGGACAGGGCTGCGGGGGCCAATCCCTGTGAGCGGGTGAGGGCTGCGGTGGCAAATAGCTGTCAGGGGGTCAGGGCTGCGGGGGCCAGTACCTGTGAGCGGGCCAGGGCTGCGGGGGCCAGTCCCTGTGAGCGGGCCAGGGCTGCGGTGGCAAATAGCTGTCAGGGGGTCAGGGCTGCGGTGGCAAATAGCTGTCAGGGGGTCAGGGCTGCGGGGGCCAGTCCCTGTGAGCGGGTCAGGGCTGCGGGGGCCAGTCCCTGTGAGCGGGTCAGGGCTGCGGAGGCAAATAGCTGTCAGGGGGTCAGGGCTGCGGGGCCCAATCCCTGTGAGCGGGTCAGGGCTGCGGGGGACAGTGCCTGCGATCGGGTCATGGCTGCGGGGGCCAGTCCCTGCGATCGGGTCATGGCTGCGGGGGCCAGTACCTGTGAGCGGGCCAGGGCTGCGGGGGCCAGTCCCTGTGAGCGGGCCAGGGCTGCGGTGGCAAATAGCTGTCAGGGGGTCAGGGCTGCGGTGGCAAATAGCTGTCAGGGGGTCAGGGCTGCGGGGGCCAGTCCCTGTGAGCGGGTCAGGGCTGCGGGGGCCAGTCCCTGTGAGCGGGTCAGGGCTGCGGTGGCAAATAGCTGTCAGGGGGTCAGGGCTGCGGGGCCCAGTCCCTGTGAGCGGGTCAGGGCTGCGGGGGCCAGGCCCTGCGATCGGGTCATGGCTGCGGGGGCCAGTACCTGTGAGCGGGCCAGGGCTGCGGGGGCCAGTCCCTGTGAGCGGGCCAGGGCTGCGGTGGCAAATAGCTGTCAGGGGGTCAGGGCTGCGGTGGCAAATAGCTGTCAGGGGGTCTGGGCTGCGGGGGCCAGTCCCTGTGAGCGGGTCAGGGCTGCGGGGCCAGTCCCTGTGAGCGGGTCAGGGCTGCGGTGGCAAATAGCTGTCAGGGGGTCAGGGCTGCGGGGGCCAGTCCCTGCGAGCGGGTCAGGGCTGCGGGGGCCAGTCCCTGCGAGGGTGTCAGGGCTGCGGGGGCCAGTCCCTGCGAGCGGGTCAGGGCTGCGGGGGCCAGTCCCTGCGAGCGGGTCAGGGCTGCGGGGGCCAGTCCCTGTGAGCGGGTCAGGGCTGCGGGGGCCAGTCCCTGCGAGCGGGTCAGGGCTGCGGGGGCCAGGCCCTGTGAGCGGGCCAGGGCTGCGGTGGCAAATAGCTGTCAGGGGGTCAGGGCTGCGGTGGCAAATAGCTGTCAGGGGGTCAGGGCTGCGGCGGCCAGTCCCTGTGAGCGGGTCAGGGCTGCGGGGGCCAGTCCCTGTGAGCGGGTCAGGGCTGCGGTGGCAAATAGCTGTCAGGGGGTCAGGGCTGCGGGGCCCAGTCCCTGTGAGCGGGTCAGGGCTGCGGGGGCCAGGCCCTGCGATCGGGTCATGGCTGCGGGGGCCAGTACCTGTGAGCGGGCCAGGGCTGCGGGGGCCAGTCCCTGTGAGCGGGCCAGGGCTGCGGTGGCAAATAGCTGTCAGGGGGTCAGGGCTGCGGTGGCAAATAGCTGTCAGGGGGTCTGGGCTGCGGGGGCCAGTCCCTGTGAGCGGGTCAGGGCTGCGGGGGCCAGTCCCTGTGAGCGGGTCAGGGCTGCGGTGGCAAATAGCTGTCAGGGGGTCAGGGCTGCGGGGGCCAGTCCCTGCGAGCGGGTCAGGGCTGCGGGGGCCAGTCCCTGTGAGCGGGTCAGGGCTGCGGTGGCAAATAGCTGTCAGGGGGTCAGGGCTGCGGGGCCCAATCCCTGTGAGCGGGTCAGGGCTGCGGGGGACAGTGCCTGCGATCGGGTCATGGCTGCGGGGGCCAGTCCCTGCGATCGGGTCATGGCTGCGGGGGCCAGTACCTGTGAGCGGGCCAGGGCTGCGGGGGCCAGTCCCTGTGAGCGGGCCAGGGCTGCGGTGGCAAATAGCTGTCAGGGGGTCAGGGCTGCGGTGGCAAATAGCTGTCAGGGGGTCAGGGCTGCGGGGGCCAGTCCCTGTGAGCGGGTCAGGGCTGCGGGGGCCAGTCCCTGTGAGCGGGTCAGGGCTGCGGTGGCAAATAGCTGTCAGGGGGTCAGGGCTGCGGGGACCTGTCCCTGTGAGCGGGTCAGGGCTGCGGGGGCCAGGCCCTGCGATCGGGTCATGGCTGCGGGGGCCAGTACCTGTGAGCGGGCCAGGGCTGCGGGGGCCAGTCCCTGTGAGCGGGCCAGGGCTGCGGTGGCAAATAGCTGTCAAGGGGTCAGGGCTGCGGTGGCAAATAGCTGTCAGGGGGTCAGGGCTGCGGGGGCCAGTCCCTGTGAGCGGGTCAGGGCTGCGGGGGCCAGTCCCTGTGAGCGGGTCAGGGCTGCGGTGGCAAATAGCTGTCAGGGGGTCAGGGCTGCGGGGGCCAGTCCCTGCGAGCGGGTCAGGGCTGCGGGGGCCAGTCCCTGCGAGGGGGTCAGGGCTGCGGGGGCCAGTCCCTGCGAGCGGGTCAGGGCTGCGGGGGCCAGTCCCTGCGAGCGGGTCAGGGCTGCGGGGGCCAGTCCCTGTGAGCGGGTCAGGGCTGCGGGGGCCAGTCCCTGCGAGCGGGTCAGGGCTGCGGGGGCCAGGCCCTGTGAGCGGGCCAGGGCTGCGGTGGCAAATAGCTGTCAGGGGGTCAGGGCTGCGGTGGCAAATAGCTGTCAGGGGGTCAGGGCTGCGGGGGCCAGTCCCTGTGAGCGGGTCAGGGCTGCGGTGGCAAATAGCTGTCAGGGGGTCAGGGCTGCGGGGCCCAGTCCCTGTGAGCGGGTCAGGGCTGCGGGGGACAGTGCCTGTGATCGGGTCATGGCTGCGGGGGCCAGTCCCTGCGAGCGGGTCAGGGCTGCGGGGGCCAGTCCCTGCGAGCGGGTCAGGGCTGCGGGGGCCAGTCCCTGCGAGCGGGTCAGGGCTGCGGGGGCCAGTCCCTGCGAGCGGGTCAGGGCTGCGGGGGCCAGTCCCTGCGAGCGGGTCAGGGCTGCGGGGGCCAGTCCCTGCGAGCGGGTCAGGGCTGCGGGGGCCAGGCCCTGCGAGCGGGTCAGGGCTGCGGGGGCCAGGCCCTGCGAGCGGGTCAGGGCTGCGGGGGCCAGGCCCTGCGAGCCGGTCAGGGCTGCGGGGGTCAGGCCTGTGAGCGGGTCAGGGCTGCGGGGGCCAGGCCCTGTGAGCGGGCCAGGGCTGCGGGGGCCAGGCCCTCTGAGCGGGTCAGGGCTGCGGGGGCCAGTCCCTGTGAGCGGGTCAGGGCTGCGGGGGACAGTGCCTGTGAGCGGGTCAGGGCTGCGGGGGCCAGTCCCTGTGAGCGGGTCAGGGCTGCGGTGGCAAATAGCTGTCAGGGGGTCAGGGTTGCGGGGGCCAGTCCATGTCACCGGGACAGGGCTGCGGGGGCCAGGCCCTTTGAGCGGGTCAGGGCTGCGGGGGCCAGTCCCTGTGAGCGGGTCAGGGCTGCGGGGGCCAGTCCCTGTTAGCGGGTCAGGGCTGCGGGGGCCAGTCCCTGTGAGCGGGTCAGGGCGGCGGGGGCCAGTCCCTGTGAGCAGGTCAGGGCTGCGGTGGCAAATAGCTGTCATGGGGTCAGGGCTGCGGGGGCCAGTCCATGTCAGCGGGACAGGGCTGCGGGGGCCAGGCCCTGCGAGCGGGTCAGGGCTGTGGGGGCCAGTCCCTGTGAGCGAGTCAGGGCTGCGGGGGCCAGTCCATGTCAGCGGGTCAGGGCTGCGGTGGCAAATAGCTGTCAGGGGGTCAGGGCTGCGGGGGCCAGTCCATGTCAGCGGGACAGGGCTGCGGGGGAGAGTGCCTGTGATCGGGTCAGGGCTGCGGGGGCCAGTCCCTGTGAGCCGGTGAGGGCTGCGGTGGCAAATAGCTGTCAGGGGGTCAGGGCTGCGGGGGCAAATAGCTGTCAGGGGGTCAGGGCAGCGGGGGCCAGTCCATGTCAGCGGGACAGGGCTGCGGGGGCCAATCCCTGTGAGCGGGTGAGGGCTGCGGTGGCCAATAGCTGTCAGGGGGTCAGGGCTGCGGGGGCCAGTACCTATGAGCGGGCCAGGGCTGCGGGGGCCAGTCCCTGTGAGCGGGCCAGGGCTGCGGTGGCAAATAGCTGTCAGGGGGTCAGGGCTGCGGTGGCAAATAGCTGTCAGGGGGTCAGGGCTGCGGGGGCCAGTCCCTGTGAGCGGGTCAGGGCTGCGGGGGCCAGTCCCTGTGAGCGGGTCAGGGCTGCGGAGGCAAATAGCTGTCAGGGGGTCAGGGCTGCGGGGCCCAATCCCTGTGAGCGGGTCAGGGCTGCGGGGGACAGTGCCTGCGATCGGGTCATGGCTGCGGGGGCCAGTCCCTGCGATCGGGTCATGGCTGCGGGGGCCAGTACCTGTGAGCGGGCCAGGGCTGCGGGGGCCAGTCCCTGTGAACGGGCCAGGGCTGCGGTGGCAAATAGCTGTCAGGGGGTCAGGGCTGCGGTGGCAAATAGCTGTCAGGGGGTCAGGGCTGCGGGGGCCAGTCCCTGTGAGCGGGTCAGGGCTGCGGGGGCCAGTCCCTGTGAGCGGGTCAGGTCTGCGGTGGCAAATAGCTGTCAGGGGGTCAGGGCTGCGGGGCCCAGTCCCTGTGAGCGGGTCAGGGCTGCGGGGGCCAGGCCCTGGGATCGGGTCATGGCTGCGGGGGCCAGTACCTGTGAGCGGGCCAGGGCTGCGGGGGCCAGTCCCTGTGAGCGGGCCAGGGCTGCGGTGGCAAATAGCTGTCAGGGGGTCAGGGCTGCGGTGGCAAATAGCTGTCAGGGGGTCTGGGCTGCGGGGGCCAGTCCCTGTGAGCGGGTCAGGGCTGCGGGGGCCAGTCCCTGTGAGCGGGTCAGGGCTGCGGTGGCAAATAGCTGTCAGGGGGTCAGGGCTGCGGGGGCCAGTCCCTGCGAGCGGGTCAGGGCTGCGGGGGCCAGTCCCTGCGAGGGGGTCAGGGCTGCGGGGGCCAGTCCCTGCGAGCGGGTCAGGGCTGCGGGGGCCAGTCCCTGCGAGCGGGTCAGGGCTGCGGGGGCCAGTCCCTGTGAGCGGGTCAGGGCTGCGGGGGCCAGTCCCTGCGAGCGGGTCAGGGCTGCGGGGGCCAGGCCCTGTGAGCGGGCCAGGGCTGCGGTGGCAAATAGCTGTCAGGGGGTCAGGGCTGCGGTGGCAAATAGCTGTCAGGGGGTCAGGGCTGCGGCGGCCAGTCCCTGTGAGCGGGTCAGGGCTGCGGGGGCCAGTCCCTGTGAGCGGGTCAGGGCTGCGGTGGCAAATAGCTGTCAGGGGGTCAGGGCTGCGGGGCCCAGTCCCTGTGAGCGGGTCAGGGCTGCGGGGGACAGTGCCTGTGATCGGGTCATGGCTGCGGGGGCCAGTCCCTGCGATCGGGTCATGGCTGCGGGGGCCAGTCCCTGCGATCGGGTCATGGCTGCGGGGGACAGTCCCAGAGAGCGGGTCAGGGCTGCGGGGGCCAGTCCCTGCGAGCGGGTCAGGGCTGCGGGGGCCAGTCCCTGCGAGCGGGTCAGGGCTGCGGGGGCCAGTCCCTGCGAGCGGGTCAAGGCTGCTGGGGCCAGTCCCTGCGAGCGGGTCAGGGCTGCGGGGGCCAGTCCCTGCGAGCGGGTCAGGGCTGCGGGGGCCAGTCCCTGCGAGCGGGTCAGGGCTGCGGGGGCCAGTCCCTGCGAGCGGGTCAGGGCTGCGGGGGCCAGTCCCTGCGAGCGGGTCAGGGCTGCGGGGGCCAGGCCCTGCGAGCGGGTCAGGGCTGCGGGGGCCAGGCCCTGCGAGCGGGTCAGGGCTGCGGGGGCCAGGCCCTGCGAGCGGGTCAGGGCTGCGGGGGCCAGGCCCTGCGAGCGGGTCAGGGCTGCGGGGGTCAGGCACTGTGAGCGGGTCAGGGCTGCGGGGGCCAGGCCCTGCGAGCGGGTCAGGGCTGCGGGGGCCAGGCCCTCTGAGCGGGTCAGGGCTGCGGGGGCCAGGCCCTGTGAGCGGGTCAGGGCTGCGGGGGACAGTCCCTGTGAGCGGGTCAGGGCTGCGGGGGCCAGTCCCTGTGAGCGGGTCAGGGCTGCGGTGGCAAATAGCTGTCAGGGGGTCAGGGCTGCGGGGGCCAGTCCATGTCACCGGGACAGGGCGGCGGGGGCCAGGCCCTTTGAGCGGGACAGGGCTGCGGGGGCCAGTCCCTGTGATCGGGTCAGGGCTGCGGGGGCCAGTCCCTGTGAGCCGGTGAGGGCTGCGGTGGCAAATAGCTGTCAGGGGGTCAGGGCTGCGGTGGCAAATAGCTGTCAGGGGGTCAGGGCTGCGGGGGCCAGTCCATGTCAGCGGGACAGGGCTGCGGGGGCCAATCCCTGTGAGCGGGTGAGGGCTGCGGTGGCAAATAGCTGTCAGGGGGTCAGGGCTGCGGGGGCCAGTACCTTTGAACGGGCCAGGGCTGCGGGGGCCAGTCCCTGTGAGCGGGCCATGGCTGCGGTGGCAAATAGCTGTCAGGGGGTCAGGGCTGCGGTGGCAAATAGCTGTCAGGGGGTCAGGGCTGCGGGGGCCAGTCCATGTGAGCGGGTCAGGACTGCGGGGGCCAGTCCCTGTGAGCGGGTCAGGGCTGCGGTGGCAAATAGCTGTCAGGGGGTCAGGGCTGCGGGGCCCAATCCCTGTGAGCGGGTCAGGGCTGCGGGGGACAGTGCCTGCGATCGGGTCATGGCTGCGGGGGCCAGTCCCTGCGATCGGGTCATGGCTGCGGGGGCCAGTACCTGTGAGCGGGCCAGGGCTGCGGGGGCCAGTCCCTGTGAGCGGGCCAGGGCTGCGGTGGCAAATAGCTGTCAGGGGGTCAGGGCTGCAGTGGCAAATAGCTGTCAGGGGGTCAGGGCTGCGGGGGCCAGTCCCTGAGAGCGGGTCAGGGCTGCGGGGGCCAGTCCCTGTGAGCGGGTCAGGGCTGCGGTGGCAAATAGCTGTCAGGGGGTCAGGGCTGCGGGGCCCAGTCCCTGTGAGCGGGTCAGGGCTGCGGGGGCCAGGCCATGCGATCGGGTCATGGCTGCGGGGGCCAGTACCTGTGAGCGGGCCAGGGCTGCGGGGGCCAGTCCCTGTGAGCGGGCCAGGGCTGCGGTGGCAAATAGCTGTCAGGGGGTCAGGGCTGCGGTGGCAAATAGCTGTCAGGGGGTCAGGGCTGCGGGGGCCGGTCCCTGTGAGCGGGTCAGGGCTGCGGGGGCCAGTCCCTGTGAGCGGGACAGGGCTGCGGTGGCAAATAGCTGTCAGGGGGTCAGGGCTGCGGGGGCCAGTCCCTGCGAGCGGGTCAGGGCTGCGGGGGCCAGTCCCTGCGAGCGGGTCAGGGCTGCGGGGGCCAGTCCCTGCGAGGGGGTCAGGGCTGCGGGGGCCAGTCCCTGCGAGCGGGTCAGGGCTGCGGGGGCCAGTCCCTGCGAGCGGGTCAGGGCTGCGGGGGCCAGTCCCTGCGAGCGGGTCAGGGCTGCGGGGGCCAGTCCCTGCGAGCGGGGCAGGGCTGCGGGGGCCAGGCCCTGCGAGCGGGTCAGGGCTGCGGGGGCCAGGCCCTGCGAGCGGGTCAGGGCTGCGGGGGCCAGTCCCTGCGAGCGGGTCAGGGCTGCGGGGGCCAGTCCCTGCGAGCGGGTCAGGGCTGCGGGGGCCAGTCCCTGCGAGCGGGTCAGGGCTGCGGGGGCCAGGCCCTCTGAGCGGGTCAGGGCTGCGGGGGCCAGGCCCTCTGAGCGGGTCAGGGCTGCGGGGTCCACGCCCTGTGAGCGGGTCAGGGCTGCGGGGGCCAGGCCCTGTGAGCGGGTCAGGGCTGCGGGGGCCAGGCCCTCTGAGCGGGTCAGGGCTGCGGGGGCCAGGCCCTGTGAGCGGGTCAGGGCTGCGGGGGCCAGGCCCTGTGAGCGGGTCAGGGCTGCGGGGGCCAGGCCCTGTGAGCGGGTCAGGGCTGCGGGGGCCAGGCCGTGGGCGGGTCAGGGGTGCGGGGGCCAGGCCCTCTGAGCGGGTCAGGGCTGCGGGGGCCAGGCCCTCTGAGCGGGTCAGGGCTGCGGGGGCCAGGCCCTCTGAGCGGGTCAGGGCTGCGGGGGCCAGGCCCTGTGAGCGGGTCAGGGCTGCGGGGGCCAGGCCCTGTGAGCGGGTCAGGGCTGCGGGGGCCAGGCCCTGTGAGCGGGTCAGGGCTGCGGGGGCCAGGCCGTGGGCGGGTCAGGGGTGCGGGGGCCAGGCCCTCTGAGCGGGTCAGGGCTGCGGGGGCCAGGCCCTCTGAGCGGGTCAGGGCTGCGGGGGCCAGGCCCTCTGAGCGGGTCAGGGCTGCGGGGGCCAGGCCCTGTGAGCGGGTCAGGGCTGCGGGGGCCAGGCCCTGCGAGCGGGTCAGGGCTGCGGGGGAGAGTCCCTGCGAGCGGGTCAGGGCTGCGGGGGCCAGTCCCTGCGAGCGGGTCAGGGCTCCGGGGGCCAGTCCCTGCGAGCGGGTCACGGCTGCGGGGGCCAGTCCCTGCGAGCGGGTCAGGGCTCCGGGGGCCAGTCCCTGCGAGCGGGTCAGGGCTGCGGGGGCCAGTCCCTGCGAGCGGGTCAGTGCTGCGGGGGCCAGTCCCTGCGAGCGGGTCAGGGCTGCGGGGGCCAGTCCCTGCGAGCGGGTCAGGGCTGCGGGGGCCAGTCCCTGCGAGCGGGTCAGGGCTGCGGGGGCCAGTCCCTGCGAGCGGGTCAGGGCTGCGGGGGCCAGTCCCTGCGAGCGGGTCAGGGCTGCGGGGGCCAGTCCCTGCGAGCGGGTCAGGGCTGCGGGGGCCAGGCCCTGCGAGCGGGTCAGGGCTGCGGGGGCCAGTCCCTGCGAGCGGGTCAGGGCTGCGGGGGCCAGGCCCTCTGAGCGGGTCAGGGCTGCGGGGGCCAGTCCCTGCGAGCGGGTCAGGGCTGCGGGGGCCAGTCCCTGTGAGCGGGACAGGGCTGCGGGCCCAAGGCCGCTGTGAGCGGGTCAAGGCGGCGGGACCCAGTCCCTCCAGCGGCTCAGGGCGGCGGGGCCCAGGCCGCTGCGAGCGGGTCCGGGCGGCGGGGCCCAGGCCGCTGCGAGCGGGTCAGGGCTGCGGGGGCCAGTCCCTGTGAGCGAGTCAGGGCTGCGGGGGCCAGTCCATGTCAGCGGGTCAGGGCTGTGGTGGCAAATAGCTGTCAGGGGATCAGGGCTGCGGGGGCCAGTCCATGTCAGCGGGACAGGGCTGCGGGGGACAGTGCCTGTGATCCGCTCATGGCTGCGGGGGCCAGTCCCTGTGAGCGGGTCAGGGCTGCGGTGGCAAATAGCTGTCAGGGGGTCAGGGCTGCGGGGGCCAGTCCATGACAGCGGGAGAGGGCTGCGGGGGACAGTGCCTGTGATCGGGTCAGGGCTGCGGGGGACAGTCCCTGTGAGCCGGTGAGGGCTGCGGTGGCAAATAGCTGTCAGGGGGTCAGGGCTGCGGGGGCCAGTCCATGTCAGCGGGACAGGGCTGCGGGGGCCAATCCCTGTGAGCGGGTGAGGGCTGCGGTGGCAAATAGCTGTCAGGGGGTCAGGGCTGCGGGGGCCAGTACCTGTGAGCGGGCCAGGGCTGCGGGGGCCAGTCCCTGTGAGCGGGCCAGGGCTGCGGTGGCAAATAGCTGTCAGGGGGTCAGGGCTGCGGTGGCAAATAGCTGACAGGGGGTCAGGGCTGCGGGGGCCAGTCCCTGTGAGCGGGTCAGGGCTGCGGTGGCAAATAGCTGTCAGGGGGTCAGGGCTGCGGGGCCCAATCCCTGTGAGCGGGTCAGGGCTGCGGGGGACAGTGCCTGCGATCGGGTCAGGGCTGCGGGGCCCAGTCCCTGCGAGCGGGTCAGGGCTGCGGGGGCCAGTCCCTGCGAGCGGGTCAGGGCTGCGGGGGCCAGTCCCTGCGAGCGGGTCAGGGCTGCGGGGGCCAGTCCCTGCGAGCGGGTCATGGCTGCGGGGGCCAATCCCTGCGAGCGGGTCAGGGCTGCGGGGGCCAGTCCCTGCGAGCGGGTCAGGGCTGCGGGGGCCAGGCCCTGCGAGCGGGTCAGGGCTGCGGGGGCCAGGCCCTGCGAGCGGGTCAGAGCTGCGGGGGCCAGGCCATGCGAGCGGGTCAGGGCTGCGGGGTCCAGGCCCTGCGAGCGGGTCAGGGCTGCGGGGGCCAGTCCCTGCGAGCGGGTCAGGGCTGCGGGGGCCAGTCCCTGTGAGCGGGACAGGGGTGCGGGCCCAAGGCCGCTGTGAGCGGGTCAAGGCGGCGGGGCCCAGTCCCTCCAGCGGCTAAGGGCGGCGGGGCCCAGGCCGCTGCGAGCGGGTCAGGGCGGCGGGGCCCAGGCCGCTGCGAGCGGGTCAGGGCTGCGGGGGCCAGTCCCTGTGAGCGAGTCAGGGCTGCGGGGGCCAGTCCATGTCAGCGGGTCAGGGCTGCGGTGGCAAATAGCTGTCAGGGGGTCAGGGCTGCGGGGGCCAGTCCATGTCAGCGGGACAGGGCTGCGGGGGACAGTGCCTGTGATCCGCTCATGGCTGCGGGGGCCAGTCCCTGTGAGCGGGTCAGGGCTGCGGTGGCAAATAGCTGTCAGGGGGTCAGGGCTGCGGGGGCCAGTCCATGTCAGCGGGAGAGGGCGGCGGGGGACAGTGCCTGTGATCGGGTCAGGGCTGCGGGGGCCAGTTCCTGTGAGCCGGTGAGGGCTGCGGTGGCAAATAGCTGTCAGGGGGTCAGGGCTGCGGTGGCAAATAGCTGTCAGGGGGTCAGGGCTGCGGGGGCCAGTCCATGTCAGCGGGACAGGGCTGCGGGGGCCAATCCCTGTGAGCGGGTGAGGGCTGCGGTGGCAAATAGCTGTCAGGGGGTCAGGGCTGCGGGGGCCAGTACATGTGAGCGGGCCAGGGCTGCGGGGGCCAGTCCCTGTGAGCGGGCCAGGGCTGCGGTGGCAAATAGCTGTCAGGGGGTCAGGGCTGCGGTGGCAAATAGCTGTCAGGGGGTCAGGGCTGCGGGGGCCTGTCCCTGTGAGCGGGTCAGGGCTGCGGGTGCCAGTCCCTGTGAGCGGGTCAGGGCTGCGGTGGCAAATAGCTGTCGGGGGTCAGGGCTGCGGGGCCCAATCCCTGTGAGCGGGTCAGGGCTGCGGGGGACAGTGCCTGCGATCGGGTCATGGCTGCGGGGGCCAGTCCCTGCGATCGGGTCATGGCTGCGGGGGCCAGTACCTGTGAGCGGGCCAGGGCTGCGGGGGCCAGTCCCTGTGAGCGGGCCAGGGCTGCGGTGGCAAATAGCTGTCAGGGGGTCAGGGCTGCGGTGGCAAATAGCTGTCAGGGGGTCAGGGCTGCGGGGGCCAGTCCCTGTGAGCGGGTCAGGGCTGCGGGGGCCAGTCCCTGTGAGCGGGTCAGGGCTGCAGTGGCAAATAGCTGTCAGGGGGTCAGGGCTGCGGGGCCCAGTCCCTGTGAGCGGGTCAGGGCTGCGGGGGACAGTGCCTGCGATCGGGTCATGGCTGCGGGGGCCAGTCCCTGCGATCGGGTCATGGCTGCGGGGGCCAGTCCCTGCGATCGGGTCATGGCTGCGGGGGCCAGTCGCTGCGAGCGGGTCAGGGCTGCGGGGGCCAGTCCCTGCGAGCGAGTCAGGGCTGCGGGGGCCAGTCCCTGCGAGCGGGTCAGGGCTGCGGGGGCCAGTCCCTGCGAGGGGGTCAGGGCTGCGGGGGCCAGTCCCTGCGAGCGGGTCAGGGCTGCGGGGGCCAGTCCCTGCGAGCGGGTCAGGGCTGCGGGGGCCAGTCCCTGCGAGCGGGTCAGGGCTGCGGGGGCCAGTCCCTGCGAGCGGGTCAGGGCTGCGGGGGCCAGGCCCTCTGAGCGGGTCAGGGCTGCGGGGGCCAGGCCCTGTGAGCGGGTCAGGGCTGCGGGGGCCAGGCCCTGTGAGCGGGTCAGGGCTGTGGGGGCCAGGCCCTCTGAGCGGGTCAGGGCTGCGGGGTCAGGCCCTGTGAGCGGGTCAGGGCTGCGGGGGCCAGGCCCTGTGAGCGGGTCAGGGCTGCGGGGGCCAGGCCCTGTGAGCGGGTCAGGGCTGCGGGGGCCAGGCCCTGTGAGCGGGTCAGGGCTGCGGGGGCCAGGCCGTGAGCGGGTCAGGGGTGCGGGGGCCAGGCCCTCTGAGCGGGTCAGGGCTGCGGGGGCCAGGCCCTCTGAGCGGGTCAGGGCTGCGGGGGCCAGGCCCTCTGAGCGGGTCAGGGCTGCGGGGGCCAGGCCCTGCGATGGGGTCAGGGCTGCGGGGGCCAGGCCCTGCGAGCGGTTCAGGGCTGCGGGGGCCAGGCCCTGCGAGCGGGTCAGGGCTGCGGGGGACAGTCCCTGTGAGCGGGTCAGGGCTGCGGGGGCCAGTCCCTGCGAGCGGGTCAGGGCTCCGGGGGCCAGTCCCTGCGAGCGGGTCACGGCTGCGGGGGCCAGTCCCTGCGAGCGGGTCAGGGCTCCGGGGGCCAGTCCCTGCGAGCGGGTCAGGGCTGCGGGGGCCAGTCCCTGCGAGCGGGTCAGGGCTGCGGGGGCCAGTCCCTGCGAGCGGCTCAGGGCTGCGGGGGCCAGTCCCTGCGAGCGGGTCAGGGCTGCGGGGGCCAGTCCCTGCGAGCGGGTCAGGGCTGCGGGGGCCAGTCCCTGCGAGCGGGTCAGGGCTGCGGGGGCCAGTCCCTGCGAGCGGGTCAGGGCTGCGGGGGCCAGTCCCTGCGAGCGGGTCAGGGCTGCGGGGGCCAGGCCCTGCGAGCGGGTCAGGGC
Organism: Stegostoma tigrinum; assembly: GCF_030684315.1. Classification (NCBI taxonomy): domain Eukaryota; kingdom Metazoa; phylum Chordata; class Chondrichthyes; order Orectolobiformes; family Stegostomatidae; genus Stegostoma; species Stegostoma tigrinum. Next base: position 779,193 of record NW_026728042.1, on the reverse strand, counting down.
TGCGGGGGCCAGTCCCTGCGAGCGGGTCAGGGCTGCGGGGGCCAGGCCCTCTGAGCGGGTCAGGGCTGCGGGGGCCAGTCCCTGCGAGCGGGTCAGGGCTGCGGGGGCCAGTCCCTGTGAGCGGGACAGGGCTGCGGGCCCAAGGCCGCTGTGAGCGGGTCAAGGCGGCGGGACCCAGTCCCTCCAGCGGCTCAGGGCGGCGGGGCCCAGGCCGCTGCGAGCGGGTCCGGGCGGCGGGGCCCAGGCCGCTGCGAGCGGGTCAGGGCTGCGGGGGCCAGTCCCTGTGAGCGAGTCAGGGCTGCGGGGGCCAGTCCATGTCAGCGGGTCAGGGCTGTGGTGGCAAATAGCTGTCAGGGGGTCAGGGCTGCGGGGGCCAGTCCATGTCAGCGGGACAGGGCTGCGGGGGACAGTGCCTGTGATCCGCTCATGGCTGCGGGGGCCAGTCCCTGTGAGCGGGTCAGGGCTGCGGTGGCAAATAGCTGTCAGGGGGTCAGGGCTGCGGGGGCCAGTCCATGACAGCGGGAGAGGGCTGCGGGGGACAGTGCCTGTGATCGGGTCAGGGCTGCGGGGGACAGTCCCTGTGAGCCGGTGAGGGCTGCGGTGGCAAATAGCTGTCAGGGGGTCAGGGCTGCGGGGGCCAGTCCATGTCAGCGGGACAGGGCTGCGGGGGCCAATCCCTGTGAGCGGGTGAGGGCTGCGGTGGCAAATAGCTGTCAGGGGGTCAGGGCTGCGGGGGCCAGTACCTGTGAGCGGGCCAGGGCTGCGGGGGCCAGTCCCTGTGAGCGGGCCAGGGCTGCGGTGGCAAATAGCTGTCAGGGGGTCAGGGCTGCGGTGGCAAATAGCTGACAGGGGGTCAGGGCTGCGGGGGCCAGTCCCTGTGAGCGGGTCAGGGCTGCGGTGGCAAATAGCTGTCAGGGGGTCAGGGCTGCGGGGCCCAATCCCTGTGAGCGGGTCAGGGCTGCGGGGGACAGTGCCTGCGATCGGGTCATGGCTGCGGGGGCCAGTCCCTGCGATCGGGTCATGGCTGCGGGGGCCAGTACCTGTAAGCGGGTCAGGGCTGCGGGGTCCAGGCCCTGTGAGCGGGTCAGGGCTGCGGGGGACAGTCCCTGCGAGCGGGTCAGGGCTCCGGGGGCCAGTCCCTGCGAGCGGGTCACGGCTGCGGGGGCCAGTCCCTGCGAGCGGGTCAGGGCTCCGGGGGCCAGTCCCTGCGAGCGGGTCAGGGCTGCGGGGCCCAGTCCCTGCGAGCGGGTCAGGGCTGCGGGGGCCAGTCCCTGCGAGCGGGTCAGGGCTGCGGGGGCCAGTCCCTGCGAGCGGGTCAGGGCTGCGGGGGCCAGTCCCTGCGAGCGGGTCATGGCTGCGGGGGCCAATCCCTGCGAGCGGGTCAGGGCTGCGGGGGCCAGTCCCTGCGAGCGGGTCAGGGCTGCGGGGGCCAGGCCCTGCGAGCGGGTCAGGGCTGCGGGGGCCAGGCCCTGCGAGCGGGTCAGAGCTGCGGGGGCCAGGCCATGCGAGCGGGTCAGGGCTGCGGGGTCCAGGCCCTGCGAGCGGGTCAGGGCTGCGGGGGCCAGTCCCTGCGAGCGGGTCAGGGCTGCGGGGGCCAGTCCCTGTGAGCGGGACAGGGGTGCGGGCCCAAGGCCGCTGTGAGCGGGTCAAGGCGGCGGGGCCCAGTCCCTCCAGCGGCTAAGGGCGGCGGGGCCCAGGCCGCTGCGAGCGGGTCAGGGCGGCGGGGCCCAGGCCGCTGCGAGCGGGTCAGGGCTGCGGGGGCCAGTCCCTGTGAGCGAGTCAGGGCTGCGGGGGCCAGTCCATGTCAGCGGGTCAGGGCTGCGGTGGCAAATAGCTGTCAGGGGGTCAGGGCTGCGGGGGCCAGTCCATGTCAGCGGGACAGGGCTGCGGGGGACAGTGCCTGTGATCCGCTCATGGCTGCGGGGGCCAGTCCCTGTGAGCGGGTCAGGGCTGCGGTGGCAAATAGCTGTCAGGGGGTCAGGGCTGCGGGGGCCAGTCCATGTCAGCGGGAGAGGGCGGCGGGGGACAGTGCCTGTGATCGGGTCAGGGCTGCGGGGGCCAGTTCCTGTGAGCCGGTGAGGGCTGCGGTGGCAAATAGCTGTCAGGGGGTCAGGGCTGCGGTGGCAAATAGCTGTCAGGGGGTCAGGGCTGCGGGGGCCAGTCCATGTCAGCGGGACAGGGCTGCGGGGGCCAATCCCTGTGAGCGGGTGAGGGCTGCGGTGGCAAATAGCTGTCAGGGGGTCAGGGCTGCGGGGGCCAGTACATGTGAGCGGGCCAGGGCTGCGGGGGCCAGTCCCTGTGAGCGGGCCAGGGCTGCGGTGGCAAATAGCTGTCAGGGGGTCAGGGCTGCGGTGGCAAATAGCTGTCAGGGGGTCAGGGCTGCGGGGGCCTGTCCCTGTGAGCGGGTCAGGGCTGCGGGTGCCAGTCCCTGTGAGCGGGTCAGGGCTGCGGTGGCAAATAGCTGTCGGGGGTCAGGGCTGCGGGGCCCAATCCCTGTGAGCGGGTCAGGGCTGCGGGGGACAGTGCCTGCGATCGGGTCATGGCTGCGGGGGCCAGTCCCTGCGATCGGGTCATGGCTGCGGGGGCCAGTACCTGTGAGCGGGCCAGGGCTGCGGGGGCCAGTCCCTGTGAGCGGGCCAGGGCTGCGGTGGCAAATAGCTGTCAGGGGGTCAGGGCTGCGGTGGCAAATAGCTGTCAGGGGGTCAGGGCTGCGGGGGCCAGTCCCTGTGAGCGGGTCAGGGCTGCGGGGGCCAGTCCCTGTGAGCGGGTCAGGGCTGCAGTGGCAAATAGCTGTCAGGGGGTCAGGGCTGCGGGGCCCAGTCCCTGTGAGCGGGTCAGGGCTGCGGGGAACAGTGCCTGCGATCGGGTCATGGCTGCGGGGGCCAGTCCCTGCGATCGGGTCATGGCTGCGGGGGCCAGTCCCTGCGATCGGGTCATGGCTGCGGGGGCCAGTCGCTGCGAGCGGGTCAGGGCTGCGGGGGCCAGTCCCTGCGAGCGAGTCAGGGCTGCGGGGGCCAGTCCCTGCGAGCGGGTCAGGGCTGCGGGGGCCAGTCCCTGCGAGGGGGTCAGGGCTGCGGGGGCCAGTCCCTGCGAGCGGGTCAGGGCTGCGGGGGCCAGTCCCTGCGAGCGGGTCAGGGCTGCGGGGGCCAGTCCCTGCGAGCGGGTGAGGGCTGCGGGGGCCAGTCCCTGCGAGCGGGTCAGGGCTGCGGGGGCCAGGCCCTCTGAGCGGGTCAGGGCTGCGGGGGCCAGGCCCTGTGAGCGGGTCAGGGCTGCGGGGGCCAGGCCCTGTGAGCGGGTCAGGGCTGTGGGGGCCAGGCCCTCTGAGCGGGTCAGGGCTGCGGGGTCAGGCCCTGTGAGCGGGTCAGGGCTGCGGGGGCCAGGCCCTGTGAGCGGGTCAGGGCTGCGGGGGCCAGGCCCTGTGAGCGGGTCAGGGCTGCGGGGGCCAGGCCCTGTGAGCGGGTCAGGGCTGCGGGGGCCAGGCCGTGAGCGGGTCAGGGGTGCGGGGGCCAGGCCCTCTGAGCGGGTCAGGGCTGCGGGGGCCAGGCCCTCTGAGCGGGTCAGGGCTGCGGGGGCCAGGCCCTCTGAGCGGGTCAGGGCTGCGGGGGCCAGGCCCTGCGATGGGGTCAGGGCTGCGGGGGCCAGGCCCTGCGAGCGGTTCAGGGCTGCGGGGGCCAGGCCCTGCGAGCGGGTCAGGGCTGCGGGGGACAGTCCCTGTGAGCGGGTCAGGGCTGCGGGGGCCAGTCCCTGCGAGCGGGTCAGGGCTCCGGGGGCCAGTCCCTGCGAGCGGGTCACGGCTGCGGGGGCCAGTCCCTGCGAGCGGGTCAGGGCTCCGGGGGCCAGTCCCTGCGAGCGGGTCAGGGCTGCGGGGGCCAGTCCCTGCGAGCGGGTCAGGGCTGCGGGGGCCAGTCCCTGCGAGCGGCTCAGGGCTGCGGGGGCCAGTCCCTGCGAGCGGGTCAGGGCTGCGGGGGCCAGTCCCTGCGAGCGGGTCAGGGCTGCGGGGGCCAGTCCCTGCGAGCGGGTCAGGGCTGCGGGGGCCAGTCCCTGCGAGCGGGTCAGGGCTGCGGGGGCCAGTCCCTGCGAGCGGGTCAGGGCTGCGGGGGCCAGGCCCTGCGAGCGGGTCAGGGCTGCGGGGGCCAGTCCCTGCGAGCGGGTCAGGGCTGCGGGGGCCAGGCCCTGCGAGCGGGTCAGGGCTGCGGGGGCCAGTCCCTGCGAGCGGGTCAGGTCTGCGGGGGCCAGTCCCTGTGAGCGGGACAGGGCTGCGGGCCCAAGGCCGCTGTGAGCGGGTCAAGGCGGCGGGGCCCAGTCCCTCCAGCGGCTAAGGGCGGCGGGGCCCAGGCCGCTGCGAGCGGGTCAGGGCGGCGGGGCCCAGGCCGCTGCGAGCGGGTCAGGGCTGCGGGGGCCAGTCCCTGTGAGCGAGTCAGGGCTGCGGGGGCCAGTCCATGTCAGAGGGTCAGGGCTGCGGTGGCAAATAGCTGCCAGGGGGTCAGGGCTGCGGGGGCCAGTCCATGTCAGCGGGACAGGGCTGCGGGGGACAGTGCCTGTGATCCGCTCATGGCTGCGGGGGCCAGTCCCTGTGAGCGGGTCAGGGCTGCGGTGGCAAATAGCTGTCAGGGGGTCAGGGCTGCGGGGGCCAGTCCATGTCAGCGGGAGAGGGCTGCGGGGGACAGTGCCTGTGATCGGGTCAGGGCTGCGGGGGCCAGTCCCTGTGAGCCGGTGAGGGCTGCGGTGGCAAATAGCTGTCAGGGGGTCAGGGCTGCGGTGGCAAATAGCTGTCAGGGGGTCAGGGCTGCGGGGGCCAGTCCATGTCAGCGGGACAGGGCTGCGGGGGCCAATCCCTGTGAGCGGGTGAGGGCTGCGGTGGCAAATAGCTGTCAGGGGGTCAGGGCTGCGGGGGCCAGTACCTGTGAGCGGGCCAGGGCTGCGGGGGCCAGTCCCTGTGAGCGGGCCAGGGCTGCGGTGGCAAATAGCTGTCAGGGGGTCAGGGCTGCGGTGGCAAATAGCTGTCAGGGGGTCAGGGCTGCGGGGGCCAGTCCCTGTGAGCGGGTCAGGGCTGCGGGGGCCAGTCCCTGTGAGCGGGTCAGGGCTGCGGTGGCAAATAGCTGTCAGGGGGTCAGGGCTGCGGGGCCCAATCCCTGTGAGCGGGTCAGGGCTGCGGGGGACAGTGCCTGCGATCGGGTCATGGCTGCGGGGGCCAGTCCCTGCGATCGGGTCATGGCTGCGGGGGCCAGTACCTGTAAGCGGGTCAGGGCTGCGGGGTCCAGGCCCTGTGAGCGGGTCAGGGCTGCGGGGGCCAGTCCCTGCGAGCGGGTCAGGGCTGCGGGGGCCAGTCCCTGCGAGCGGGTCAGGGCTGCGGGGGCCAGGCCCTGCGAGCGGGTCAGGGCTGCGGGGGCCAGTCCCTGCGAGCGGGTCAGGGCTGCGGGGGCCAGGCCCTGTGAGCGGGTCAGGGCTGCGGGGGCCAGGCCCTCTGAGCGGGTCAGGGCTGCGGGGGCCAGGCCCTGTGAGCGGGTCAGGGCTGCGGGGGCCAGGCCCTGTGAGCGGGTCAGGGCTGCGGGGGCCAGGCCCTGTGAGCGGGTCAGGGCTGCGGGGGCCAGGCCCTGTGAGCGGGTCAGGGCTGCGGGGGCCAGGCCCTCTGAGCGGGTCAGGGCTGCGGGGGCCAGGCCCTGTGAGCGGGTCAGGGCTGCGGGGGCCAGTCCATGTCAGCGGGTCAGGGCTGCGGTGGCAAATAGCTGTCAGGGGGTCAGGGCTGCGGGGGCCAGTCCATGTCAGCGGGACAGGGCTGCGGGGGACAGTGCCTGTGATCCGCTCATGGCTGCGGGGGCCAGTCCCTGTGAGCGGGTCAGGGCTGCGGTGGAAAATAGCTGTCAGGGGGTCAGGGCTGCGGGGGCCAGTCCATGTCAGCGGGAGAGGGCTGCGGGGGACAGTGCCTGTGATCGGGTCAGGGCTGCGGGGGCCAGTTCCTGTGAGCCGGTGAGGGCTGCGGTGGCAAATAGCTGTCAGGGGGTCAGGGCTGCGGTGGCAAATAGCTGTCAGGGGGTCAGGGCTGCGGGGGCCAGTCCATGTCAGCGGGACAGGGCTGCGGGGGCCAATCCCTGTGAGCGGGTGAGGGCTGCGGTGGCAAATAGCTGTCAGGGGGTCAGGGCTGCGGGGGCCAGTACCTGTGAGCGGGCCAGGGCTGCGGGGGCCAGTCCCTGTGAGCGGGCCAGGGCTGCGGTGGCAAATAGCTGTCAGGGGGTCAGGGCTGCGGTGGCAAATAGCTGTCAGGGGGTCAGGGCTGCGGGGGCCTGTCCCTGTGAGCGGGTCAGGGCTGCGGGGGCCAGTCCCTGTGAGCGGGTCAGGGCTGCGGTGGCAAATAGCTGTCGGGGGTCAGGGCTGCGGGGCCCAATCCCTGTGAGCGGGTCAGGGCTGCGGGGGACAGTGCCTGCGATCGGGTCATGGCTGCGGGGGCCAGTCCCTGCGATCGGGTCATGGCTGCGGGGGCCAGTACCTGTGAGCGGGCCAGGGCTGCGGGGGCCAATCCCTGTGAGCGGGCCAGGGCTGCGGTGGCAAATAGCTGTCAGGGGGTCAGGGCTGCGGTGGCAAATAGCTGTCAGGGGGTCAGGGCTGCGGGGGCCAGTCCCTGTGAGCGGGTCAGGGCTGCGGGGGCCAGGCCCTCTGAGCGGGTCAGGGCTGCGGTGGCAAATAGCTGTCAGGGGGTCAGGGCTGCGGGGCCCAGTCCCTGTGAGCGGGTCAGGGCTGCGGGGGACAGTGCCTGCGATCGGGTCATGGCTGCGGGGGCCAGTCCCTGCGATCGGGTCATGGCTGCGGGGGCCAGTCCCTGCGATCGGGTCATGGCTGCGGGGGCCAGTCCCTGCGAGCGGGTCAGGGCTGCGGGGGCCAGTCCCTGCGAGCGAGTCAGGGCTGCGGGGGCCAGTCCCTGCGAGCGGGTCAGGGCTGCGGGGGCCAGTCCCTGCGAGGGGGTCAGGGCTGCGGGGGCCAGTCCCTGCGAGCGGGTCAGGGCTGCGGGGGCCAGTCCCTGCGAGCGGGTCAGGGCTGCGGGGGCCAGTCCCTGCGAGCGGGTCAGGGCTGCGGGGGCCAGGCCCTCTGAGCGGGTCAGGGCTGCGGGGGCCAGGCCCTCTGAGCGGGTCAGGATTGCGGGGTCCAGGCCCTGTGAGCGGGTCAGGGCTGCGGGGGCCAGGCCCTGTGAGCGGGTCAGGGCTGCGGGGGCCAGGCACTCTGAGCGGGTCAGGGCTGCGGGGGCCAGGCCCTGTGAGCGGGTCAGGGCTGCGGGGGCCAGGCCCTGTGAGCGGGTCAGGGCTGCGGGGGCCAGGCCCTGTGAGCGGGTCAGGGCTGCGGGGGCCAGGCCCTCTGAGCGGGTCAGGGCTGCGGGGGCCAGGCCCTGCGATGGGGTCAGGGCTGCGGGGGCCAGGCCCTGCGAGCGGGTCAGGGCTGCGGGGGCCAGGCCCAGCGAGCGGGTCAGGGCTGCGGGGGACAGTCCCTGCGAGCGGGTCAGGGCTGCGGGGGCCAGTCCCTGCGAGCGGGTCAGGGCTCCGGGGGCCAGTCCCTGCGAGCGGGTCACGGCTGCGGGGGCCAGTCCCTGCGAGCGGGTCAGGGCTCCGGGGGCCAGTCCCTGCGAGCGGGTCAGGGCTGCGGGGGCCAGTCCCTGCGAGCGGCTCAGGGCTGCGGGGGCCAGTCCCTGCGAGCGGGTCAGGGCTGCGGGGGCCAGTCCCTGCGAGCGGGTCAGGGCTGCGGGGGCCAGTCCCTGCGAGCGGGTCAGGGCTGCGGGGGCCAGTCCCTGCGAGCGGGTCAGGGCTGCGGGGGCCAGGCCCTGCGAGCGGGTCAGGGCTGCGGGGGCCAGTCCCTGCGAGCGGGTCAGGGCTGCGGGGGCCAGGCCCTGCGAGCGGGTCAGGGCTGCGGGGGCCAGTCCCTGCGAGCGGGTCAGGGCTGCGGGGGCCAGTCCCTGTGAGCGGGACAGGGCTGCGGGCCAAAGGCCGCTGTGAGCGGGTCAAGGCGGCGGGGCCCAGTCCCTCCAGCGGCTAAGGGCGGCGGGGCCCAGGCCGCTGCGAGCGGGTCAGGGCGGCGGGGCCCAGGCCGCTGCGAGCGGGTCAGGGCTGCGGGGGCCAGTCCCTGTGAGCGAGTCAGGGCTGCGGGGGCCAGTCCATGTCAGAGGGTCAGGGCTGCGGTGGCAAATAGCTGCCAGGGGGTCAGGGCTGCGGGGGCCAGTCCATGTCTGCGGGACAGGGCTGCGGGGGACAGTGCCTGTGATCCGCTCATGGCTGCGGGGGCCAGTCCCTGTGAGCGGGTCAGGGCTGCGGTGGCAAATAGCTGTCAGGGGGTCAGGGCTGCGGGGGCCAGTCCATGTCAGCGGGAGAGGGCTGCGGGGGACAGTGCCTGTGATCGGGTCAGGGCTGCGGGGGCCAGTCCCTGTGAGCCGGTGAGGGCTGCGGTGGCAAATAGCTGTCAGGGGGTCAGGGCTGCGGTGGCAAATAGCTGTCAGGGGGTCAGGGCTGCGGGGGCCAGTCCATGTCAGCGGGACAGGGCTGCGGGGGCCAATCCCTGTGAGCGGGTGAGGGCTGCGGTGGCAAATAGCTGTCAGGGGGTCAGGGCTGCGGGGGCCAGTACCTGTGAGCGGGCCAGGGCTGCGGGGGCCAGTCCCTGTGAGCGGGCCAGGGCTGCGGTGGCAAATAGCTGTCAGGGGGTCAGGGCTGCGGTGGCAAATAGCTGTCAGGGGGTCAGGGCTGCGGGGGCCAGTCCCTGTGAGCGGGTCAGGGCTGCGGGGGCCAGTCCCTGTGAGCGGGTCAGGGCTGCGGTGGCAAATAGCTGTCAGGGGGTCAGGGCTGCGGGGCCCAATCCCTGTGAGCGGGTCAGGGCTGCGGGGGACAGTGCCTGCGATCGGGTCATGGCTGCGGGGGCCAGTCCCTGCGATCGGGTCATGGCTGCGGGGGCCAGTACCTGTAAGCGGGTCAGGGCTGCGGGGTCCAGGCCCTGTGAGCGGGTCAGGGCTGCGGGGGCCAGGCCCTGTGAGCGGGTCAGGGCTGTGGGGGCCAGGCCCTCTGAGCGGGTCAGGGCTGCGGGGGCCAGGCCCTGTGAGCGGGTCAGGGCTGCGGGGGCCAGTCCATGTCAGCGGGTCAGGGCTGCGGTGGCAAGTAGCTGTCAGGGGGTCAGGGCTGCGGGGGCCAGTCCATGTCAGCGGGACAGGGCTGCGGGGGACAGTGCCTGTGATCCGCTCATGGCTGCGGGGGCCAGTCCCTGTGAGCGGGTCAGGGCTGCGGTGGAAAATAGCTGTCAGGGGGTCAGGGCTGCGGGGGCCAGTCCATGTTAGCGGGAGAGGGCTGCGGGGGACAGTGCCTGTGATCGGGTCAGTGCTGCGGGGGCCAGTTCCTGTGAGCCGGTGAGGGCTGCGGTGGCAAATAGCTGTCAGGGGGTCAGGGCTGCGGTGGCAAATAGCTGTCAGGGGGTCAGGGCTGCGGGGGCCAGTCCATGTCAGCGGGACAGGGCTGCGGGGGCCAATCCCTGTGAGCGGGTGAGGGCTGCGGTGGCAAATAGCTGTCAGGGGGTCAGGGCTGCGGGGGCCAGTACCTGTGAGCGGGCCAGGGCTGCGGGGGCCAGTCCCTGTGAGCGGGCCAGGGCTGCGGTGGCAAATAGCTGTCAGGGGGTCAGGGCTGCGGTGGCAAATAGCTGTCAGGGGGTCAGGGCTGCGGGGGCCTGTCCCTGTGAGCGGGTCAGGGCTGCGGGGGCCAGTCCCTGTGAGCGGGTCAGGGCTGCGGTGGCAAATAGCTGTCGGGGGTCAGGGCTGCGGGGCCCAATCCCTGTGAGCGGGTCAGGGCTGCGGGGGACAGTGCCTGCGATCGGGTCATGGCTGCGGGGGCCAGTCCCTGCGATCGGGTCATGGCTGCGGGGGCCAGTACCTGTGAGCGGGCCAGGGCTGCGGGGGCCAATCCCTGTGAGCGGGCCAGGGCTGCGGTGGCAAATAGCTGTCAGGGGGTCAGGGCTGCGGTGGCAAATAGCTGTCAGGGGGTCAGGGCTGCGGGGGCCAGTCCCTGTGAGCGGGTCAGGGCTGCGGGGGCCAGGCCCTCTGAGCGGGTCAGGGCTGCGGTGGCAAATAGCTGTCAGGGGGTCAGGGCTGCGGGGCCCAGTCCCTGTGAGCGGGTCAGGGCTGCGGGGGACAGTGCCTGCGATCGGGTCATGGCTGCGGGGGCCAGTCCCTGCGATCGGGTCATGGCTGCGGGGGCCAGTCCCTGCGATCGGGTCATGGCTGCGGGGGCCAGTCCCTGCGAGCGGGTCAGGGCTGCGGGGGCCAGTCCCTGCGAGCGAGTCAGGGCTGCGGGGGCCAGTCCCTGCGAGCGGGTCAGGGCTGCGGGGGCCAGTCCCTGCGAGGGGGTCAGGGCTGCGGGGGCCAGTCCCTGCGAGCGGGTCAGGGCTGCGGGGGCCAGTCCCTGCGAGCGGGTCAGGGCTGCGGGGGCCAGTCCCTGCGAGCGGGTCAGGGCTGCGGGGGCCAGGCCCTCTGAGCGGGTCAGGGCTGCGGGGGCCAGGCCCTCTGAGCGGGTCAGGATTGCGGGGTCCAGGCCCTGTGAGCGGGTCAGGGCTGCGGGGGCCAGGCCCTGTGAGCGGGTCAGGGTTGCGGGGGCCAGGCACTCTGAGCGGGTCAGGGCTGCGGGGGCCAGGCCCTGTGAGCGGGTCAGGGCTGCGGGGGCCAGGCCCTGTGAGCGGGTCAGGGCTGCGGGGGCCAGGCCCTGTGAGCGGGTCAGGGCTGCGGGGGCCAGGCCCTGTGAGCGGGTCAGGGCTGCGGGGGCCAGGCCGTGAGCGGGTCAGGGGTGCGGGGGCCAGGCCCTCTGAGCGGGTCAGGGCTCCGGGGGCCAGTCCCTGCGAGCGGGTCAGGGCTGCGGGGGCCAGTCCCTGCGAGCGGGTCAGGGCTGCGGGGGCCAGTCCCTGCGAGCGGGTCAGGGCTGCGGGGGCCAGTCCCTGCGAGCGGGTCAGGGCTGCGGGGGCCAGTCCCTGCGAGCGGGTCAGGGCTGCGGGGGCCAGTCCCTGCGAGCGGGTCAGGGCTGCGGGGGCCAGTCCCTGCGAGCGGGTCAGGGCTGCGGGGGCCAGTCCCTGCGAGCGGGTCAGGGCTGCGGGGGCCAGTCCCTGCGAGCGGGTCAGGGCTGCGGGGGCCAGTCCCTGCGAGCGGGTCAGGGCTGCGGGGGCCAGGCCCTGCGAGCGGGTCAGGGCTGCGGGGGCCAGTCCCTGCGAGCGGGTCAGGGCTGCGGGGGCCAGGCCCTGTGAGCGGGTCAGGGCTGCGGGGGCCAGGCCCTCTGAGCGGGTCAGGGCTGCGGGGGCCAGGCCCTGTGAGCGGGTCAGGGCTGCGGGGGCCAGGCCCTGTGAGCGGGTCAGGGCTGCGGGGGCCAGGCCCTGTGAGCGGGTCAGGGCTGCGGGGGCCAGGCCCTGTGAGCGGGTCAGGGCTGCGGGGGCCAGGCCGTGAGCGGGTCAGGGGTGCGGGGGCCAGGCCCTCTGAGCGGGTCAGGGCTCCGGGGGCCAGTCCCTGCGATCGGGTCAGGGCTGCGGGGGCCAGTCCCTGCGAGCGGGTCAGGGCTGCGGGGGCCAGTCCCTGCGAGCGGGTCAGGGCTGCGGGGGCCAGTCCCTGCGAGCGGGTCAGGGCTGCGGGGGCCAGTCCCTGCGAGCGGGTCAGGGCTGCGGGGGCCAGTCCCTGCGAGCGGGTCAGGGCTGCGGGGGCCAGTCCCTGCGAGCGGGTCAGGGCTGCGGGGGCCAGTCCCTGCGAGCGGGTCAGGGCTGCGGGGGCCAGGCCCTGCGAGCGGGTCAGGGCTGCGGGGGCCAGTCCCTGCGAGCGGGTCAGGGCTGCGGGGGCCAGGCCCGGCGAGCGGGTCAGGGCTGCGGGGGCCAGTCCCTGCGAGCGGGTCAGGGCTGCGGGGGCCAGTCCCTGTGAGCGGGACAGGGCTGCGGGCCCAAGGCCGCTGTGAGCGGGTCAAGGCGGCGGGGCCCAGTCCCTCCAGCGGCTAAGGGCGGCGGGGCCCAGGCCGCTGCGAGCGGGTCAGGGCGGCGGGGCCCAGGCCGCTGCGAGCGGGTCAGGGCTGCGGGGGCCAGTCCCTGTGAGCGAGTCAGGGCTGCGGGGGCCAGTCCATGTCAGCGGGTCAGGGCTGCGGTGGCAAATAGCTGTCAGGCGGTCAGGGCTGCGGGGGCCAGTCCATGTCAGCGGGACAGGGCTGCGGGGGACAGTGCCTGTGATCCGCTCATGGCTGCGGGGGCCAGTCCCTGTGAGCGGGTCAGGGCTGCGGTGGCAAATCGCTGTCAGGGGGTCAGGGCTGCGGGGGCCAGTCCATGTCAGCGGGAGAGGGCTGCGGGGGACAGTGCCTGTGATCGGGTCAGGGCTGCGGGGGCCAGTCCCTGTGAGCCGGTGAGGGCTGCGGTGGCAAATAGCTGTCAGGGGGTCAGGGCTGCGGTGGCAAATAGCTGTCAGGGGGTCAGGGCTGCGGGGGCCAGTCCATGTCAGCGGGACAGGGCTGCGGGGGCCAATCCCTGTGAGCGGGTGAGGGCTGCGGTGGCAAATAGCTGTCAGGGGGTCAGGGCTGCGGGGGCCAGTACCTGCGAGCGGGCCAGGGCTGCGGGGGCCAGTCCCTGTGAGCGGGCCAGGGCTGCGGTGGCAAATAGCTGTCAGGGGGTCAGGGCTGCGGTGGCAAATAGCTGTCAGGGGATCAGGGCTGCGGGGGCCAGTCCCTGTGAGCGGGTCAGGGCTGCGGGGGCCAGTCCCTGTGAGCGGGTCAGGGCTGCGGTGGCAAATAGCTGTCAGGGGGTCAGGGCTGCGGGGCCCAATCCCTGTGAGCGGGTCAGGGCTGCGGGGGACAGTGCCTGCGATCGGGTCATGGCTGCGGGGGCCAGTCCCTGCGATCGGGTCATGGCTGCGGGGGCCAGTACCTATAAGCGGGTCAGGGCTGCGGGGTCCAGGCCGTGTGAGCGGGTCAGGGCTGCGGGGGCCAGGCCCTGTGAGCGGGTCAGGGCTGCGGGGGCCAGGCCCTCTGAGCGGGTCAGGGCTGCGGGGGCCAGGCCCTGTGAGCGGGTCAGGGCTGCGGGGGCCAGGCCCTGCGAGCGGGTCAGGGCTGCGGGGGCCAGTCCCTGTGAGCGGGTCAGGGCTGCGGGGGCCAGTCCCTGTGAGCGGGTCAGGGCTGCGGTGGCAAATAGCTGTCAGGGGGTCAGGGCTGCGGGGCCCAATCCCTGTGAGCAGGTCAGGGCTGCGGGGGACAGTGCCTGCGATCGGGTCATGGCTGCGGGGGCCAGTCCCTGCGATCGGGTCATGGCTGCGGGGGCCAGTACCTGTGAGCGGGCCAGGGCTGCGGGGGCCAGTCCCTGTGAGTGGGCCAGGGCTGCGGTGGCAAATAGCTGTCAGGGGGTCAGGGCTGCGGTGGCAAATAGCTGTCAGGGGGTCAGGGCTGCGGGGGCCAGTCCCTGTGAGCGGGTCAGGGCTGCGGGGGCCAGTCCCTGTGAGCGGGTCAGGGCTGCGGTGGCAAATAGCTGTCAGGGGGTCAGAGCTGCGGGGCCCAGTCACTGTGAGCGGGTCAGGGCTGCGGGGGACAGTGCCTGCGATCGGGTCATGGCTGCGGGGGCCAGTCCCTGCGATCGGGTCATGGCTGCGGGGGCCAGTCCCTGCGATCGGGTCATGGCTGCGGGGGCCAGTCCCTGCGATCGGGTCATGGCTGCGGGGGCCAGTCCCTGCGATCGGGTCATGGCTGCGGGGGCCAGTCCCTGCGATCGGGTCATGGCTGCGGGGGCCAGTCCCTGCGATCGGGTCAGGGCTGCGGGGGCCAGTCCCTGCGATCGGGTCAGGGCTGCGGGGGCCAGTCCCTGCGAGCGGGTCAGGGCTGCGGGGTCAGGCCCTGCGAGCGGGTCAGGGCTGCGGGGGCCAGGCCCTGTGAGCGGGTCAGGGCTGCGGGGGCCAGGCCCTCTGAGCGGGTCAGGGCTGAGGGGGCCAGGCCCTGTGAGCGGGTCAGGGCTGCGGGGGCCAGTCCCTGTGAGCGGGTCAGGGCTGCGGGGGCCAGTCCCTGTGAGCGGGTCAGGGCTGCGGTGGCAAATAGCTGTCAGGGGGTCAGGGCTGCGGGGGCCAGTCCATGTCACCGGGACAGGGCTGCGGGGGCCAGGCCCTTTGAGCGGGTCAGGGCTGCGGGGGCCAGTCCCTGTGAGCGGGTCAGGGCTGCGGGGGCCAGTCCCTGTGAGCGGGTCATGGCTGCGGGGGCCAGTCCCTGCGATCGGGTCATGGCTGCGGGGGCCAGTACCTGTGAGCGGGCCAGGGCTGCGGGGGCCAGTCCCTGTGAGTGGGCCAGGGCTGCGGTGGCAAATAGCTGTCAGGGGGTCAGGGCTGCGGTGGCAAATAGCTGTCAGGGGGTCAGGGCTGCGGGGGCCAGTCCCTGTGAGCGGGTCAGGGCTGCGGGGGCCAGTCCCTGTGAGCGGGTCAGGGCTGCGGTGGCAAATAGCTGTCAGGGGGTCAGAGCTGCGGGGCCCAGTCACTGTGAGCGGGTCAGGGCTGCGGGGGACAGTGCCTGCGATCGGGTCATGGCTGCGGGGGCCAGTCCCTGCGATCGGGTCATGGCTGCGGGGGCCAGTCCCTGCGATCGGGTCATGGCTGCGGGGGCCAGTCCCTGCGATCGGGTCATGGCTGCGGGGGCCAGTCCCTGCGATCGGGTCATGGCTGCGGGGGCCAGTCCCTGCGATCGGGTCAGGGCTGCGGGGGCCAGTCCCTGCGAGCGGGTCAGGGCTGCGGGGTCAGGCCCTGCGAGCGGGTCAGGGCTGCGGGGGCCAGGCCCTGTGAGCGGGTCAGGGCTGCGGGGGCCAGGCCCTCTGAGCGGGTCAGGGCTGAGGGGGCCAGGCCCTGTGAGCGGGTCAGGGCTGCGGGGGCCAGTCCCTGTGAGCGGGTCAGGGCTGCGGGGGCCAGTCCCTGTGAGCGGGTCAGGGCTGCGGTGGCAAATAGCTGTCAGGGGGTCAGGGCTGCGGGGGCCAGTCCATGTCACCGGGACAGGGCTGCGGGGGCCAGGCCCTTTGAGCGGGTCAGGGCTGCGGGGGCCAGTCCCTGTGAGCGGGTCAGGGCTGCGGGGGCCAGTCCCTGTGAGCGGGTCAGGGCTGCGGGGGCCAGTCCCTGTGAGCGGGTCAGGGCGGCGGGGGCCAGTCCCTGTGAGCGGGTCAGGGCTACGGTGGCAAATAGCTGTCATGGGGTCAGGGCTGCGGGGGCCAGTCCATGTCAGCGGGACAGGGCTGCGGGGGCCAGGCCCTGCGAGCGGGTCAGGGCTGTGGGGGCCAGTCCCTGTGAGCGAGTCAGGGCTGCGGGGGCCAGTCCATGTCAGCGGGTCAGGGCTACGGTGGCAAATAGCTGTCAGGGGGTCAAGGCTGCGGGGGCCAGTCCATGTCAGCGGGACAGGGCTGCGGGGGACAGTGCCTGTGATCGGGTCAGGGCTGCGGGGGCCAGTCCCTGTGAGCGGGTCAGGGCTGCGGTGGCAAATAGCTGTCAGGGGGTCAGGGCTGCGGGGGCCAGTCCATGTCAGCGGGAGAGGGCTGCGGGGGACAGTGCCTGTGATCGGGTCAGGGCGGCGGGGGCCAGTCCCTGTGAGCCGGTGAGGGCTGCGGTGGCAAATAGCTGTCAGGGGGTCAGGGCTGCGGTGGCAAATAGCTGTCAGGGGGTCAGGGCTGCGGGGGCCAGTCCATGTCAGCGGGACAGGGCTGCGGGGGCCAATCCCTGTGAGCGGGTGAGGGCTGCGGTGGCAAATAGCTGTCAGGGGGTCAGGGCTGCGGGGGCCAGTACCTGTGAGCGGGCCAGGGCTGCGGGGGCCAGTCCCTGTGAGCGGGCCAGGGCTGCGGTGGCAAATAGCTGTCAGGGGGTCAGGGCTGCGGTGGCAAATAGCTGTCAGGGGGTCAGGGCTGCGGGGGCCAGTCCCTGTGAGCGGGTCAGGGCTGCGGGGGCCAGTCCCTGTGAGCGGGTCAGGGCTGCGGTGGCAAATAGCTGTCAGGGGGTCAGGGCTGCGGGGCCCAATCCCTGTGAGCGGGTCAGGGCTGCGGGGGACAGTGCCTGCGATCGGGTCATGGCTGCGGGGGCCAGTCCCTGCGATCGGGTCATGGCTGCGGGGGCCAGTACCTGTAAGCGGGTCAGGGCTGCGGGGTCCAGGCCCTGTGAGCGGGTCAGGGCTGCGGTGGCAAATAGCTGTCATGGGGTCAGGGCTGCGGGGGCCAGTACCTGTAAGCGGGTCAGGGCTGCGGGGGACAGTCCCTGCGAGCGGGTCAGGGCTGCGGGGGCCAGTCCCTGTGAGCGGGACAGGGCTGCGGGCCCAAGGCCGCTGTGAGCGGGTCAAGGCGGCGGGGCCCAGTCCCTCCAGCGGCTAAGGGCGGCGGGGCCCAGGCCGCTGCGAGCGGGTCAGGGCGGCGGGGCCCAGGCCGCTGCGAGCGGGTCAGGGCTGCGGGGGCCAGTCCCTGTGAGCGAGTCAGGGCTGCGGGGGCCAGTCCATGTCAGCGGGTCAGGGCTGCGGTGGCAAATAGCTGTCAGGGGGTCAGGGCTGCGGGGGCCAGTCCATGTCAGCGGGACAGGGCTGCGGGGGACAGTGCCTGTGATCCGCTCATGGCTGCGGGGGCCAGTCCCTGTGAGCGGGTCAGGGCTGCGGTGGCAAATCGCTGTCAGGGGGTCAGGGCTGCGGGGGCCAGTCCATGTCAGCGGGAGAGGGCTGCGGGGGACAGTGCCTGTGATCGGGTCAGGGCTGCGGGGGCCAGTCCCTGTGAGCCGGTGAGGGCTGCGGTGGCAAATAGCTGTCAGGGGGTCAGGGCTGCGGTGGCAAATAGCTGTCAGGGGGTCAGGGCTGCGGGGGCCAGTCCATGTCAGCGGGACAGGGCTGCGGGGGCCAATCCCTGTGAGCGGGTGAGGGCTGCGGTGGCAAATAGCTGTCAGGGGGTCAGGGCTGCGGGGGCCAGTACCTGTGAGCGGGCCAGGGCTGCGGGGGCCAGTCCCTGTGAGCGGGCCAGGGCTGCGGTGGCAAATAGCTGTCAGGGGGTCAGGGCTGCGGTGGCAAATAGCTGTCAGGGGATCAGGGCTGCGGGGGCCAGTCCCTGTGAGCGGGTCAGGGCTGCGGGGGCCAGTCCCTGTGAGCGGGTCAGGGCTGCGGTGGCAAATAGCTGTCAGGGGGTCAGGGCTACGGGGCCCAATCCCTGTGAGCGGGTCAGGGCTGCGGGGGACAGTGCCTGCGATCGGGTCATGGCTGCGGGGGCCAGTCCCTGCGATCGGGTCATGGCTGCGGGGGCCAGTACCTACAAGCGGGTCAGGGCTGCGGGGTCCAGGCCCTGTGAGCGGGTCAGGGCTGCGGGGGCCAGGCCCTGTGAGCGGGTCAGGGCTGTGGGGGCCAGGCCCTCTGAGCGGGTCAGGGCTGCGGGGGCCAGGCCCTGTGAGCGGGTCAGGGCTGCGGGGGCCAGGCCCTGCGAGCGGGTCAGGGCTGCGGGGGCCAGTCCCTGTGAGCGGGTCAGGGCTGCGGGGGCCAGTCCCTGTGAGCGGGTCAGGGCTGCGGTGGCAAATAGCTGTCAGGGGGTCAGGGATGCGGGGCCCAATCCCTGTGAGCAGGTCAGGGCTGCGGGGGACAGTGCCTGCGATCGGGTCATGGCTGCGGGGGCCAGTCCCTGCGATCGGGTCATGGCTGCGGGGGCCAGTACCTGTGAGCGGGCCAGGGCTGCGGGGGCCAGTCCCTGTGAGCGGGCCAGGGCTGCGGTGGCAAATAGCTGTCAGGGGGTCAGGGCTGCGGTGGCAAATAGCTGTCAGGGGGTCAGGGCTGCGGGGGCCAGTCCCTGTGAGCGGGTCAGGGCTGCGGGGCCCAGTCCCTGTGAGCGGGTCAGGGCTGCGGGGGCCAGTCCCTGTGAGCGGGTCAGGGCGGCGGGGGCCAGTCCCTGTGAGCGGGTCAGGGCTGCGGTGGCAAATAGCTGTCATGGGGTCAGGGCTGCGGGGGCCAGTCCATGTCAGCGGGACAGGGCTGCGGGGGCCAGGCCCTGCGAGCGGGTCAGGGCTGTGGGGGCCAGTCCCTGTGAGCGAGTCAGGGCTGCGGGGGCCAGTCCATGTCAGCGGGTCAGGGCTACGGTGGCAAATAGCTGTCAGGGGGTCAAGGCTGCGGGGGCCAGTCCATGTCAGCGGGACAGGGCTGCGGGGGACAGTGCCTGTGATCGGGTCAGGGCTGCGGGGGCCAGTCCCTGTGAGCGGGTCAGGGCTGCGGTGGCAAATAGCTGTCAGGGGGTCAGGGCTGCGGGGGCCAGTCCATGTCAGCGGGAGAGGGCTGCGGGGGACAGTGCCTGTGATCGGGTCAGGGCTGCGGGGGCCAGTCCCTGTGAGCCGGTGAGGGCTGCGGTGGCAAATAGCTGTCAGGGGGTCAGGGCTGCGGTGGCAAATAGCTGTCAGGGGGTCAGGGCTGCGGGGGCCAGTCCATGTCAGCGGGACAGGGCTGCGGGGGCCAATCCCTGTGAGCGGGTGAGGGCTGCGGTGGCAAATAGCTGTCAGGGGGTCAGGGCTGCGGGGGCCAGTACCTGTGAGCGGGCCAGGGCTGCGGGGGCCAGTCCCTGTGAGCGGGCCAGGGCTGCGGTGGCAAATAGCTGTCAGGGGGTCAGGGCTGCGGTGGCAAATAGCTGTCAGGGGGTCAGGGCTGCGGGGGCCAGTCCCTGTGAGCGGGTCAGGGCTGCGGGGGCCAGTCCCTGTGAGCGGGTCAGGGCTGCGGTGGCAAATAGCTGTCAGGGGGTCAGGGCTGCGGGGCCCAATCCCTGTGAGCGGGTCAGGGCTGCGGGGGACAGTGCCTGCGATCGGGTCATGGCTGCGGGGGCCAGTCCCTGCGATCGGGTCATGGCTGCGGGGGCCAGTACCTGTAAGCGGGTCAGGGCTGCGGGGTCCAGGCCCTGTGAGCGGGTCAGGGCTGCGGGGGCCAGGCCCTGTGAGCGGGTCAGGGCTGTGGGGGCCAGGCCCTCTGAGCGGGTCAGGGCTGCGGGGGCCAGGCCCGGTGAGCGGGTCAGGGCTGCGGGGGCAAGGCCCTGTGAGCAGGTCAGGGCTGCGGGGGCCAGTCCCTGTGAGCGGGTCAGGGCTGCGGGGGCCAGGCCCGGTGAGCGGGTCAGGGCTGGGGGGGCCAGGCCCTGTGAGCGGGTCAGGGCTGCGGGGCCCAATCCCTGTGAGCAGGTCAGGGCTGCGGGGGACAGTGCCTGCGATCGGGTCATGGCTGCTGGGGCCAGTCCCTGCGATCGGGTCATGGCTGCGGGGGCCAGTACCTGTGAGCGGACCAGGGCTGCGGGGGCCAGTCCCTGTGAGCGGGCCAGGGCTGCGGTGGCAAATAGCTGTCAGGGGGTCAGGGCTGCGGTGGCAAATAGCTGTCAGGGGGTCAGGGCTGCGGGGGCCAGTCCCTGTGAGCGGGTCAGGGCTGCGGGGGCCAGTCCCTGTGAGCGGGTCAGGGCTGCGGTGGCAAATAGCTGTCAGGGGGTCAGGGCTGCGGGGCCCAGTCCCTGTGAGCGGGTCAGGGCTGCGGGGGACAGTGCCTGCGATCGGGTCATGGCTGCGGGGGCCAGTCCCTGCGATCGGGTCATGGCTGCGGGGTCCAGTCCCTGCGATCGGGTCATGGCTGCGGGGCCAGTCCCTGCGATCGGGTCATGGCTGCGGGGGCCAGTCCCTGCGATCGGGTCAGGGCTGCGGGGGCCAGTCCCTGCGAGCCGGTCAGGGCTGCGGGGGCCAGTCCCTGCGAGCGGGTCAGGGCTGCGGGGTCAGGCCATGCGAGCGGGTCAGGGCTGCGGGGGCCAGGCCCTGCGAGCGGGTCAGGGCTGCGGGGGCCAGGCCCTGCGAGCGGGTCAGGGCTGCGGGGGCCAGGCCCTGCGAGCGGGTCAGGGCTG
Source organism: Stegostoma tigrinum (assembly GCF_030684315.1). Lineage (NCBI taxonomy): Eukaryota > Metazoa > Chordata > Chondrichthyes > Orectolobiformes > Stegostomatidae > Stegostoma > Stegostoma tigrinum. The sequence goes on along the minus strand of NW_026728042.1, from coordinate 759,360 downwards.
CGGGGGCCAGGCCCTGTGAGCGGGTCAGGGCTGCGGGGGCCAGGCCCTGTGAGCGGGTCAGGGCTGCGGGGGCCAGGCCCTCTGAGCGGGTCAGGGCTGCGGGGGCCAGGCCCTGTGAGCGGGTCAGGGCTGCGGGGGACAGTCCCTGTGAGCGGGTCAGGGCTGCGGGGGCCAGTCCCTGTGAGCGGGTCAGGGCTGCGGTGGCAAATAGCTGTCAGGGGGTCAGAGCTGCGGGGGCCAGTCCATGTCACCGGGACAGGGCTGCGGGGGCCAGGCCCTTTGAGCGGGTCAGGGCTGCGGGGGCCAGTCCCTGTGAGCGGGTCAGGGCTGCGGGGGCCAGTCCCTGTGAGCGGGTCAGGGCTGCGGGGGCCAGTCCCTGTGAGCGGGTCAGGGCGGCGGGGGCCAGTCCCTGTGAGCGGGTCAGGGCTGCGGTGGCAAATAGCTGTCATGGGGTCAGGGCTGCGGGGGCCAGTCCATGTCAGCGGGACAGGGCTGCGGGGGCCAGGCCCTGCGAGCGGGTCAGGGCTGTGGGGGCCTGTCCCTGTGAGCGAGTCAGGGCTGCGGGGGCCAGTCCATGTCAGCGGGTCAGGGCTACGGTGGCAAATAGCTGTCAGGGGGTCAGGGCTGCGGGGGCCAGTCCATGTCAGCGGGACAGGGCTGCGGGGGCCAGTACCTGTGAGCGGGCCAGGGCTGCGGGGGCCAGTCCCTGTGAGCGGGCCAGGGCTGCGGTGGCAAATAGCTGTCAGGGGGTCAGGGCTGCGGTGGCAAATAGCTGTCAGGGGGTCAGGGCTGCGGGGGCCAGTCCCTGAGAGCGGGTCAGGGCTGCGGGGGCCAGTCCCTGTGAGCGGGTCAGGGCTGCGGTGGCAAATAGCTGTCAGGGGGTCAGGGCTGCGGGGCCCAATCCCTGTGAGCGGGTCAGGGCTGCGGGGGACAGTGCCTGCGATCGGGTCATGGCTGCGGGGGCCATTCCCTGCGATCGGGTCATGGCTGCGGGGGCCAGTACCTGTGAGCGGGTCAGGGCTGCGGGGGCCAGTCCCTGCGAGCGGGTCAGGGCTGCGGGGGACAGTCCCTGCGAGCGGGTCAGGGCTGCGGGGGACAGTCCCTGCCAGCGGGTCAGGGCTGCGGGGGCCAGTCCCTGCGAGCGGGTCAGGGCTGCGGGGGCCAGTCCCTGCGAGCGGGTCAGCCGGCGGGGGCCAGTCCCTGCGAGCGGGTCAGGGCTGCGGGGGCCAGGCCCTGCGAGCGGGTCAGGGCTGCGGGGGCCAGGACCTCTGAGCGGGTCAGGGCTGCGGGGGCCAGGGCCTGTGAGCGGGTCAGGGCTGCGGGGGCCAGGCCCTGTAAGCGGGTCAGGGCTGCGGGGGCCAGGCCCTCTGAGCGGGTCAGGGCTGCGGGGGCCAGGCCCTGTGAGCGGGTCAGGGCTGCGGGGGCCAGGCCCTGCGAGCGGGTCAGGGCTGCGGGGGCCAGTCCCTGTGAGCGGGTCAGGGCTGCGGTGGCAAATAGCTGTCAGGGGGTCAGGGATGCGGGGCCCAATCGCTGTGAGCAGGTCAGGGCTGCGGGGGACAGTGCCTGCGATCGGGTCATGGCTGCGGGGGCCAGTCCCTGCGATCGGGTCATGGCTGCGGGGGCCAGTACCTGTGAGCGGGACAGGGCTGCGGGGGCCAGTCCCTGTGAGCGGGCCAGGGCTGCGGTGGCAAATAGCTGTCAGGGGGTCAGGGCTGCGGTGGCAAATAGCTGTCAGGGGGTCAGGGCTGCGGGGGCCAGTCCCTGTGAGCGGGTCAGGGCTGCGGGGGCCAGTCCCTGTGAGCGGGTCAGGGCTGCGGTGGCAAATAGCTGTCAGGGGGTCAGAGCTGCGGGGCCCAGTCCCTGTGAGCGGGTCAGGGCTGCGGGGGACAGTGCCTGCGATCGGGTCATGGCTGCGGGGGCCAGTCCCTGCGATCGGGTCATGGCTGCGGGGGCCAGTCCCTGCGATCGGGTCATGGCTGCGGGGGCCAGTCCCTGCGATCGGGTCATGGCTGCGGGGGCCAGTCCCTGCGATCGGGTCATGGCTGCGGGGGCCAGTCCCTGCGATCGGGTCAGGGCTGCGGGGGCCAGTCCCTGCGAGCGGGTCAGGGCTGCGGGGTCAGGCCCTGCGAGCGGGTGAGGGCTGCGGGGGCCAGGCCCTGCGAGCGGGTCAGGGCTGCGGGGGCCAGGCCCTGCGAGCGGGTCAGGGCTGCGGGGGCCAGGCCCTGTGAGCGGGTCAGGGCTGCGGGGGCCAGGCCCTGTGAGCGGGTCAGGGCTGCGGGGGCCAGGCCCTGTGAGCGGGTCAGGGCTGCGGGGGCCAGGCCCTCTGAGCGGGTCAGGGCTGAAGGGGCCAGGCCCTGTGAGCGGGTCAGGGCTGCGGGGGACAGTCCCTGTGAGCGGGTCAGGGCTGCGGGGGCCAGTCCCTGTGAGCGGGTCAGGGCTGCGGTGGCAAATAGCTGTCAGGGGGTCAGGGCTGCGGGGGCCAGTCCATGTCACCGGGTCAGGGCTGCGGGGGCCAGTCCCTGTGAGCGGGTCAGGGCTGCGGGGGCCAGTCCCTGTGAGCGGGTCAGGGCTGCGGGGGCCAGTCCCTGTGAGCGGGTCAGGGCTGCGGTGGCAAATAGCTGTCAGGGGGTCAGGGCTGCGGGGCCCAGTCCCTGTGAACGGGTCAGGGCTGCGGGGGACAGTGCCTGCGATCGGGTCATGGCTGCGGGGGCCAGTCCCTGCGATCGGGTCATGGCTGCGGGGTCCAGTCCCTGCGATCGGGTCATGGCTGCGGGGCCAGTCCCTGCGATCGGGTCATGGCTGCGGGGGCCAGTCCCTGCGATCGGGTCAGGGCTGCGGGGGCCAGTCCCTGCGAGCGGGTCAGGGCTGCGGGGGCCAGTCCCTGCGAGCGGGTCAGGGCTGCGGGGTCAGGCCCTGCGAGCGGGTCAGGGCTGCGGGGGCCAGGCCCTGCGAGCGGGTCAGGGCTGCGGGGGCCAGGCCCTGCGAGCGGGTCAGGGCTGCGGGGGCCAGGCCCTGCGAGCGGGTCAGGGCTGCGGGGGCCAGGCCCTGCGAGCGGGTCAGGGCTGCGGGGGCCAGGCCCTGTGAGCGGGTCAGGGCTGCGGGGGCCAGGCCCTGTGAGCGGGTCAGGGCTGCGGGGGCCAGGCCCTGTGAGCGGGTCAGGGCTGCGGGGGACAGTCCCTGTGAGCGGGTCAGGGCTGCGGGGGCCAGTCCCTGTGAGCGGGTCAGGGCTGCGGTGGCAAATAGCTGTCAGGGGGTCAGAGCTGCGGGGGCCAGTCCATGTCACCGGGACAGGGCTGCGGGGGCCAGGCCCTTTGAGCGGGTCAGGGCTGCGGGGGCCAGTCCCTGTGAGCGGGTCAGGGCTGCGGGGGCCAGTCCCTGTGAGCGGGTCAGGGCTGCGGGGGCCAGTCCCTGTGAGCGGGTCAGGGCGGCGGGGGCCAGTCCCTGTGAGCGGGTCAGGGCTGTGGTGGCAAATAGCTGTCATGGGGTCAGGGCTGCGGGGGCCAGTCCATGTCAGCGGGACAGGGCTGCGGGGGCCAGGCCCTGCGAGCGGGTCAGGGCTGTGGGGGCCTGTCCCTGTGAGCGAGTCAGGGCTGCGGGGGCCAGTCCATGTCAGCGGGTCAGGGCTACGGTGGCAAATAGCTGTCAGGGGGTCAGGGCTGCGGGGGCCAGTCCATGTCAGCGGGACAGGGCTGCGGGGGCCAGTACCTGTGAGCGGGCCAGGGCTGCGGGGGCCAGTCCCTGTGAGCGGGCCAGGGCTGCGGTGGCAAATAGCTGTCAGGGGGTCAGGGCTGCGGTGGCAAATAGCTGTCAGGGGGTCAGGGCTGCGGGGGCCAGTCCCTGAGAGCGGGTCAGGGCTGCGGGGGCCAGTCCCTGTGAGCGGGTCAGGGCTGCGGTGGCAAATAGCTGTCAGGGGGTCAGGGCTGCGGGGCCCAATCCCTGTGAGCGGGTCAGGGCTGCGGGGGACAGTGCCTGCGATCGGGTCATGGCTGCGGGGGCCAGTCCCTGCGATCGGGTCATGGCTGCGGGGGCCAGTACCTGTGAGCGGGTCAGGGCTGCGGGGGCCAGTCCCTGCGAGCGGGTCAGGGCTGCGGGGGACAGTCCCTGCGAGGGGGTCAGGGCTGCGGGGGACAGTCCCTGCGAGCGGGTCAGGGCTGCGGGGGCCAGTCCCTGCGAGCGGGTCAGGGCTGCGGGGGCCAGTCCCTGCGAGCGGGTCAGCCGGCGGGGGCCAGTCCCTGCGAGCGGGTCAGGGCTGCGGGGGCCAGGCCCTGCGAGCGGGTCAGGGCTGCGGGGGCCAGGCCCTGCGAGCGGGTCAGGGCTGCGGGGGCCAGGGCCTGCGAGCGGGTCAGGGCTGCGGGGGCCAGGCCCTGCGAGCGGGTCAGGGCTGCGGGGGCCAGGCCCTGCGAGCGGGTCAGGGCTGCGGGGGCCGGGCCCTGCGAGCGGGTCAGGGCTGCGGGGGCCGGGCCCTGCGAGCGGGTCAGGGCTGCGGGGGCCGGGCCCTGCGAGCGGGTCAGGGCTGCGGGGGCCAGGCCCTGTGAGCGGGTCAGGGCTGCGGGGGCCAGGACCTCTGAGCGGGTCAGGGCTGCGGGGTCCAGGCCCTGTGAGCGGGTCAGGGCTGCGGGGGCCAGGCCCTGTAAGCGGGTCAGGGCTGCGGGGGCCAGGCCCTCTGAGCGGGTCAGGGCTGCGGGGGCCAGGCCCTGTGAGCGGGTCAGGGCTGCGGGGGCCAGGCCCTGTGAGCGGGTCAGGGCTGCGGGGGCCAGGCCCTGTGAGCGGGTCATGGCTGCGGGGGCCAGGCCCTGTGAGCGGGTCAGGGCTGCGGGGGCCAGGCCGTGAGCGGGTCAGGGGTGCGGGGGCCAGGCCCTCTGAGCGGGTCAGGGCTGCGGGGGCCAGGCCCTCTGAGCGGGTCAGGGCTGCGGGGGCCAGGCCCTGTGAGCGGGTCAGGGCTGCGGGGGCCAGGCCCTGCGAGCGGGTCAGGGCTGCGGGGGCCAGTCCCTGCGAGCGGGTCAGGGCTGCGGGGGCCAGGCCCTGCGAGCGGGTCAGGGCTGCGGGGGCCAGCCCTGCGAGCGGGTCAGGGCTGCGGGGGCCAGTCCCTGTGAGCGGGACAGGGCTGCGGGGCGCAGGCCGCTGTGAGCGGGTCAAGGCGGCGGGGCCCAGTCCCTCCAGCGGCTAAGGGCGGCGGGGCCCAGGCCGCTCCGAGCCGATCAGGGCGGCGGGGCCCAGGCCGCTGCGAGCGGGTCAGGGCTGCGGGGGCCAGTCCCTGTGAGCGAGTCAGGGCTGCGGGGGCCAGTCCCTGTGAGCGGGTCAGGGCTGCGGTGGCAAATAGCTGTCAGGGGGTCAGGGCTGCGGGGGCCATTCCATGTCAGCGGGAGAGGGCTGCGGGGGACAGTGCCTGTGATCGGGTCAGGGCTGCGGGGGCCAGTCCCTGTGAGCCGGTGAGGGCTGCGGTGGCAAATACCTGTCAGGGGGTCAGGGCTGCGGTGGCAAATAGCTGTCAGGTGGTCAGGGCTGCGGGGGCCAGTCCATGTCAGCGGGACAGGGCTGCGTTGGCCAATCCCTGTGAGCGGGTGAGGGCTGCGGTGGCAAATAGCTGTCAGGGGGTCAGGGCTGCGGGGGCCAGTACCTGTGAGCGGGCGAGGGCTGCGGGGGCCAGTCCCTGTGAGCGGGCCAGGGCTGCGGTGGCAAATAGCTGTCAGGGGGTCAGGGCTGCGGGGGACTGTCCCTGTGAGCGGGTCAGGGCTGCGGGGGCCAGTCCCTGTGAGCGGGTCCGGGCTGCGGTGGCAAATAGCTGTCAGGGGGTCAGGGCTGCGGGGCCCAATCCCTGTGAGCAAGTCAGGGCTGCGGGGGACAGTGCCTGCGATCGGGTCATGGCTGCGGGGGCCAGTCCCTGCGATCGGGTCATGGCTGCGGGGGCCAGTACCTGTGAGCGGGCCAGGGCTGCGGGGGCCAGTCCCTATGAGCGGGCCAGGGCTGCGGTGGCAAATAGCTGTCAGGGGGTCAGGGCTGCGGTGGCAAATAGCTGTCAGGGGGTCAGGGCTGCAGGGGCCAGTCCCTGTGAGCGGGTCAGGGCTGTGGGGGCCAGTCCCTGTGAGCGGGTCAGGGCTGCGGTGGCAAATAGCTGTCAGGGGGTCAGGGCTGCGGGGCCCAGTCCCTGTGAGCGGGTCAGGGCTGCGGGGGACAGTGCCTGTGATCGGGTCATGGCTGCGGGGGCCAGTCCCTGCGATCGGGTCATGGCTGCGGGGGCCATTCCCTGCGATCGGGTCATGGCTGCGGGGGCCAGTCCCTGCGAGCGGGTCAGGGCTGCGGGGGCCAGTCCCTGCGAGCGGGTCAGGGCTGCGGGGGCCAGTCCCTGCGAGCGGGTCAGGGCTGCGGGGGCCAGTCCCTGCGAGCGGGTCAGGGCTGCGGGGGACAGTGCCTGCGATCGGGTCATGGCTGCGGGGGCCAGTCCCTGCGATCGGGTCATGGCTGCGGGGGCCAGTACCTGTGAGCGGACCAGGGCTGCGGGGGCCAGTCCCTGTGAGCGGGCCAGGGCTGCGGTGGCAAATAGCTGTCAGGGGGTCAGGGCTGCGGTGGCAAATAGCTGTCAGGGGGTCAGGGCTGCGGGGGCCAGTCCCTGTGAGCGGGTCAGGGCTGCGGGGGCCAGGCCCTCTGAGCGGGTCAGGGCTGCGGTGGCAAATAGCTGTCAGGGGGTCAGGGCTGCGGGGCCCAGTCCCTGTGAGCGGGTCAGGGCTGTGGGTGCCTGTCCGTATGAGCGAGTCAGGGCTGCGGGGGCCAGTCCATGTCAGCGGGTCAGGGCTACGGTGGCAAATAGCTGTCAGGGGGTCAGGGCTGCGGGGGCCAGTCCATGTCAGCGGGACAGGGCTGCGGGGGACAGTGCCTGTGATCGGGTCAGGGCTGCGGGGGCCAGTCCCTGTGAGCCGGTGAGGGCTGCGGTGGCAAATAGCTGTCAGGGGGTCAGGGCTGCGGTGGCAAATAGCTGTCAGGGGGTCAGGGCTGCGGGGGCCAGTCCATGTCAGCGGGACAGGGCTGCGGGGGCCAATCCCTGTGAGCGGGTGAGGGCTGCGGTGGCAAATAGCTGTCAGGGGGTCAGGGCTGCGGGGGCCAGTACCTGTGAGCGGGCCAGGGCTGCGGGGGCCAGTCCCTGTGAGCGGGCCAGGGCTGCGGTGGCAAATAGCTGTCAGGGGGTCAGGGCTGCGGGGGCCAGTCCCTGAGAGCGGGTCAGGGCTGCGGGGGACAGTGCCTGCGATCGGGTCATGGCTGCGGGGGCCAGTCCCTGCGATCGTGTCATGGCTGCGGGGGCCAGTCCCTGCGATCGGGTCATGGCTGCGGGGGCCAGTCCCTGCGATCGGGTCATGGCTGCGGGGGCCAGTCCCTGCGATCGGGTCAGGGCTGCGGGGGCCAGTCCCTGCGAGCGGGTCAGGGCTGCGGGGGCCAGTCCCTGCGAGCGGGTCAGGGCTGCGGGATCAGGCCCTGCGAGCGGGTCAGGGCTGCGGGGGCCAGGCCCTGCGAGCGGGTCAGGGCTGCGGGGGCCAGGCCCTGCGAGCGGGTCAGGGCTGCGGGGGCCAGGCCCTGCGAGCGGGTCAGGGCTGCGGGGGCCAGGCCCTGTGAGCGGTTCAGGGCTGCGGGGGCCAGGCCCTGTGAGCGGGTCAGGGCTGCGGGGGCCAGGCCCTCTGAGCGGGTCAGGGCTGCGGGGGCCAGGCCCTGTGAGCGGGTCAGGGCTGCGGGGGACAGTCCCTGTGAGCGGGTCAGGGCTGCGGGGGCCAGTCCCTGTGAGCAGGTCAGGGCTGCGGTGGCAAATAGCTGTCAGGTGGTCAGGGCTGCGGGGGACAGTCCATGTCACCGGGACAGGGCTGCGACGGCCAGGCCCTTTGAGCGGGTCAGGGCTGCGGGGGCCAGTCCCTGTGAGCGGGTCAGGGCTGCGGGGGCCAGTCCCTGTGAGCGGGTCAGGGCTGCGGGGGCCAGTCCCTGTGAGCGGGTCAGGGCGGCGGGGGCCAGTCCCTGTGAGCGGGTCAGGGCTGCGGTGGCAAATAGCTGTCATGGGGTCAGGGCTGCGGGGGCCAGTCCATGTCAGCGGGACAGGGCTGCGGGGGCCAGGCCCTGCGAGCGGGTCAGGGCTGTGGGTGCCTGTCCCTATGAGCGAGTCAGGGCTGCGGGGGCCAGTCCATGTCAGCGGGTCAGGGCTACGGTGGCAAATAGCTGTCAGGGGGTCAGGGCTGCGGGGGCCAGTCCATGTCAGCGGGACAGGGCTGCGGGGGACAGTGCCTGTGATCGGGTCAGGGCTGCGGGGGCCAGTCCCTGTGAGCCGGTGAGGGCTGCGGTGGCAAATAGCTGTCAGGGGGTCAGGGCTGCGGTGGCAAATAGCTGTCAGGGGGTCAGGGCTGCGGGGGCCAGTCCATGTCAGCGGGACAGGGCTGCGGGGGCCAATCCCTGTGAGCGGGTGAGGGCTGCGGTGGCAAATAGCTGTCAGGGGGTCAGGGCTGCGGGGGCCAGTACCTGTGAGCGGGCCAGGGCTGCGGGGGCCAGTCCCTGTGAGCGGGCCAGGGCTGCGGTGGCAAATAGCTGTCAGGGGGTCAGGGCTGCGGTGGCAAATAGCTGTCAGGGGGTCAGGGCTGCGGGGGCCAGTCCCTGAGAGCGGGTCAGGGCTGCGGGGGCCAGTCCCTGTGAGCGGGTCAGGGCTGCGGTGGCAAATAGCTGTCAGGGGGTCAGGGCTGCGGGGCCCAATCCCTGTGATCGGGTCATGGCTGCGGGGGCCAGTCCCTGCGATCGGGTCATGGCTGCGGGGGCCAGTACCTGTGAGCGGGTCAGGGCTGCGGGGGCCAGTCCCTGCGAGCGGGTCAGGGCTGCGGGGGACAGTCCCTGCGAGCGGGTCAGGGCTGGGGGGGCCAGTCCCTGTGAGCGGGTAAGGGCTGCGGGGGCCAGGCCCTGCGAGCGGGTCAGGGCTGCGGGGGCCAGGGCCTGCGAGCGGGTCAGGGCTGCGGGGGCCAGGCCCTGCGAGCGGGTCAGGGCTGCGGGGGCCAGGCCCTGCGAGCGGGTCAGGGCTGCGGGGGCCGGGCCCTGCGAGCGGGTCAGGGCTGCGGGGGCCGGGCCCTGTGAGCGGGTCAGGGGTGCGGGGGCCAGGCCCTCTGAGCGGGTCAGGGCTGCGGGGGCCAGGCCCTCTGAGCGGGTCAGGGCTGCGGGGACCAGGCCCTGTGAGCGGGTCAGGGCTGCGGGGGCCAGGCCCTGTGAGCGGGTCAGGGCTGCGGGGGCCAGGCCCTCTGAGCGGGTCAGGGCTGCGGGGGCCAGGCCCTGTGAGCGGGTCAGGGCTGCGGGGGCCAGTCCCTGTGAGCGGGTCAGGGCTGCGGTGGCAAATAGCTGTCAGGGGGTCAGGGCTGCGGGGGCCAGTCCATGTCACCGGGACAGGGCTGCGGGGGCCAGGCCCTTTGAGCGGGTCAGGGCTGTGGGGGCCAGTCCCTGTGAGCGGGTCAGGGCTGCGGGGGCCAGTCCCTGTGAGCGGGTCAGGGCTGCGGGGGCCAGTCCCTGTGAGCGGGTCAGGGCGGCGGGGGCCAGTCCCTGTCAGCGGGTCAGGGCTACGGTGGCAAATAGCTGTCATGGGGTCAGGGCTGCGGGGGCCAGTCCATGTCAGCGGGACAGGGCTGCGGGGGCCAGGCCCTGCGAGCGGGTCAGGGCTGTGGGGGCCAGTCCCTGTGAGCGAGTCAGGGCTGCGGGGGCCAGTCCATGTCAGCGGGTCAGGGCTACGGTGGCAAATAGCTGTCAGGGGGTCAAGGCTGCGGGGGCCAGTCCATGTCAGCGGGACAGGGCTGCGGGGGACAGTGCCTGTGATCGGGTCAGGGCTGCGGGGGCCAGTCCCTGTGAGCGGGTCAGGGCTGCGGTGGCAAATAGCTGTCAGGGGGTCAGGGCTGCGGGGGCCAGTCCATGTCAGCGGGAGAGGGCTGCGGGGGACAGTGCCTGTGATCGGGTCAGGGCTGCGGGGGCCAGTCCCTGTGAGCCGGTGAGGGCTGCGGTGGCAAATAGCTGTCAGGGGGTCAGGGCTGCGGTGGCAAATAGCTGTCAGGGGGTCAGGGCTGCGGGGGCCAGTCCATGTCAGCGGGACAGGGCTGCGGGGGCCAATCCCTGTGAGCGGGTGAGGGCTGCGGTGGCAAATAGCTGTCAGGGGGTCAGGGCTGCGGGGGCCAGTACCTGTCAGCGGGCCAGGGCTGCGGGGGCCAGTCCCTGTGAGCGGGCCAGGGCTGCGGTGGCAAATAGCTGTCAGGGGGTCAGGGCTGCGGTGGCAAATAGCTGTCAGGGGGTCAGGGCTGCGGGGGCCAGTCCCTGTGAGCGGGTCAGGGCTGCGGGGGCCAGTCCCTGTGAGCGGGTCAGGGCTGCGGTGGCAAATAGCTGTCAGGGGGTCAGGGCTGCGGGGCCCAATCCCTGTGAGCGGGTCAGGGCTGCGGGGGACAGTGCCTGCGATCGGGTCATGGCTGCGGGGGCCAGTCCCTGCGATCGGGTCATGGCTGCGGGGGCCAGTACCTGTAAGCGGGTCAGGGCTGCGGGGTCCAGGCCCTGTGAGCGGGTCAGGGCTGCGGTGGCAAATAGCTGTCATGGGGTCAGGGCTGCGGGGGCCAGTACCTGTAAGCGGGTCAGGGCTGCGGGGGACAGTCCCTGCGAGCGGGTCAGGGCTGCGGGGGCCAGTCCCTGTGAGCGGGACAGGGCTGCGGGCCCAAGGCCGCTGTGAGCGGGTCAAGGCGGCGGGGCCCAGTCCCTCCAGCGGCTAAGGGCGGCGGGGCCCAGGCCGCTGCGAGCGGGTCAGGGTGGCGGGGCCCAGGCCGCTGCGAGCGGGTCAGGGCTGCGGGGGCCAGTCCCTGTGAGCGAGTCAGGGCTGCGGGGGCCAGTCCATGTCAGCGGGTCAGGGCTGCGGTCGCAAATAGCTGTCAGGGGGTCAGGGCTGCGGGGGCCAGTCCATGTCAGCGGGACAGGGCTGCGGGGGACAGTGCCTGTGATCCGCTCATGGCTGCGGGGGCCAGTCCCTGTGAGCGGGTCAGGGCTGCGGTGGCAAATCGCTGTCAGGGGGTCAGGGCTGCGGGGGCCAGTCCATGTCAGCGGGAGAGGGCTGCGGGGGACAGTGCCTGTGATCGGGTCAGGGCTGCGGGGGCCAGTCCCTGTGAGCCGGTGAGGGCTGCGGTGGCAAATAGCTGTCAGGGGGTCAGGGCTGCGGTGGCAAATAGCTGTCAGGGGGTCAGGGCTGCGGGGGCCAGTCCATGTCAGCGGGACAGGGCTGCGGGGGCCAATCCCTGTGAGCGGGTGAGGGCTGCGGTGGCAAATAGCTGTCAGGGGGTCAGGGCTGCGGGGGCCAGTACCTGTGAGCGGGCCAGGGCTGCGGGGGCCAGTCCCTGTGAGCGGGCCAGGGCTGCGGTGGCAAATAGCTGTCAGGGGGTCAGGGCTGCGGTGGCAAATAGCTGTCAGGGGATCAGGGCTGCGGGGGCCAGTCCCTGTGAGCGGGTCAGGGCTGCGGGGGCCAGTCCCTGTGAGCGGGTCAGGGCTGCGGTGGCAAATAGCTGTCAGGGGGTCAGGGCTACGGGGCCCAATCCCTGTGAGCGGGTCAGGGCTGCGGGGGACAGTGCCTGCGATCGGGTCATGGCTGCGGGGGCCAGTCCCTGCGATCGGGTCATGGCTGCGGGGGCCAGTACCTACAAGCGGGTCAGGGCTGCGGGGTCCAGGCCCTGTGAGCGGGTCAGGGCTGCGGGGGCCAGGCCCTGTGAGCGGGTCAGGGCTGTGGGGGCCAGGCCCTCTGAGCGGGTCAGGGCTGCGGGGGCCAGGCCCTGTGAGCGGGTCAGGGCTGCGGGGGCCAGGCCCTGCGAGCGGGTCAGGGCTGCGGGGGCCAGTCCCTGTGAGCGGGTCAGGGCTGCGGGGGCCAGTCCCTGTGAGCGGGTCAGGGCTGCGGTGGCAAATAGCTGTCAGGGGGTCAGGGATGCGGGGCCCAATCCCTGTGAGCAGGTCAGGGCTGCGGGGGACAGTGCCTGCGATCGGGTCATGGCTGCGGGGGCCAGTCCCTGCGATCGGGTCATGGCTGCGGGGGCCAGTACCTGTGAGCGGGCCAGGGCTGCGGGGGCCAGTCCCTGTGAGCGGGCCAGGGCTGCGGTGGCAAATAGCTGTCAGGGGGTCAGGGCTGCGGTGGCAAATAGCTGTCAGGGGGTCAGGGCTGCGGGGGCCAGTCCCTGTGAGCGGGTCAGGGCTGCGGGGCCCAGTCCCTGTGAGCGGGTCAGGGCTGCGGGGGCCAGTCAATGTGAGCGGGTCAGGGCGGCGGGGGCCAGTCCCTGTGAGCGGGTCAGGGCTGCGGTGGCAAATAGCTGTCATGGGGTCAGGGCTGCGGGGGCCAGTCCATGTCAGCGGGACAGGGCTGCGGGGGCCAGGCCCTGCGAGCGGGTCAGGGCTGTGGGGGCCAGTCCCTGTGAGCGAGTCAGGGCTGCGGGGGCCAGTCCATGTCAGCGGGTCAGGGCTACGGTGGCAAATAGCTGTCAGGGGGTCAAGGCTGCGGGGGCCAGTCCATGTCAGCGGGACAGGGCTGCGGGGGACAGTGCCTGTGATCGGGTCAGGGCTGCGGGGGCCAGTCCCTGTGAGCGGGTCAGGGCTGCGGTGGCAAATAGCTGTCAGGGGGTCAGGGCTGCGGGGGCCAGTCCATGTCAGCGGGAGAGGGCTGCGGGGGACAGTGCCTGTGATCGGGTCAGGGCTGCGGGGGCCAGTCCCTGTGAGCCGGTGAGGGCTGCGGTGGCAAATAGCTGTCAGGGGGTCAGGGCTGCGGTGGCAAATAGCTGTCAGGGGGTCAGGGCTGCGGGGGCCAGTCCATGTCAGCGGGACAGGGCTGCGGGGGCCAATCCCTGTGAGCGGGTGAGGGCTGCGGTGGCAAATAGCTGTCAGGGGGTCAGGGCTGCGGGGGCCAGTACCTGTGAGCGGGCCAGGGCTGCGGGGGCCAGTCCCTGTGAGCGGGCCAGGGCTGCGGTGGCAAATAGCTGTCAGGGGGTCAGGGCTGCGGTGGCAAATAGCTGTCAGGGGGTCAGGGCTGCGGGGGCCAGTCCCTGTGAGCGGGTCAGGGCTGCGGGGGCCAGTCCCTGTGAGCGGGTCAGGACTGCGGTGGCAAATAGCTGTCAGGGGGTCAGGGCTGCGGGGCCCAATCCCTGTGAGCGGGTCAGGGCTGCGGGGGACAGTGCCTGCGATCGGGTCATGGCTGCGGGGGCCAGTCCCTGCGATCGGGTCATGGCTGCGGGGGCCAGTACCTGTAAGCGGGTCAGGGCTGCGGGGTCCAGGCCCTGTGAGCGGGTCAGGGCTGCGGGGGCCAGGCCCTGTGAGCGGGTCAGGGCTGTGGGGGCCAGGCCCTCTGAGCGGGTCAGGGCTGCGGGGGCCAGGCCCGGTGAGCGGGTCAGGGCTGCGGGGGCCAGGCCCTGTGAGCGGGTCAGGGCTGCGGGGCCCAATCCCTGTGAGCAGGTCAGGGCTGCGGGGGACAGTGCCTGCGATCGGGTCATGGCTGCTGGGGCCAGTCCCTGCGATCGGGTCATGGCTGCGGGGGCCAGTACCTGTGAGCGGACCAGGGCTGCGGGGGCCAGTCCCTGTGAGCGGGCCAGGGCTGCGGTGGCAAATAGCTGTCAGGGGGTCAGGGCTGCGGTGGCAAATAGCTGTCAGGGGGTCAGGGCTGCGGGGGCCAGTCCCTGTGAGCGGGTCAGGGCTGCGGGGGCCAGTCCCTGTGAGTGGGTCAGGGCTGCGGTGGCAAATAGCTGTCAGGGGGTCAGGGCTGCGGGGCCCAGTCCCTGTGAGCGGGTCAGGGCTGCGGGGGACAGTGCCTGCGATCGGGTCATGGCTGCGGGGGCCAGTCCCTGCGATCGGGTCATGGCTGCGGGGTCCAGTCCCTGCGATCGGGTCATGGCTGCGGGGCCAGTCCCTGCGATCGGGTCATGGATGCGGGGGCCAGTCCCTGCGATCGGGTCAGGGCTGCGGGGGCCAGTCCCTGCGAGCCGGTCAGGGCTGCGGGGGCCAGTCCCTGCGAGCGGGTCAGGGCTGCGGGGTCAGGCCCTGCGAGCGGGTCAGGGCTGCGGGGGCCAGGCCCTGCGAGCGGGTCAGGGCTGCGGGGGCCAGGCCCTGCGAGCGGGTCAGGGCTGCGGGGGCCAGGCCCTGTGAGCGGGTCAGGGCTGCGGGGGACAGTCCCTGTGAGCGGGTCAGGGCTGCGGGGGCCAGTCCCTGTGAGCGGGTCAGGGCTGCGGTGGCAAATAGCTGTCAGGGGGTCAGAGCTGCGGGGGCCAGTCCATGTCACCGGGACAGGGCTGCGGGGGCCAGGCCCTTTGAGCGGGTCAGGGCTGCGGGGGCCAGTCCCTGTGAGCGGGTCAGGGCTGCGGGGGCCAGTCCCTGTGAGCGGGTCAGGGCTGCGGGGGCCAGTCCCTGTGAGCGGGTCAGGGCGGCGGGGGCCAGTCCCTGTGAGCGGGTCAGGGCTGCGGTGGCAAATAGCTGTCAGGGGGTCAGGGCTGCGGGGGCCAGTCCATGTCAGCGGGACAGGGCTGCGGGGGCCAGGCCCTGCGAGCGGGTCAGGGCTGTGGGGGCCTGTCCCTGTGAGCGAGTCAGGGCTGCGGGGGCCAGTCCATGTCAGCGGGTCAGGGCTACGGTGGCAAATAGCTGTCAGGGGGTCAGGGCTGCGGGGGCCAGTCCATGTCAGCGGGACAGGGCTGCGGGGGCCAGTACCTGTGAGCGGGCCAGGGCTGCGGGGGCCAGTCCCTGTGAGCGGGACAGGGCTGCGGTGGCAAATAGCTGTCAGGGGGTCAGGGCTGCGGTGGCAAATAGCTGTCAGGGGGTCAGGGCTGCGGGGGCCAGTCCCTGAGAGCGGGTCAGGGCTGCGGGGGCCAGTCCCTGTGAGCGGGTCAGGGCTGCGGTGGCAAATAGCTGTCAGGGGGTCAGGGCTGCGGGGCCCAATCCCTGTGAGCGGGTCAGGGCTGCGGGGGACAGTGCCTGCGATCGGGTCATGGCTGCGGGGGCCAGTCCCTGCGAGCGGGTCATGGCTGCGGGGGCCAGTACCTGTGAGCGGGTCAGGGCTGCGGGGGCCAGTCCCTGCGAGCGGGTCAGGGCTGCGGGGGACAGTCCCTGCGAGGGGGTCAGGGCTGCGGGGGACAGTCCCTGCGAGCGGGTCAGGGCTGCGGGGGCCAGTCCCTGCGAGCGGGTCAGGGCTGCGGGGGCCAGTCCCTGCGAGCGGGTCAGCCGGCGGGGGCCAGTCCCTGCGAGCGGGTCAGGGCTGCGGGGGCCAGGCCCTGCGAGCGGGTCAGGGCTGCGGGGGCCAGGACCTCTGAGCGGGTCAGGGCTGCGGGGGCCAGGGCCTGTGAGCGGGTCAGGGCTGCGGGGGCCAGGCCCTGTAAGCGAGTCAGGGCTGCGGGGGCCAGGC
The DNA here is from genome assembly GCF_030684315.1 of Stegostoma tigrinum. Taxonomy (NCBI): domain Eukaryota; kingdom Metazoa; phylum Chordata; class Chondrichthyes; order Orectolobiformes; family Stegostomatidae; genus Stegostoma; species Stegostoma tigrinum. The sequence continues at coordinate 743,978 of NW_026728042.1, read as the reverse complement.
CCTCTGAGCGGGTCAGGGCTGCGGGGGCCAGGCCCTGTGAGCGGGTCAGGGCTGCGGGGGCCAGGCCCTGCGAGCGGGTCAGGGCTGCGGGGGCCAGTCCCTGTGAGCGGGTCAGGGCTGCGGTGGCAAATAGCTGTCAGGGGGTCAGGGATGCGGGGCCCAATCCCTGTGAGCAGGTAAGGGCTGCGGGGGACAGTGCCTGCGATCGGGTCATGGCTGCGGGGACCAGTCCCTGCGATCGGGTCATGGCTGCGGGGGCCAGTACCTGTGAGCGGGCCAGGGCTGCGGGGGCCAGTCCCTGTGAGCGGGCCAGGGCTGCGGTGGCAAATAGCTGTCAGGGGGTCAGGGCTGCGGTGGCAAATAGCTGTCAGGGGGTCAGGGCTGCGGGGGCCAGTCCCTGTGAGCGGGTCAGGGCTGCGGGGGCCAGTCCCTGTGAGCGGGTCAGGGCTGCGGTGGCAAATAGCTGTCAGGGGGTCAGAGCTGCGGGGCCCAGTCCCTGTGAGCGGGTCAGGGCTGCGGGGGACAGTGCCTGCGATCGGGTCATGGCTGCGGGGGCCAGTCCCTGCGATCGGGTCATGGCTGCGGGGGCCAGTCCCTGCGATCGGGTCATGGCTGCGGGGGCCAGTCCCTGCGATCGGGTCATGGCTGCGGGGGCCAGTCCCTGCGATCGGGTCATGGCTGCGGGGGCCAGTCCCTGCGATCGGGTCAGGGCTGCGGGGGCCAGTCCCTGCGAGCGGGTCAGGGCTGCGGGGTCAGGCCCTGCGAGCTGGTCAGGGCTGCGGGGGCCAGGCCCTGCGAGCGGGTCAGGGCTGCGGGGGCCAGGCCCTGCGAGCGGGTCAGGGCTGCGGGGGCCAGGCCCTGTGAGCGGGTCAGGGCTGCGGGGGCCAGGCCCTGTGAGCGGGTCAGGGCTGCGGGGGCCAGGCCCTCTGAGCGGGTCAGGGCTGAGGGGGCCAGGCCCTGTGAGCGGGTCAGGGCTGCGGGGGACAGTCCCTGTGAGCGGGTCAGGGCTGCGGGGGCCAGTCCCTGTGAGCGGGTCAGGGCTGCGGTGGCAAATAGCTGTCAGGGGGTCAGGGCTGCGGGGGCCAGTCCATGTCACCGGGTCAGGGCTGCGGGGGCCAGTCCCTGTGAGCGGGTCAGGGCTGCGGGGGCCAGTCCCTGTGAGCGGGTCAGGGCTGCGGGGGCCAGTCCCTGTGAGCGGGTCAGGGCTGCGGTGGCAAATAGCTGTCAGGGGGTCAGGGCTGCGGGGCCCAGTCCCTGTGAGCGGGTCAGGGCTGCGGGGGACAGTGCCTGCGATCGGGTCATGGCTGCGGGGGCCAGTCCCTGCGATCGGGTCATGGCTGCGGGGTCCAGTCCCTGCGATCGGGTCATGGCTGCGGGGCCAGTCCCTGCGATCGGGTCATGGCTGCGGGGGCCAGTCCCTGCGATCGGGTCAGGGCTGCGGGGGCCAGTCCCTGCGAGCGGGTCAGGGCTGCGGGGGCCAGTCCCTGCGAGCGGGTCAGGGCTGCGGGGTCAGGCCCTGCGAGCGGGTCAGGGCTGCGGGGGCCAGGCCCTGCGAGCGGGTCAGGGCTGCGGGGGCCAGGCCCTGCGAGCGGGTCAGGGCTGCGGGGCCAGGCCCTGCGAGCGGGTCAGGGCTGCGGGGGCCAGGCCCTGCGAGCGGGTCAGGGCTGCGGGGGCCAGGCCCTGTGAGCGGGTCAGGGCTGCGGGGGCCAGGCCCTGTGAGCGGGTCAGGGCTGCGGGGGCCAGGCCCTGTGAGCGGGTCAGGGCTGCGGGGGACAGTCCCTGTGAGCGGGTCAGGGCTGCGGGGGCCAGTCCCTGTGAGCGGGTCAGGGCTGCGGTGGCAAATAGCTGTCAGGGGGTCAGAGCTGCGGGGGCCAGTCCATGTCACCGGGACAGGGCTGCGGGGGCCAGGCCCTTTGAGCGGGTCAGGGCTGCGGGGGCCAGTCCCTGTGAGCGGGTCAGGGCTGCGGGGGCCAGTCCCTGTGAGCGGGTCAGGGCTGCGGGGGCCAGTCCCTGTGAGCGGGTCAGGGCGGCGGGGGCCAGTCCCTGTGAGCGGGTCAGGGCTGCGGTGGCAAATAGCTGTCATGGGGTCAGGGCTGCGGGGGCCAGTCCATGTCAGCGGGACAGGGCTGCGGGGGCCAGGCCCTGCGAGCGGGTCAGGGCTGTGGGGGCCTGTCCCTGTGAGCGAGTCAGGGCTGCGGGGGCCAGTCCATGTCAGCGGGTCAGGGCTACGGTGGCAAATAGCTGTCAGGGGGTCAGGGCTGCGGGGGCCAGTCCCTGTCAGCGGGACAGGGCTGCGGGGGCCAGTACCTGTGAGCGGGCCAGGGCTGCGGGGGCCAGTCCCTGTGAGCGGGCCAGGGCTGCGGTGGCAAATAGCTGTCAGGGGGTCAGGGCTGCGGTGGCAAATAGCTGTCAGGGGGTCAGGGCTGCGGGGGCCAGTCCCTGAGAGCGGGTCAGGGCTGCGGGGGCCAGTCCCTGTGAGCGGGTCAGGGCTGCGGTGGCAAATAGCTGTCAGGGGGTCAGGGCTGCGGGGCCCAATCCCTGTGAGCGGGTCAGGGCTGCGGGGGACAGTGCCTGCGATCGGGTCATGGCTGCGGGGGCCAGTCCCTGCGATCGGGTCATGGCTGCGGGGGCCAGTACCTGTGAGCGGGTCAGGGCTGCGGGGGCCAGTCCCTGCGAGCGGGTCAGGGCTGCGGGGGACAGTCCCTGCGAGGGGGTCAGGGCTGCGGGGGACAGTCCCTGCGAGCGGGTCAGGGCTGCGGGGGCCAGTCCCTGCGAGCGGGTCAGGGCTGCGGGGGCCAGTCCCTGCGAGCGGGTCAGCCGGCGGGGGCCAGTCCCTGCGAGCGGGTCAGGGCTGCGGGGGCCAGGCCCTGCGAGCGGGTCAGGGCTGCGGGGGCCAGGCCCTGCGAGCGGGTCAGGGCTGCGGGGGCCAGGGCCTGCGAGCGGGTCAGGGCTGCGGGGGCCAGGCCCTGCGAGCGGGTCAGGGCTGCGGGGGCCAGGCCCTGCGAGCGGGTCAGGGCTGCGGGGGCCGGGCCCTGCGAGCGGGTCAGGGCTGCGGGGGCCGGGCCCTGCGAGCGGGTCAGGGCTGCGGGGGCCGGGCCCTGCGAGCGGGTCAGGGCTGCGGGGGCCGGGCCCTGCGAGCGGGTCAGGGCTGCGGGGGCCAGGCCCTGTGAGCGGGTCAGGGCTGCGGGGGCCAGGACCTCTGAGCGGGTCAGGGCTGCGGGGTCCAGGCCCTGTGAGCGGGTCAGGGCTGCGGGGGCCAGGCCCTGTAAGCGGGTCAGGGCTGCGGGGGCCAGGCCCTCTGAGCGGGTCAGGGCTGCGGGGGCCAGGCCCTGTGAGCGGGTCAGGGATGCGGGGGCCAGGCCCTGTGAGCGGGTCAGGGCTGCGGGGGCCAGGCCCTGTGAGCGGGTCATGGCTGCGGGGGCCAGGCCCTGTGAGCGGGTCAGGGCTGCGGGGGCCAGGCCATGAGCGGGTCAGGGGTGCGGGGGCCAGGCCCACTGAGCGGGTCAGGGCTGCGGGGGCCAGGCCCTCTGAGCGGGTCAGGGCTGCGGGGGCCAGGCCCTGTGAGCGGGTCAGGGCTGCGGGGGCCAGGCCCTGCGAGCGGGTCAGGGCTGCGGGGGCCAGTCCCTGCGAGCGGGTCAGGGCTGCGGGGGCCAGGCCCTGCGAGCGGGTCAGGGCTGCGGGGGCCAGCCCTGCGAGCGGGTCAGGGCTGCGGGGGCCAGTCCCTGTGAGCGGGACAGGGCTGCGGGGCGCAGGCCGCTGTGAGCGGGTCAAGGCGGCGGGGCACAGTCCCTCCAGCGGCTAAGGGCGGCGGGGCCCAGGCCGCTGCGAGCCGATCAGGGCGGCGGGGCCCAGGCCGCTGCGAGCGGGTCAGGGCTGCGGGGGCCAGTCCCTGTGAGCGAGTCAGGGCTGCGGGGGCCAGTCCCTGTGAGCGGGTCAGGGCTGCGGTGGCAAATAGCTGTCAGGGGGTCAGGGCTGCGGGGGCCATTCCATGTCAGCGGGAGAGGGCTGCGGGGGACAGTGCCTGTGATCGGGTCAGGGCTGCGGGGGCCAGTCCCTGTGAGCCGGTGAGGGCTGCGGTGGCAAATACCTGTCAGGGGGTCAGGGCTGCGGTGGCAAATAGCTGTCAGGTGGTCAGGGCTGCGGGGGCCAGTCCATGTCAGCGGGACAGGGCTGCGGGGGCCAATCCCTCTGAGCGGGTGAGGGCTGCGGTGGCAAATAGCTGTCAGGGGGTCAGGGCTGCGGGGGCCAGTACCTGTGAGCGGGCCAGGGCTGCGGGGGCCAGTCCCTGTGAGCGGGCCAGGGCTGCGGTGGCAAATAGCTGTCAGGGGGTCAGGGCTGCGGGGGACTGTCCCTGTGAGCGGGTCAGGGCTGCGGGGGCCAGTCCCTGTGAGCGGGTCAGGGCTGCGGTGGCAAATAGCTGTCAGGGGGTCAGGGCTGCGGGGCCCAATCCCTGTGAGCAAGTCAGGGCTGCGGGGGACAGTGCCTGCGATCGGGTCATGGCTGCGGGGGCCAGTCCCTGCGATCGGGTCATGGCTGCGGGGGCCAGTACCTGTGAGCGGGCCAGGGCTGCGGGGGCCAGTCCCTATGAGCGGGCCAGGGCTGCGGTGGCAAATAGCTGTCAGGGGGTCAGGGCTGCGGTGGCAAATAGCTGTCAGGGGGTCAGGGCTGCAGGGGCCAGTCCCTGTGAGCGGGTCAGGGCTGCGGGGGCCAGTCCCTGTGAGCGGGTCAGGGCTGCGGTGGCAAATAGCTGTCAGGGGGTCAGGGCTGCGGGGCCCAGTCCCTGTGAGCGGGTCAGGGCTGCGGGGGACAGTGCCTGTGATCGGGTCATGGCTGCGGGGGCCAGTCCCTGCGATCGGGTCATGGCTGCGGGGGCCATTCCCTGCGATCGGGTCATGGCTGCGGGGGCCAGTCCCTGCGAGCGGGTCAGGGCTGCGGGGGCCAGTCCCTGCGAGCGGGTCAGGGCTGCGGGGGCCAGTCCCTGCGAGCGGGTCAGGGCTGCGGGGGCCAGTCCCTGCGAGCGGGTCAGGGCTGCGGGGGACAGTGCCTGCGATCGGGTCATGGCTGCGGGGGCCAGTCCCTGCGATCGGGTCATGGCTGCGGGGGCCAGTACCTGTGAGCGGACCAGGGCTGCGGGGGCCAGTCCCTGTGAGCGGGCCAGGGCTGCGGTGGCAAATAGCTGTCAGGGGGTCAGGGCTGCGGTGGCAAATAGCTGTCAGGGGGTCAGGGCTGCGGGGGCCAGTCCCTGTGAGCGGGTCAGGGCTGCGGGGGCCAGGCCCTCTGAGCGGGTCAGGGCTGCGGTGGCAAATAGCTGTCAGGGGGTCAGGGCTGCGGGGCCCAGTCCCTGTGAGCGGGTCAGGGCTGTGGGTGCCTGTCCGTATGAGCGAGTCAGGGCTGCGGGGGCCAGTCCATGTCAGCGGGTCAGGGCTACGGTGGCAAATAGCTGTCAGGGGGTCAGGGCTGCGGGGGCCAGTCCATGTCAGCGGGACAGGGCTGCGGGGGACAGTGCCTGTGATCGGGTCAGGGCTGCGGGGGCCAGTCCCTGTGAGCCGGTGAGGGCTGCGGTGGCAAATAGCTGTCAGGGGGTCAGGGCTGCGGTGGCAAATAGCTGTCAGGGGGTCAGGGCTGCGGGGGCCAGTCCATGTCAGCGGGACAGGGCTGCGGGGGCCAATCCCTGTGAGCGGGTGAGGGCTGCGGTGGCAAATAGCTGTCAGGGGGTCAGGGCTGCGGGGGCCAGTACCTGTGAGCGGGTCAGGGCTGCGGGGGCCAGTCCCTGTGAGCGGGCCAGGGCTGCGGTGGCAAATAGCTGTCAGGGGGTCAGGGCTGCGGGGGCCAGTCCCTGAGAGCGGGTCAGGGCTGCGGGGGACAGTGCCTGCGATCGGGTCATGGCTGCGGGGGCCAGTCCCTGCGATCGTGTCATGGCTGCGGGGGCCAGTCCCTGCGATCGAGTCATGGCTGCGGGGGCCAGTCCCTGCGATCGGGTCATGGCTGCGGGGGCCAGTCCCTGCGATCGGGTCAGGGCTGCGGGGGCCAGTCCCTGCGAGCGGGTCAGGGCTGCGGGGGCCTGTCCCTGCGAGCGGGTCAGGGCTGCGGGATCAGGCCCTGCGAGCGGGTCAGGGCTGCGGGGGCCAGGCCCTGCGAGCGGGTCAGGGCTGCGGGGGCCAGGCCCTGCGAGCGGGTCAGGGCTGCGGGGGCCAGGCCCTGTGAGCGGGTCAGGGCTGCGGGGGCCAGGCCCAGTGAGCGGGTCAGGGCTGCGGGGGCCAGGCCCTGTGAGCGGGTCAGGGCTGCGGGGGCCAGGCCCTCTGAGCGGGTCAGGGCTGCGGGGGCCAGGCCCTGTGAGCGGGTCAGGGCTGCGGGGGACAGTCCCTGTGAGCGGGTCAGGGCTGCGGGGGCCAGTCCCTGTGAGCAGGTCAGGGCTGCGGTGGCAAATAGCTGTCAGGTGGTCAGGGCTGCGGGGGCCAGTCCATGTCACCGGGACAGGGCTGCGACGGCCAGGCCCTTTGAGCGGGTCAGGGCTGCGGGGGCCAGTCCCTGTGAGCGGGTCAGGGCTGCGGGGGCCAGTCCCTGTGAGCGGGTCAGGGCTGCGGGGGCCAGTCCCTGTGAGCGGGTCAGGGCGGCGGGGGCCAGTCCCTGTGAGCGGGTCAGGGCTGCGGTGGCAAATAGCTGTCATGGGGTCAGGGCTGCGGGGGCCAGTCCATGTCAGCGGGACAGGGCTGCGGGGGCCAGGCCCTGCGAGCGGGTCAGGGCTGTGGGTGCCTGTCCCTATGAGCGAGTCAGGGCTGCGGGGGCCAGTCCATGTCAGCGGGTCAGGGCTACGGTGGCAAATAGCTGTCAGGGGGTCAGGGCTGCGGGGGCCAGTCCATGTCAGCGGGACAGGGCTGCGGGGGACAGTGCCTGTGATCGGGTCAGGGCTGCGGGGGCCAGTCCCTGTGAGCCGGTGAGGGCTGCGGTGGCAAATAGCTGTCAGGGGGTCAGGGCTGCGGTGGCAAATAGCTGTCAGGGGGTCAGGGCTGCGGGGGCCAGTCCATGTCAGCGGGACAGGGCTGCGGGGGCCAATCCCTGTGAGCGGGTGAGGGCTGCGGTGGCAAATAGCTGTCAGGGGGTCAGGGCTGCGGGGGCCAGTCCCTGTGAGCGGGCCAGGGCTGCGGTGGCAAATAGCTGTCAGGGGGTCAGGGCTGCGGGGGCCAGTCCCTGAGAGCGGGTCAGGGCTGCGGTGGCAAATAGCTGTCAGGGGGTCAGGGCTGCGGGGCCCAATCCCTGTGATCGGGTCATGGCTGCGGGGGCCAGTCCCTGCGATCGGGTCATGGCTGCGGGGGCCAGTACCTGTGAGCGGGTCAGGGCTGCGGGGGCCAGTCCCTGCGAGCGGGTCAGGGCTGCGGGGGACAGTCCCTGCGAGCGGGTCAGGGCTGGGGGGGCCAGTCCCTGCGAGCGGGTAAGGGCTGCGGGGGCCAGGCCCTGCGAGCGGGTCAGGGCTGCGGGGGCCAGGGCCTGCGAGCGGGTCAGGGCTGCGGGGGCCAGGCCCTGCGAGCGGGTCAGGGCTGCGGGGGCCAGGCCCTGCGAGCGGGTCAGGGCTGCGGGGGCCGGGCCCTGCGAGCGGGTCAGGGCTGCGGGGGCCGGGCCCTGTGAGCGGGTCAGGGGTGCGGGGGCCAGGCCCTCTGAGCGGGTCAGGGCTGCGGGGGCCAGGCCCTCTGAGCGGGTCAGGGCTGCGGGGTCCAGGCCCTGTGAGCGGGTCAGGGCTGCGGGGGCCAGGCCCTGTGAGCGGGTCAGGGCTGCGGGGGCCAGGCCCTCTGAGCGGGTCAGGGCTGCGGGGGCCAGTCCCTGTGAGCGGGTCAGGGCTGCGGGGGCCAGGCCCTGTGAGCGGGTCAGGGCTGCGGGGGCCAGGCCCTCTGAGCGGGTCAGGGCTGCGGGGGCCAGGCCCTGTGAGCGGGTCAGGGCTGCGGGGGACAGTCCCTGTGAGCGGGTCAGGGCTGCGGGGGCCAGTCCCTGTGAGCGGGTCAGGGCTGCGGGGGCCAGTCCCTGTGAGCGGGTCAGGGCTGCGGGGGCCAGTCCCTGTGAGCGGGTCAGGGCTGCGGGGGCCAGTCCCTGTGAGCGGGTCAGGGCGGCGGGGGCCAGTCCCTGTGAGCGGGTCAGGGCTGCGGTGGCAAATAGCTGTCATGGGGTCAGGGCTGCGGGGGCCAGTCCATGTCAGCGGGACAGGGCTGCGGGGGCCAGGCCCTGCGAGCGGGTCAGGGCTGTGGGTGCCTGTCCGTATGAGCGAGTCAGGGCTGCGGGGGCCAGTCCATGTCAGCGGGTCAGGGCTACGGTGGCAAATAGCTGTCAGGGGGTCAGGGCTGCGGGGGCCAGTCCATGTCAGCGGGACAGGGCTGCGGGGGACAGTGCCTGTGATCGGGTCAGGGCTGCGGGGGCCAGTCCCTGTGAGCCGGTGAGGGCTGCGGTGGCAAATAGCTGTCAGGGGGTCAGGGCTGCGGTGGCAAATAGCTGTCAGGGGGTCAGGGCTGCGGGGGCCAGTCCATGTCAGCGGGACAGGGCTGCGGGGGCCAATCCCTGTGAGCGGGTGAGGGCTGCGGTGGCAAATAGCTGTCAGGGGGTCAGGGCTGCGGGGGCCAGTACCTGTGAGCGGGCCAGGGCTGCGGGGGCCAGTCCCTGTGAGCGGGCCAGGGCTGCGGTGGCAAATAGCTGTCAGGGGGTCAGGGCTGCGGGGGCCAGTCCCTGAGAGCGGGTCAGGGCTGCGGGGGACAGTGCCTGCGATCGGGTCATGGCTGCGGGGGCCAGTCCCTGCGATCGTGTCATGGCTGCGGGGGCCAGTCCCTGCGATCGGGTCATGGCTGCGGGGGCCAGTCCCTGCGATCGGGTCATGGCTGCGGGGGCCAGTCCCTGCGATCGGGTCAGGGCTGCGGGGGCCAGTCCCTGCGAGCGGGTCAGGGCTGCGGGGGCCTGTCCCTGCGAGCGGGTCAGGGCTGCGGGATCAGGCCCTGCGAGCGGGTCAGGGCTGCGGGGGCCAGGCCCTGCGAGCGGGTCAGGGCTGCGGGGGCCAGGCCCTGCGAGCGGGTCAGGGCTGCGGGGGCCAGGCCCTGCGAGCGGGTCAGGGCTGCGGGGGCCAGGCCCTGTGAGCGGGTCAGGGCTGCGGGGGCCAGGCCCTGTGAGCAGGTCAGGGCTGCGGGGGCCAGGCCCTGTGAGCGGGTCAGACTGCGGGGGCCAGGCCCTCTGAGCGGGTCAGGGCTGCGGGGGCCAGGCCCTGTGAGCGGGTCAGGGCTGCGGGGGACAGTCCCTGTGAGCGGGTCAGGGCTGCGGGGGCCAGTCCCTGTGAGCGGGTCAGGGCTGCGGTGGCAAATAGCTGTCAGGGGGTCAGGGCTGCGGGGGCCAGTCCATGTCACCGGGACAGGGCTGCGGGGGCCAGGCCCTTTGAGCGGGTCAGGGCTGCGGGGGCCAGTCCCTGTGAGCGGGTCAGGGCTGCGGGGGCCAGTCCCTGTGAGCGGGTCAGGGCTGCGGGGGCCAGTCCCTGTGAGCGGGTCAGGGCGGCGGGGGCCAGTCCCTGTGAGCGGGTCAGGGCTGCGGTGGCAAATAGCTGTCATGGGGTCAGGGCTGCGGGGGCCAGTCCATGTCAGCGGGACAGGGCTGCGGGGGCCAGGCCCTGCGAGTGGGTCAGGGCTGTGGGTGCCTGTCCCTATGAGCGAGTCAGGGCTGCGGGGGCCAGTCCATGTCAGCGGGTCAGGGCTACGGTGGCAAATAGCTGTCAGGGGGTCAGGGCTGCGGGGGCCAGTCCATGTCAGCGGGACAGGGCTGCGGGGGCCAATCCCTGTGAGCGGGTGAGGGCTGCGGTGGCAAATAGCTGTCAGGGGGTCAGGGCTGCGGGGGCCAGTACCTGTGAGCGGGCCAGGGCTGCGGGGGCCAGTCCCTGTGAGCGGGCCAGGGCTGCGGGGGCCAGTCCCTGTGAGCGGGTCAGGGCTGCGGGGGCCAGTCCCTGTGAGCGGGTCAGGGCTGCGGGGGCCAGTCCCTGAGAGCGGGTCAGGGCTGCGGGGGCCAGTCCCTGTGAGCGGGTCAGGGCTGCGGTGGCAAATAGCTGTCAGGGGGTCAGGGCTGCGGGGCCCAATCCCTGTGAGCGGGTCAGGGCTGCGGGGGACAGTGCCTGCGATCGGGTCATGGCTGCGGGGGCCAGTCCCTGCGATCGGGTCATGGCTGCGGGGGCCAGTACCTGTGAGCGGGTCAGGGCTGCGGGGGCCAGTCCCTGCGAGCGGGTCAGGGCTGCGGGGGACAGTCCCTGCGAGGGGGTCAGGGCTGCGGGGGACAGTCCCTGCGAGCGGGTCAGGGCTGCGGGGGCCAGTCCCTGCGAGCGGGTCAGGGCTGCGGGGGCCAGTCCCTGCGAGCGGGTCAGGGCGGCGGGGGCCAGTCCCTGCGAGCGGGTCAGGGCTGCGGGGGCCAGGCCCTGCGAGCGGGTAAGGGCTGCGGGGGCCAATCCCTGTGAGCGGGTGAGGGCTGCGGTGGCAAATAGCTGTCAGGGGGTCAGGGCTGCGGGGGCCAGTACCTGTGAGCGGGCCAGGGCTGCGGGGGCCAGTCCCTGTGAGCGGGCCAGGGCTGCGGTGGCAAATAGCTGTCAGGGGGTCAGGGCCGCGGGGGCCAGTCCCTGAGAGCGGGTCAGGGCTGCGGGGGACAGTGCCTGCGATCGGGTCAAGGCTGCGGGGGCCAGTCCCTGCGATCGTGTCATGGCTGCGGGGGCCAGTCCCTGCGATCGGGTCATGGCTGCGGGGGCCAGTCCCTGCGATCGGGTCATGGCTGCGGGGGCCAGTCCCTGCGATTGGGTCAGGGCTGCGGGGGCCAGTCCCTGCGAGCGGGTCAGGGCTGCGGGGGCCTGTCCCTGCGAGCGGGTCAGGGCTGCGGGATCAGGCCCTGCGAGCGGGTCAGGGCTGCGGGGGCCAGGCCCTGCGAGCGGGTCAGGGCTGCGGGGGCCAGGCCCTGCGAGCGGGTCAGGGCTGCGGGGGCCAGGCCCTGTGAGCGGGTCAGGGCTGCGGGGGCCAGGCCCTGTGAGCAGGTCAGGGCTGCGGGGGCCAGGCCCTGTGAGCGGGTCAGACTGCGGGGGCCAGGCCCTCTGAGCGGGTCAGGGCTGCGGGGGCCAGGCCCTGTGAGCGGGTCAGGGCTGCGGGGGACAGTCCCTGTGAGCGGGTCAGGGCTGCGGGGGCCAGTCCCTGTGAGCGGGTCAGGGCTGCGGTGGCAAATAGCTGTCAGGGGGTCAGGGCTGCGGGGGCCAGTCCATGTCACCGGGACAGGGCTGCGGGGGCCAGGCCCTTTGAGCGGGTCAGGGCTGCGGGGGCCAGTCCCTGTGAGCGGGTCAGGGCTGCGGGGGCCAGTCCCTGTGAGCGGGTCAGGGCTGCGGGGGCCAGTCCCTGTGAGCGGGTCAGGGCGGCGGGGGCCAGTCCCTGTGAGCGGGTCAGGGCTGCGGTGGCAAATAGCTGTCATGGGGTCAGGGCTGCGGGGGCCAGTCCATGTCAGCGGGACAGGGCTGCGGGGGCCAGGCCCTGCGAGCGGGTCAGGGCTGTGGGTGCCTGTCCCTATGAGCGAGTCAGGGCTGCGGGGGCCAGTCCATGTCAGCGGGTCAGGGCTACGGTGGCAAATAGCTGTCAGGGGGTCAGGGCTGCGGGGGCCAGTCCATGTCAGCGGGACAGGGCTGCGGGGGACAGTGCCTGTGATCGGGTCAGGGCTGCGGGGGCCAGTCCCTGTGAGCCGGTGAGGGCTGCGGTGGCAAATAGCTGTCAGGGGGTCAGGGCTGCGGTGGCAAATAGCTGTCAGGGGGTCAGGGCTGCGGGGGCCAGTCCATGTCAGCGGGACAGGGCTGCGGGGGCCAATCCCTGTGAGCGGGTGAGGGCTGCGGTGGCAAATAGCTGTCAGGGGGTCAGGGCTGCGGGGGCCAGTACCTGTGAGCGGGCCAGGGCTGCGGGGGCCAGTCCCTGTGAGCGGGCCAGGGCTGCGGTGGCAACTAGCTGTCAGGGGGTCAGGGCTGCGGTGGCAAATAGCTGTCAGGGGGTCAGGGCTGCGGGGGCCAGTCCCTGAGAGCGGGTCGGGGCTGCGGGGGCCAGTCCCTGTGAGCGGGTCAGGGCTGCGGTGGCAAATAGCTGTCAGGGGGTCAGGGCTGCGGGGCCCAATCCCTGTGAGCGGGTCAGGGCTGCGGGGGACAGTGCCTGCGATCGGGTCATGGCTGCGGGGGCCAGTCCCTGCGATCGGGTCATGGCTGCGGGGGCCAGTACCTGTGAGCGGGTCAGGGCTGCGGGGGCCAGTCCCTGCGAGCGGGTCAGGGCTGCGGGGGACAGTCCCTGCGAGGGGGTCAGGGCTGCGGGGGACAGTCCCTGCGAGCGGGTCAGGGCTGCGGGGGCCAGTCCCTGCGAGCGGGTCAGGGCTGCGGGGGCCAGTCCCTGCGAGCGGGTCAGGGCGGCGGGGGCCAGTCCCTGCGAGCGGGTCAGGGCTGCGGGGGCCAGTCCCTGCGAGCGGGTCAGGGCTGCGGGGGCCAGGCCCTGCGAGCGGGTAAGGGCTGCGGGGGCCAGGCCCTGCGAGCGGGTCAGGGCTGCGGGGGCCAGGGCCTGCGAGCGGGTCAGGGCTGCGGGGGCCAGGCCCTGCGAGCGGGTCAGGGCTGCGGGGGCCAGGCCCTGCGAGCGGGTCAGGGCTGCGGGGGCCGGGCCCTGCGAGCGGGTCAGGGCTGCGGGGGCCAGGCCCTGCGAGCGGGTAAGGGCTGCGGGGGCCAGGCCCTGCGAGCGGGTCAGGGCTGCGGGGGCCAGGGCCTGCGAGCGGGTCAGGGCTGCGGGGGCCAGGCCCTGCGAGCGGGTCAGGGCTGCGGGGGCCAGGCCCTGCGAGCGGGTCAGGGCTGCGGGGGCCGGGCCCTGCGAGCGGGTCAGGGCTGCGGGGGCCAGGCCCTCTGAGCGGGTCAGGGCTGCGGGGGCCAGGCCCTCTGAGCGGGTCAGGGCTGCGGGGTCCAGGCCCTGTGAGCGGGTCAGGGCTGCGGGGGCCAGGCCCTGTGAGCGGGTCAGGGCTGCGGGGGCCAGGCCCTCTGAGCGGGTCAGGGCTGCGGGGGCCAGGCCCTGTGAGCGGGTCAGGGCTGCGGGGGCCAGGCCCTGTGAGCGGGTCAGGGCTGCGGGGGCCAGGCCCTCTGAGCGGGTCAGGGCTGCGGGGGCCAGGCCCTGTGAGTGGGTCAGGGCTGCGGGGGACAGTCCCTGTGAGCGGGTCAGGGCTGCGGGGGCCAGTCCCTGTGAGCGGGTCAGGGCTGCGGGGGCCAGTCCCTGTGAGCGGGTCAGGGCTGCGGGGGCCAGTCCCTGTGAGCGGGTCAGGGCTGCGGGGGCCAGTCCCTGTGAGCGGGTAAGGGCGGCGGGGGCCAGTCCCTGTGAGCGGGTCAGGGCGGCGGTGGCAAATAGCTGTCATGGGGTCAGGGCTGCGGGGGCCAGTCCATGTCAGCGGGACAGGGCTGCGGGGGCCAGGCCCTGCGAGCGGGTCAGGGCTGTGGGTGCCTGTCCCTATGAGCGAGTCAGGGCTGCGGGGCCAGTCCATGTCAGCGGGGTCAGGGCTACGGTGGCAAATAGCTGTCAGGGGGTCAGGGCTGCGGGGGCCAGTCCATGTCAGCGGGACAGGGCTGCGGGGGACAGTGCCTGTGATCGGGTCAGGGCTGCGGGGGCCAGTCCCTGTGAGCCGGTGAGGGCTGCGGTGGCAAATAGCTGTCAGGGGGTCAGGGCTGCGGTGGCAAATAGCTGTCAGGGGGTCAGGGCTGCGGGGGCCAGTCCATGTCAGCGGGGGCCAATCCCTGTGAGCGGGTGAGGGCTGCGGTGGCAAATAGCTGTCAGGGGGTCAGGGCTGCGGGGGCCAGTACCTGTGAGCGGGCCAGGGCTGCGGGGGCCAGTCCCTGTGAGCGGGCCAGGGCTGCGGTGGCAAATAGCTGTCAGGGGGTCAGGGCTGCGGTGGCAAATAGCTGTCAGGGGGTCACGGCTGCGGGGGCCAGTCCCTGAGAGCGGGTCAGGGCTGCGGGGGCCAGTCCCTGTGAGCGGGTCAGGGCTGCGGTGGCAAATAGCTGTCAGGGGGTCAGGGCTGCGGTGGCAAATAGCTGTCAGGGGGTCAGGGCTGCGGGGCCCAATCCCTGTGAGCGGGTCAGGGCTGCGGGGGACAGTGCCTGCGATCGGGTCATGGCTGCGGGGGCCAGTCCCTGCGATCGGGTCATGGCTGCGGGGGCCAGTACCTGTGAGCGGGTCAGGGCTGCGGGGCCCAGTCCCTGCGAGCGGGTCAGGGCTGCGGGGGACAGTCCCTGCGAGGGGGTCAGGGCTGCGGGGGACAGTCCCTGCGAGCGGGTCAGGGCTGCGGGGGCCAGTCCCTGCGAGCGGGTCAGGGCTGCGGGGGCCAGTCCCTGCGAGCGGGTCAGGGCGGCGGGGGCCAGTCCCTGCGAGCGGGTCAGGGCGGCGGGGGCCAGGCCCTGCGAGCGGGTCAGGGCTGCGGGGGCCAGGCCCTGCGAGCGGGTCAGGGCTGCGGGGGCCAGGGCCTGCGAGCGGGTCAGGGCTGCGGGGGCCAGGCCCTGCGAGCGGGTCAGGGCTGCGGGGGCCAGGCCCTGCGAGCGGGTCAGGGCTGCGGGGGCCGGGCCCTGCGAGCGGGTCAGGGCTGCGGGGGCCGGGCCCTGCGAGCGGGTCAGGGCTGCGGGGGCCGGGCCCTGCGAGCGGGTCAGGGCTGCGGGGGCCGGGCCCTGTGAGCGGGTCAGGGGTGCGGGGGCCAGGCCCTCTGAGCGGGTCAGGGCTGCGGGGGCCAGGCCCTCTGAGCGGGTCAGGGCTGCGGGGGCCAGGCCCTCTGAGCGGGTCAGGGCTGCGGGGGCCAGGCCCTGTGAGCGGGTCAGGGCTGCGGGGGCCAGGCCCTGTGAGCGGGTCAGGGCTGCGGGGGACAGTCCCTGTGAGCGGGTCAGGGCTGCGGGGGCCAGTCCCTGTGAGCGGGTCAGGGCTGCGGGGGCCAGTCCCTGTGAGCGGGTCAGGGCTGCGGGGGCCAGTCCCTGTGAGCGGGTCAGGGCTGCGGGGGCCAGTCCCTGTGAGCGGGTCAGGGCGGCGGGGGCCAGTCCCTGTGAGCGGGTCAGGGCTGCGGGGGCCAGTCCATGTCAGCGGGACAGGGCTGCGGGGGCCAGGCCCTGCGAGCGGGTCAGGGCTGTGGGTGCCTGTCCCTATGAGCGAGTCAGGGCTGCGGGGGCCAGTCCATGTCAGCGGGTCAGGGCTACGGTGGCAAATAGCTGTCAGGGGGTCAGGGCTGCGGGGGCCAGTCCATGTCAGCGGGTCAGGGCTGCGGGGGACAGTGCCTGTGATCGGGTCAGGGCTGCGGGGGCCAGTCCCTGTGAGCCGGTGAGGGCTGCGGTGGCAAATAGCTGTCAGGGGGTCAGGGCTGCGGTGGCAAATAGCTGTCAGGGGGTCAGGGCTGCGGGGGCCAGTCCATGTCAGCGGGACAGGGCTGCGGGGGCCAATCCCTGTGAGCGGGTGAGGGCTGCGGTGGCAAATAGCTGTCAGGGGGTCAGGGCTGCGGGGGCCAGTACCTGTGAGCGGGCCAGGGCTGCGGGGGCCAGTCCCTGTGAGCGGGCCAGGGCTGCGGTGGCAAATAGCTGTCAGGGGGTCAGGGCTGCGGTGGCAAATAGGTGTCAGGGGGTCAGGGCTGCGGGGGCCAGTCCCTGAGAGCGGGTCAGGGCTGCGGGGGCCAGTCCCTGTGAGCGGGTCAGGGCTGCGGTGGCAAATAGCTGTCAGGGGGTCAGGGCTGCGGGGCCCAATCCCTGTGAGCGGGTCAGGGCTGCGGGGGACAGTGCCTGCGATCGGGTCATGGCTGCGGTGGCCAGTCCCTGCGATCGGGTCATGGCTGCGGGGGCCAGTACCTGTGAGCGGGTCAGGGCTGCGGGGGCCAGTCCCTGCGAGCGGGTCAGGGCTGCGGGGGCCAGTCCCTGCGAGGGGGTCAGGGCTGCGGGGGAGAGTCCCTGCGAGCGGGTCAGGGCTGCGGGGGCCAGTCCCTGCGAGCGGGTCAGGGCTGCGGGGGCCAGTCCCTGCGAGCGGGTCAGGGCGGCGGGGGCCAGTCCCTGCGAGCGGGTCAGGGCGGCGGGGGCCAGGCCCTGCGAGCGGGTAAGGGCTGCGGGGGCCAGGCCCTGCGAGCGGGTCAGGGCTGCGGGGGCCAGGGCCTGCGAGCGGGTCAGGGCTGCGGGGGCCAGGCCCTGCGAGCGGGTCAGGGCTGCGGGGGCCAGGCACTGCGAGCGGGTCAGGGCTGCGGGGGCCAGGCCCTGCGAGCGGGTCAGGGCTGCGGGGGCCGGGCCCTGCGAGCGGGTCAGGGCTGCGGGGGCCGGGCCCTGCGAGCGGGTCAGGGCTGCGGGGGCCGGGCCCTGCGAGCGGGTCAGGGGTGCGGGGGCCAGGCCCTCTGAGCGGGTCAGGGCTGCGGGGGCCAGGCCCTCTGAGCGGGTCAGGGCTGCGGGGTCCAGGCCCTCTGAGCGGGTCAGGGCTGCGGGGTCCAGGCCCTGTGAGCGGGTCAGGGCTGCGGGGGCCAGGCCCTGTGAGCGGGTCAGGGCTGCGGGGGCCAGGCCCTCTGAGCGGGTCAGGGCTGCGGGGGCCAGGCCCTGTGAGCGGGTCAGGGCTGCGGGGGCCAGGCCCAGTGAGCGGGTCAGGGCTGCGGGGGCCAGGCCCTCTGAGCGGGTCAGGGCTGCGGGGGCCAGGCCCTGTGAGCGGGTCAGGGCTGCGGGGGACAGTCCCTGTGAGCGGGTCAGGGCTGCGGGGGCCAGTCCCTACGAGCGGGTCAGGGCTCCGGGGGCCAGTCCCTGCGAGCGGGTCAGGGCTGCGGGGGCCAGTCCCTGCGAGCGGGTCAGGGCTCCGGGGGCCAGTCCCTGCGAGCGGGTCAGGGCTGCGGGGGCCAGTCCCTGCGAGCGGGTCAGGGCTGCGGGGGCCAGTCCCTGCGAGCGGGTCAGGGCTGCGGGGGCCAGTCCCTGCGAGCGGGTCAGGGCTGCGGGGGCCAGTCCCTGCGAGCGGGTCAGGGCTGCGGGGGCCAGGCCCTGCGAGCGGGTCAGGGCTGCGGGGGCCAGGCCCTGCGAGCGGGTCAGGGCTGCGGGGGCCAGGCCCTGCGAGCGGGTCAGGGCTGCGGGGGCCAGTCCCTGCGAGCGGGTCAGGGCTGCGGGGGCCAGGCCCTGCGAGCGGGTCAGGGCTGCGGGGGCCAGTCCCTGCGAGCGGGTCAGGGCTGCGGGGGCCAGTCCCTGTGAGCGGGTCAGGGCTGCGGGGTCCAGGCCGCTGTGAGCGGGTCAAGGCGGCGGGGCCCAGTCCCTCCAGCGGCTAAGGGCGGCCGGGCCCAGGCCGCTGCGAGCCGGTCAGGGCGGCGGGGCCCAGGCCGCTGCGAGCGGGTCAGGGCTGCGGGGGCCAGTCCCTGTGAGCGAGTCAGGGCTGCGGGGGCCAGTCCATGTCAGCGGGTCAGGGCTGCGGTGGCAAATAGCTGTCAGGGGGTCAGGGCTGCGGGGGCCAGTCCATGTCAGCGGGACAGGGCTGCGGGGGACAGTGCCTGTGATCCGCTCATGGCTGCGGGGGCCAGTCCCTGTGAGCGGGTCAGGGCTGCGGTGGCAAATAGCTGTCAGGGGGTCAGGGCTGCGGGGGCCATTCCATGTCAGCGGGAGAGGGCTGCGGGGGACAGTGCCTGTGATCGGGTCAGGGCTGCGGGGGCCAGTCCCTGTGAGCCGGTGAGGGCTGCGGTGGCAAATAGC
Source organism: Stegostoma tigrinum (assembly GCF_030684315.1). Taxonomy (NCBI): domain Eukaryota; kingdom Metazoa; phylum Chordata; class Chondrichthyes; order Orectolobiformes; family Stegostomatidae; genus Stegostoma; species Stegostoma tigrinum. Next base: position 726,277 of record NW_026728042.1, on the reverse strand, counting down.
TGTCAGGGGGTCAGGGCTGCGGTGGCAAATAGCTGTCAGGGGGTCAGGGCTGCGGGGGCCAGTCCATGTCAGCGGGACAGGGCTGCGTGGGCCAATCCCTGTGAGCGGGTGAGGGCTGCGGTGGCAAATAGCTGTCAGGGGGTCAGGGCTGCGGGGGCCAGTACCTGTGAGCGGGCCAGGGCTGCGGGGGCCAGTCCCTGTGAGCGGGCCAGGGCTGCGGTGGCAAATAGCTGTCAGGGGGTCAGGGCTGCGGTGGCAAATAGCTGTCAGGGGGTCAGGGCTGTGGGGGACAGTCCCTGAGAGCGGGTCAGGGCTGCGGGGGCCAGTCCCTGTGAGCGGGTCAGGGCTGCGGTGGCAAATAGCTGTCAGGGGGTCAGGGCTGCAGGGGCCCAATCCCTGTGAGCAGGTCAGGGCTGCGGGGGACAGTGCCTGCGATCGGGTCATGGCTGCGGGGGCCAGTCCCTGCGATCGGGTCATGGCTGCGGGGGCCAGTACCTGTGAGCGGGCCAGGGCTGCGGGGGCCAGTCCCTGTGAGCGGGCCAGGGCTGCGGTGGCAAATAGCTGTCAGGGGGTCAGGGCTGCGGTGGCAAATAGCTGTCAGGGGGTCAGGACTGCGGGGGCCAGTCCCTGTGAGCGGGTCAGGGCTGCGGGGGCCAGTCCCTGTGAGCGGGTCAGGGCTGCGGTGGCAAATAGCTGTCAGGGGGTCAGGGCTGCGGGGCCCAGTCCCTGTGAGCGGGTCAGGGCTGCGGGGGACAGTGCCTGCGATCGGGTCATGGCTGCGGGGGCCAGTCCCTGCGATCGGGTCATGGCTGCGGGGGCCAGTCCCTGCGATCGGGTCATGGCTGCGGGGGCCAGTCCCTGCGATCGGGTCATGGCTGCGGGGGCCAGTCCCTGCGAGCGGGTCAGGGCTGCGGGGGCCAGTCCCTGCGAGCGGGTCAGGGCTGCGGGGGCCACTCCCTGCGAGCGGGTCAGGGCTGCGGGGGCCAGTCTCTGCGAGCGGGTCAGGGCTGCGGGGGCCAGTCCCTGCGAGCGGGTCAGGGCTGCGGGGGCCAGTCCCTGCGAGCGGGTCAGGGCTGCGGGGGCCAGTCCCTGCGAGCGGGTCAGGGCTGCGGGGGCCAGTCCCTGCGAGCGGGTCAGGGCTGCGGGGGCCAGTCCCTGCGAGCGGGTCAGGGCTGCGGGTGCCAGTCCCTGCGAGCGGGTCAGGGCTGCGGGGGCCAGTCCCTGCGAGCGGGTCAGGGCTGCGGGGGCCAGTCCCTGCGAGCGGGTCAGGGCTGCGGGGGCCAGTCCCTGCGAGCGGGTCAGGGCTGCGGGGGCCAGTCCCTGCGAGCGGGTCAGGGCTGCGGGGGCCAGTCCCTGCGAGCGGGTCAGGGCTGCGGGGGCCAGTCCCTGCGAGCGGATCAGGGCTGCGGGGGCCAGTCCCTGCGAGCGGGTCAGGGCTGCGGGGGCCAGTCCCTGCGAGCGGGTCAGGGCTGCGGGGGCCAGTACCTGCGAGCGGGTCAGGGCTGCGGGGGCCATGCCCTGCGAGCGGGTCAGGGCTGCGGGGGCCAGGCCCTGCGAGCGGGTCAGGGCTGCGGGGGCCAGGCCCTGCGAGCGGGTCAGGGCTGCGGGGGCCAGGCCCTGCGAGCGGGTCAGGCTGCAGGGGCCAGGCCCTGCGAGCGGGTCAGGGCTGCGGGGGCCAGGCCCTGCGAGCGGGTCAGGGCTGCGGGGGCCAGGCCCTGCGAGCGGGTCAGGGCTGCGGGGGCCAGGCCCTGTGAGCGGGTCAGGCCTGCGGGGGCCAGGCCGTGAGCGGGTCAGGGCTGCGGGGGCCAGGCCCTGTGAGCGGGTCAGGGGTGCGGGGGCCAGGCCCTCTGAGCGGGTCAGGGCTGCGGGGGCCAGGCCCTCTGAGCGGGTCAGGGCTGCGGGGGCCAGGCCCTGTGAGCGGGTCAGGGCTGCGGGGGCCAGGCCCTGCGAGCGGGTCAGGGCTGCGGGGGACAGTCCCTGCGAGCGGGTCAGGGATGCGGGGGCCAGTCCCTGCGAGCGGGTCAGGGCTGCGGGGGCCAGTCCCTGCGAGCGGGTCAGGGCTGCGGGGGCCAGTCCCTGCGAGCGGGTCAGGGCTGCGGGGGCCAGTCCCTGCGAGCGGGTCAGGGCTGCGGGGGCCAGTCCCTGCGAGCGGGTCAGGGCTGCGGGGTCAGGTCCCTGCGAGCGGGTCAGGCCTGCGGGGGCCGGTCCCTGCGAGCGGGTCAGGGCTGCGGGGGCCAGTCCCTGTGAGCGGGACAGGGCTGCGGGGCCCAGGCCGCTGTGAGCGGGTCAAGGCGGCGGGGCCCAGTCCCTCCAGCGGCTAAGGGCGGCGGGGCCCAGGCCGCTGCGAGCGGGTCAGGGCGGCGGGGCCCAGGCCGCTGCGAGCGGGTCAGGGCTGCGGGGGCCAGTCCCTGTGAGCGAGTCAGGGCTGCGGGGGCCAGTCCATTGCAGCGGGTCAGGGCTGCGGTGGCAAATAGCTGTCAGGGGGTCAGGGCTGCGGGGGCCAGTCCATGTCAGCGGGACAGGGCTGCGGGGGACAGTGCCTGTGATCCGCTCATGGCTGCGGGGGCCAGTCCCTGTGAGCCGGTGAGGGCTGCGGTGGCAAATAGCTGTCAGGGGGTCAGGGCTGCGGTGGCAAATAGCTGTCAGGGGGTCAGGGCTGCGGGGGCCAGTCCATGTCAGCGGGACAGGGCTGCGGGGGCCAGACCCTGCGAGCGGGTCAGGGCTGTGGGGGCCAGTCCCTGTGAGCGAGTCAGGGCTGCGGGGGCCAGTCCATGTCAGCGGGTCAGGGCTGAGGTGGCAAATAGCTGTCAGGGGGTCAGGGCTGCGGGGGCCAGTCCATGTCAGCGGGACAGGGCTGCGGGGGACAGTGCCTGTGATCGGGTCAGGGCTGCGGGGGCCAGTCCCTGTGAGCCGGTGAGGGCTGCGGTGGCAAATAGCTGTCAGGGGGTCAGGGCTGAGGTGGCAAATAGCTGTCAGGGGGTCAGGGCTGCGGGGGCCAGTCCATGTCAGCGGGACAGGGCTGCGGGGGCCAATCCCTGAGAGCGGGTGAGGGCTGCGGTGACAAATAGCTGTCAGGGGGTCAGGGCTGCGGGGGCCAGTACCTGTGAGCGGGCCAGGGCTGCGGGGGCCAGTCCCTGTGAGCGGGCCAGGGCTGCGGTGGCAAATAGCTGTCAGGGGGTCAGGGCTGCGGGGGCCAGTCCCTGTGAGCGGGTCAGGGCTGCGGGGGCCAGTCCCTGTGAGCGGGTCAGGGCTGCGGTGGCAAATAGCTGTCGGGGGTCAGGGCTGCGGGGCCCAATCCCTGTGAGCGGGTCAGGGCTGCGGGGGACAGTGCCTGCGATCGGGTCATGGCTGCGGGGGCCAGTCCCTGCGATCGGGCCAGGGCTGCGGGGGCCAGTCCCTGTGAGCGGGCCAGGGCTGCGGTGGCAAATAGCTGTCAGCGGGTCAGGGCTGCGGGGGCCGGGCCCTGCGAGCGGGTCAGGGCTGCGGGGGCCAGGCCCTCTGAGCGGGTCAGGGCTGCGGGGGCCAGGCCCTCTGAGCGGGTCAGGGCTGCGGGGTCCAGGCCCTGTGAGCGGGTCAGGGCTGCGGGGGCCAGGCCCTGTGAGCGGGTCAGGGCTGCGGGGGCCAGGCCCTCTGAGCGGGTCAGGGCTGCGGGGGCCAGGCCCTGTGAGCGGGTCAGGGCTGCGGGGGCCAGGCCCTGTGAGCGGGTCAGGGCTGCGGGGGCCAGGCCCTCTGAGCGGGTCAGGGCTGCGGGGGCCAGGCCCTGTGAGCGGGTCAGGGCTGCGGGGGACAGTCCCTGTGAGCGGGTCAGGGCTGCGGGGGCCAGTCCCTGTGAGCGGGTCAGGGCTGCGGGGGCCAGTCCCTGTGAGCGGGTCAGGGCTGCGGGGGCCAGTCCCTGTGAGCGGGTCAGGGCTGCGGGGGCCAGTCCCTGTGAGCGGGTAAGGGCGGCGGGGGCCAGTCCCTGTGAGCGGGTCAGGGCGGCGGTGGCAAATAGCTGTCATGGGGTCAGGGCTGCGGGGGCCAGTCCATGTCAGCGGGACAGGGCTGCGGGGGCCAGGCCCTGCGAGCGGGTCAGGGCTGTGGGTGCCTGTCCCTATGAGCGAGTCAGGGCTGCGGGGCCAGGCCATGTCAGCGGGGTCAGGGCTACGGTGGCAAATAGCTGTCAGGGGGTCAGGGCTGCGGGGGCCAGTCCATGTCAGCGGGACAGGGCTGCGGGGGACAGTGCCTGTGATCGGGTCAGGGCTGCGGGGGCCAGTCCCTGTGAGCCGGTGAGGGCTGCGGTGGCAAATAGCTGTCAGGGGGTCAGGGCTGCGGTGGCAAATAGCTGTCAGGGGGTCAGGGCTGCGGGGGCCAGTCCATGTCAGCGGGGGCCAATCCCTGTGAGCGGGTGAGGGCTGCGGTGGCAAATAGCTGTCAGGGGGTCAGGGCTGCGGGGGCCAGTACCTGTGAGCGGGCCAGGGCTGCGGGGGCCAGTCCCTGTGAGCGGGCCAGGGCTGCGGTGGCAAATAGCTGTCAGGGGGTCAGGGCTGCGGTGGCAAATAGCTGTCAGGGGGTCACGGCTGCGGGGGCCAGTCCCTGAGAGCGGGTCAGGGCTGCGGGGGCCAGTCCCTGTGAGCGGGTCAGGGCTGCGGTGGGAAATAGCTGTCAGGGGGTCAGGGCTGCGGTGGCAAATAGCTGTCAGGGGGTCAGGGCTGCGGGGCCCAATCCCTGTGAGCGGGTCAGGGCTGCGGGGGACAGTGCCTGCGATCGGGTCATGGCTGCGGGGGCCAGTCCCTGCGATCGGGTCATGGCTGCGGGGGCCAGTACCTGTGAGCGGGTCAGGGCTGCGGGGCCCAGTCCCTGCGAGCGGGTCAGGGCTGCGGGGGACAGTCCCTGCGAGGGGGTCAGGGCTGCGGGGGACAGTCCCTGCGAGCGGGTCAGGGCTGCGGGGGCCAGTCCCTGCGAGCGGGTCAGGGCTGCGGGGGCCAGTCCCTGCGAGCGGGTCAGGGCGGCGGGGGCCAGTCCCTGCGAGCGGGTCAGGGCGGCGGGGGCCAGGCCCTGCGAGCGGGTCAGGGCTGCGGGGGCCAGGCCCTGCGAGCGGGTCAGGGCTGCGGGGGCCAGGGCCTGCGAGCGGGTCAGGGCTGCGGGGGCCAGGCCCTGCGAGCGGGTCAGGGCTGCGGGGGCCAGGCCCTGCGAGCGGGTCAGGGCTGCGGGGGCCGGGCCCTGCGAGCGGGTCAGGGCTGCGGGGGCCGGGCCCTGCGAGCGGGTCAGGGCTGCGGGGGCCGGGCCCTGCGAGCGGGTCAGGGCTGCGGGGGCCGGGCCCTGTGAGCGGGTCAGGGGTGCGGGGGCCAGGCCCTCTGAGCGGGTCAGGGCTGCGGGGGCCAGGCCCTCTGAGCGGGTCAGGGCTGCGGGGGCCAGGCCCTCTGAGCGGGTCAGGGCTGCGGGGGCCAGGCCCTGTGAGCGGGTCAGGGCTGCGGGGGCCAGGCCCTGTGAGCGGGTCAGGGCTGCGGGGGACAGTCCCTGTGAGCGGGTCAGGGCTGCGGGGGCCAGTCCCTGTGAGCGGGTCAGGGCTGCGGGGGCCAGTCCCTGTGAGCGGGTCAGGGCTGCGGGGGCCAGTCCCTGTGAGCGGGTCAGGGCTGCGGGGGCCAGTCCCTGTGAGCGGGTCAGGGCGGCGGGGGCCAGTCCCTGTGAGCGGGTCAGGGCTGCGGTGGCAAATAGCTGTCATGGGGTCAGGGCTGCGGGGGCCAGTCCATGTCAGCGGGACAGGGCTGCGGGGGCCAGGCCCTGCGAGCGGGTCAGGGCTGTGGGTGCCTGTCCCTATGAGCGAGTCAGGGCTGCGGGGGCCAGTCCATGTCAGCGGGTCAGGGCTACGGTGGCAAATAGCTGTCAGGGGGTCAGGGCTGCGGGGGCCAGTCCATGTCAGCGGGTCAGGGCTGCGGGGGACAGTGCCTGTGATCGGGTCAGGGCTGCGGGGGCCAGTCCCTGAGAGCCGGTGAGGGCTGCGGTGGCAAATAGCTGTCAGGGGGTCAGGGCTGCGGTGGCAAATAGCTGTCAGGGGGTCAGGGCTGCGGGGGCCAGTCCATGTCAGCGGGACAGGGCTGCGGGGGCCAATCCCTGTGAGCGGGTGAGGGCTGCGGTGGCAAATAGCTGTCAGGGGGTCAGGGCTGCGGGGGCCAGTACCTGTGAGCGGGCCAGGGCTGCGGGGGCCAGTCCCTGTGAGCGGGCCAGGGCTGCGGTGGCAAATAGCTGTCAGGGGGTCAGGGCTGCGGTGGCAAATAGGTGTCAGGGGGTCAGGGCTGCGGGGGCCAGTCCCTGAGAGCGGGTCAGGGCTGCGGGGGCCAGTCCCTGTGAGCGGGTCAGGGCTGCGGTGGCAAATAGCTGTCAGGGGGTCAGGGCTGCGGGGCCCAATCCCTGTGAGCGGGTCAGGGCTCCGGGGGACAGTGCCTGCGATCGGGTCATGGCTGCGGTGGCCAGTCCCTGCGATCGGGTCATGGCTGCGGGGGCCAGTACCTGTGAGCGGGTCAGGGCTGCGGGGGCCAGTCCCTGCGAGCGGGTCAGGGCTGCGGGGGCCAGTCCCTGCGAGGGGGTCAGGGCTGCGGGGGAGAGTCCCTGCGAGCGGGTCAGGGCTGCGGGGGCCAGTCCCTGCGAGCGGGTCAGGGCTGCGGGGGCCAGTCCCTGCGAGCGGGTCAGGGCGGCGGGGGCCAGTCCCTGCGAGCGGGTCAGGGCGGCGGGGGCCAGGCCCTGCGAGCGGGTAAGGGCTGCGGGGGCCAGGCCCTGCGAGCGGGTCAGGGCTGCGGGGGCCAGGGCCTGCGAGCGGGTCAGGGCTGCGGGGGCCAGGCCCTGCGAGCGGGTCAGGGCTGCGGGGGCCGGGCCCTCTGAGCGGGTCAGGGCTGCGGGGGCCAGGCCCTGTGAGCGGGTCAGGGCTGCGGGGGCCAGGCCCAGTGAGCGGGTCAGGGCTGCGGGGGCCAGGCCCTGTGAGCGGGTCAGGGCTGCGGGGGCCAGGCCCTGTGAGCGGGTCAGGGCTGCGGGGGCCAGGCCGTGAGCGGGTCAGGGGTGCGGGGGCCAGGCCCTCTGAGCGGGTCAGGGCTGCGGGGGCCAGGCCCTGTGAGCGGGTCAGGGCTGCGGGGGACAGTCCCTGTGAGCGGGTCAGGGCTGCGGGGGCCAGTCCCTACGAGCGGGTCAGGGCTCCGGGGGCCAGTCCCTGCGAGCGGGTCAGGGCTGCGGGGGCCAGTCCCTGCGAGCGGGTCAGGGCTCCGGGGGCCAGTCCCTGCGAGCGGGTCAGGGCTGCGGGGGCCAGTCCCTGCGAGCGGGTCAGGGCTGCGGGGGCCAGTCCCTGCGAGCGGGTCAGGGCTGCGGGGGCCAGTCCCTGCGAGCGGGTCAGGGCTGCGGGGGCCAGTCCCTGCGAGCGGGTCAGGGCTGCGGGGGCCAGTCCCTGCGAGCGGGTCAGGGCTGCGGGGGCCAGGCCCTGCGAGCGGGTCAGGGCTGCGGGGGCCAGGCCCTGCGAGCGGGTCAGGGCTGCGGGGGCCAGTCCCTGCGAGCGGGTCAGGGCTGCGGGGGCCAGGCCCTGCGAGCGGGTCAGGGCTGCGGGGGCCAGTCCCTGCGAGCGGGTCAGGGCTGCGGGGGCCAGTCCCTGTGAGCGGGTCAGGGCTGCGGGGTCCAGGCCGCTGTGAGCGGGTCAAGGCGGCGGGGCCCAGTCCCTCCAGCGGCTAAGGGCGGCCGGGCCCAGGCCGCTGCGAGCCGGTCAGGGCGGCGGGGCCCAGGCCGCTGCGAGCGGGTCAGGGCTGCGGGGGCCAGTCCCTGTGAGGGAGTCAGGGCTGCGGGGGCCAGTCCATGTCAGCGGGTCAGGGCTGCGGTGGCAAATAGCTGTCAGGGGGTCAGGGCTGCGGGGGCCAGTCCATGTCAGCGGGACAGGGCTGCGGGGGACAGTGCCTGTGATCCGCTCATGGCTGCGGGGGCCAGTCCCTGTGAGCGGGTCAGGGCTGCGGTGGCAAATAGCTGTCAGGGGGTCAGGGCTGCGGGGGCCATTCCATGTCAGCGGGAGAGGGCTGCGGGGGACAGTGCCTGTGATCGGGTCAGGGCTGCGGGGGCCAGTCCCTGTGAGCCGGTGAGGGCTGCGGTGGCAAATAGCTGTCAGGGGGTCAGGGCTGCGGTGGCAAATAGCTGTCAGGGGGTCAGGGCTGCGGGGGCCAGTCCATGTCAGCGGGACAGGGCTGCGTGGGCCAATCCCTGTGAGCGGGTGAGGGCTGCGGTGGCAAATAGCTGTCAGGGGGTCAGGGCTGCGGGGGCCAGTACCTGTGAGCGGGCCAGGGCTGCGGGGGCCAGTCCCGGTGAGCGGGCCAGGGCTGCGGTGGCAAATAGCTGTCAGGGGGTCAGGGCTGCGGTGGCAAATAGCTGTCAGGGGGTCAGGGCTGTGGGGGACAGTCCCTGTGAGCGGGTCAGGGCTGCGGGGGCCAGTCCCTGTGAGCGGGTCAGGGCTGCGGTGGCAAATAGCTGTCAGGGGGTCAGGGCTGCAGGGGCCCAATCCCTGTGAGCAGGTCAGGGCTGCGGGGGACAGTGCCTGCGATCGGGTCATGGCTGCGGGGGCCAGTCCCTGCGATCGGGTCATGGCTGCGGGGGCCAGTACCTGTGAGCGGGCCAGGGCTGCGGGGGCCAGTCCCTGTGAGCGGGCCAGGGCTGCGGTGGCAAATAGCTGTCAGGGGGTCAGGGCTGCGGTGGCAAATAGCTGTCAGGGGGTCAGGACTGCGGGGGCCAGTCCCTGTGAGCGGGTCAGGGCTGCGGGGGCCAGTCCCTGTGAGCGGGTCAGGGCTGCGGTGGCAAATAGCTGTCAGGGGGTCAGGGCTGCGGGGCCCAGTCCCTGTGAGCGGGTCAGGGATGCGGGGGACAGTGCCTGCGATCGGGTCATGGCTGCGGGGGCCAGTCCCTGCGATCGGGTCATGGCTGCGGGGGCCAGTCCCTGCGATCGGGTCATGGCTGCGGGGGCCAGTCCCTGCGATCGGGTCATGGCTGCGGGGGCCAGTCCCTGCGAGCGGGTCAGGGCTGCGGGGGCCAGTCCCTGCGAGCGGGTCAGGGCTGCGGGGGCCACTCCCTGCGAGCGGGTCAGGGCTGCGGGGGCCAGTCTCTGCGAGCGGGTCAGGGCTGCGGGGGCCAGTCCCTGCGAGCGGGTCAGGGCTGCGGGGGCCAGTCCCTGCGAGCGGGTCAGGGCTGCGGGGGCCAGTCCCTGCGAGCGGGTCAGGGCTGCGGGGGCCAGTCCCTGCGAGCGGGTCAGGGCTGCGGGGGCCAGTCCCTGCGAGCGGGTCAGGGCTGCGGGTGCCAGTCCCTGCGAGCGGGTCAGGGCTGCGGGGGCCAGTCCCTGCGAGCGGGTCAGGGCTGCGGGGGCCAGTCCCTGCGAGCGGGTCAGGGCTGCGGGGGCCAGTCCCTGCGAGCGGGTCAGGGCTGCGGGGGCCAGTCCCTGCGAGCGGGTCAGGGCTGCGGGGGCCAGTCCCTGCGAGCGGGTCAGGGCTGCGGGGGCCAGTCCCTGCGAGCGGATCAGGGCTGCGGGGGCCAGTCCCTGCGAGCGGGTCAGGGCTGCGGGGGCCAGTCCCTGCGAGCGGGTCAGGGCTGCGGGGGCCAGTACCTGCGAGCGGGTCAGGGCTGCGGGGGCCATGCCCTGCGAGCGGGTCAGGGCTGCGGGGGCCAGGCCCTGCGAGCGGGTCAGGGCTGCGGGGGCCAGGCCCTGCGAGCGGGTCAGGGCTGCGGGGGCCAGGCCCTGCGAGCGGGTCAGGCTGCAGGGGCCAGGCCCTGCGAGCGGGTCAGGGCTGCGGGGGCCAGGCCCTGCGAGCGGGTCAGGGCTGCGGGGGCCAGGCCCTGCGAGCGGGTCAGGGCTGCGGGGGCCAGGCCCTGTGAGCGGGTCAGGCCTGCGGGGGCCAGGCCGTGAGCGGGTCAGGGCTGCGGGGGCCAGGCCCTGTGAGCGGGTCAGGGGTGCGGGGGCCAGGCCCTCTGAGCGGGTCAGGGCTGCGGGGGCCAGGCCCTCTGAGCGGGTCAGGGCTGCGGGGGCCAGGCCCTGTGAGCGGGTCAGGGCTGCGGGGGCCAGGCCCTGCGAGCGGGTCAGGGCTGCGGGGGACAGTCCCTGCGAGCGGGTCAGGGATGCGGGGGCCAGTCCCTGCGAGCGGGTCAGGGCTGCGGGGGCCAGTCCCTGCGAGCGGGTCAGGGCTGCGGGGGCCAGTCCCTGCGAGCGGGTCAGGGCTGCGGGGGCCAGTCCCTGCGAGCGGGTCAGGGCTGCGGGGGCCAGTCCCTGCGAGCGGGTCAGGGCTGCGGGGTCAGGTCCCTGCGAGCGGGTCAGGCCTGCGGGGGCCGGTCCCTGCGAGCGGGTCAGGGCTGCGGGGGCCAGTCCCTGTGAGCGGGACAGGGCTGCGGGGCCCAGGCCGCTGTGAGCGGGTCAAGGCGGCGGGGCCCAGTCCCTCCAGCGGCTAAGGGCGGCGGGGCCCAGGCCGCTGCGAGCGGGTCAGGGCGGCGGGGCCCAGGCCGCTGCGAGCGGGTCAGGGCTGCGGGGGCCAGTCCCTGTGAGCGAGTCAGGGCTGCGGGGGCCAGTCCATTGCAGCGGGTCAGGGCTGCGGTGGCAAATAGCTGTCAGGGGGTCAGGGCTGCGGGGGCCAGTCCATGTCAGCGGGACAGGGCTGCGGGGGACAGTGCCTGTGATCCGCTCATGGCTGCGGGGGCCAGTCCCTGTGAGCCGGTGAGGGCTGCGGTGGCAAATAGCTGTCAGGGGGTCAGGGCTGCGGTGGCAAATAGCTGTCAGGGGGTCAGGGCTGCGGGGGCCAGTCCATGTCAGCGGGACAGGGCTGCGGGGGCCAGACCCTGCGAGCGGGTCAGGGCTGTGGGGGCCAGTCCCTGTGAGCGAGTCAGGGCTGCGGGGGCCAGTCCATGTCAGCGGGTCAGGGCTGAGGTGGCAAATAGCTGTCAGGGGGTCAGGGCTGCGGGGGCCAGTCCATGTCAGCGGGACAGGGCTGCGGGGGACAGTGCCTGTGATCGGGTCAGGGCTGCGGGGGCCAGTCCCTGTGAGCCGGTGAGGGCTGCGGTGGCAAATAGCTGTCAGGGGGTCAGGGCTGAGGTGGCAAATAGCTGTCAGGGGGTCAGGGCTGCGGGGGCCAGTCCATGTCAGCGGGACAGGGCTGCGGGGGCCAATCCCTGAGAGCGGGTGAGGGCTGCGGTGACAAATAGCTGTCAGGGGGTCAGGGCTGCGGGGGCCAGTACCTGTGAGCGGGCCAGGGCTGCGGGGGCCAGTCCCTGTGAGCGGGCCAGGGCTGCGGTGGCAAATAGCTGTCAGGGGGTCAGGGCTGCGGGGGCCAGTCCCTGTGAGCGGGTCAGGGCTGCGGGGGCCAGTCCCTGTGAGCGGGTCAGGGCTGCGGTGGCAAATAGCTGTCGGGGGTCAGGGCTGCGGGGCCCAATCCCTGTGAGCGGGTCAGGGCTGCGGGGGACAGTGCCTGCGATCGGGTCATGGCTGCGGGGGCCAGTCCCTGCGATCGGGCCAGGGCTGCGGGGGCCAGTCCCTGTGAGCGGGCCAGGGCTGCGGTGGCAAATAGCTGTCAGGGGGTCAGGGCTGCGGTGGCAAATAGCTGTCAGGGGGTCAGGGCTGCGGGGGCCAGTCCCTGTGAGCGGGTCAGGGCTGCGGGGGCCAGTCCCTGTGAGCGGGTCAGGGCTGCGGTGGCAAATAGCTGTCAGGGGGTCAGGGGTGCAGGGCCCAGTCCCTGTGAGCGGGTCAGGGCTGCGGGGGACAGTGCCTGCGAGCGGGTCAGGGCTGCGGGGGCCAGTCCCTGCGAGCGGGTCAGGGCTGCGGGGGCCAGTCCCTGCGAGCGGGTCAGGGCTGCGGGGGCCAGTCCCTGCGAGCGGGTCAGGGCTGCGGGGGCCAGTCCCTGCGAGCGGGTCAGGGCTGCGGGGGCAGGTCCCTGCGAGCGGGTCAGGCCTGCGGGGGCCGGTCCCTGCGAGCGGGTCAGGGCTGCGGGGGCCAGTCCCTGTGAGCGGGACAGGGCTGCGGGGCCCAGGCCGCTGTGAGCGGGTCAGGGCTGCGGGGGCCAGTCCATGTCAGCGGGTCAGGGCTGCGGTGGCAAATAGCTGTCAGGGGGTCAGGGCTGCGGGGGCCAGTCCATGTCAGCGGGACAGGGCTGCGGGGGACAGTGCCTGTGATCCGCTCATGGCTGCGGGGGCCAGTCCCTGTGAGCGGGTCAGGGCTGCGGTGGCAAATAGCTGTCAGGGGGTCAGGGCTGCGGGGGCCAGTCCATGTCAGCGGGAGAGGGCTGCGGGGGACAGTGCCTGTGATCGGGTCAGGGCTGCGGGGGCCAGTCCCTGTGAGCGAGTCAGGGCTGCGGTGGCAAATAGCTGTCAGGGGGTCAGGGCTGCAGGGGCCAGTCCATGTCAGCGGGACAGGGCTGCGGGGGCCAATCCCTGTGAGCGGGTGAGGGCTGCGGTGGCAAATAGCTGTCAGGGGGTCAGGGCTGCTGGGGCCAGTACCTGTGAGCGGGCCAGGGCTGCGGGGGCCAGTCCCTGTGAGCGGGTCAGGGCTGCGGTGGCAAATAGCTGTCAGGGGGTCAGGGCTGCGGGGCCCAGTCCCTGTGAGCGGGTCAGGGCTGCGGGGGACAGTGCCTGCGATCGGGTCATGGCTGCGGGGGCCAGTCCCTGCGATCGGGTCATGGCTGCGGGGGCCAGTCCCTGCGAGCGGGTCAGGGCTGCGGGGGCCAGTCCCTGTGAGCGGGTCATGGCTGCGGGGGACAGTCCCTGCGATCGGGTCATGGCTGCGGGGGCCAGTCCCTGCGAGCGGGTCAGGGCTGCGGGGGCCAGTCCCTGCGAGCGGGTCAGGGCTGCGGGGGCCAGTCCCTGCGAGCGGGTCAGGGCTGCGGGGGCCAGTCCCTGCGAGCGGGTCAGGGCTGCGGGGGCCAGTCCCTGCGAGCGGGTCAGGGCTGCGGGGGCCAGTCCCTGTGAGCGGGTCATGGCTGCGGGGGCCAGTCCCTGCGATCGGGTCATGGCTGCGGGGGCCAGTCCCTGCGAGCGGGTCAGGGCTGCGGGGGCCAGTCCCTGCGAGCGGGTCAGGGCTGCGGGGGCCAGTCCCTGCGAGCGGGTCAGGGCTGCGGGGGCCAGTCCCTGCGAGCGGGTCAGGGCTGCGGGGGCCAGTCCCTGCGAGCGGGTCAGGGCTGCGGGGGCCAGTCCCTGCGAGCGGGTCAGGGCTGCGGGGGCCAGTCCCTGCGAGCGGGTCAGGGCTGCGGGGGCCAGTCCCTGCGAGCGGGTCAGGGCTGCGGGGGCAGGTCCCTGCGAGCGGGTCAGGCCTGCGGGGGCCGGTCCCTGCGAGCGGGTCAGGGCTGCGGGGGCCAGTCCCTGTGAGCGGGACAGGGCTGCGGGGCCCAGGCCGCTGTGAGCGGGTCAAGGCGGCGGGGCCCAGTCCCTCCAGCGGCTAAGGGCGGCGGGGCCCAGGCCGCTGCGAGCGGGTCAGGGCGGCGGGGCTCAGGCCGCTGCGAGCGGGACAGGGCTGCGGGGGCCAGTCCCTGTGAGCGAGTCAGGGCTGCGGGGGCCAGTCCATGTCAGCGGGTCAGGGCTGCGGTGGCAAATAGCTGTCAGAGGGTCAGGGCTGCGGGGGCCAGTCCATGTCAGCGGGACAGGGCTGCGGGGGACAGTGCCTGTGATCCGCTCATGGCTGCGGGGGCCAATCCCTGTGAGCGGGACAGGGCTGCGGTGGCAAATAGCTGTCAGGGGGTCAGGGCTGCGGGGGCCAGTCCATGTCAGCGGGAGAGGGCTGCGGGGGACAGTGCCTGTGATCGGGTCAGGGCTGCGGGGGCCAGTCCCTGTGAGCCGGTGAGGGCTGCGGTGGCAAATAGCTGTCAGGGGGTCAGGGCTGCGGTGGCAAATAGCTGTCAGGGGGTCAGGGCTGCGGGGGCCAGTCCATGTCAGCGGGTCAGGGCTGCGGGGGCCAGTCCCTGCGAGCGGGTCAGGGCTGCGGGGGCCAGTCCCTGCGAGCGGGTCAGGGCTGCGGGGGCCACTCCCTGCGAGCGGGTCAGGGCTGCGGGGGCCAGTCCCTGCGAGCGGGTCAGGGCTGCGGGGGCCTGTCCCTGCGAGCGGGTCAGGGCTGCAGGGGCAGGTCCCTGCGAGCAGGTCAGGCCTGCGGGGGCCGGTCCCTGCGAGCGGGTCAGGGCTGCGGGGGCCAGTCCCTGTGAGCGGGACAGGGCTGCGGGGCCCAGGCCGCTGTGAGCGGATCAAGGCGGCGGGGCCCAGTCCCTCCAGCGGCTAAGGGCGGCGGGGCCCAGGCCGCTGCGAGCGGGTCAGGGCGGCGGGGCTCAGGCCGCTGCGAGCGGGACAGGGCTGCGGGGGCCAGTCCCTGTGAGCGAGTCAGGGCTGCGGGGGCCAGTCCATGTCAGCGGGTCAGGGCTGCGGTGGCAAATAGCTGTCAGAGGGTCAGGGCTGCGGGGGCCAGTCCATGTCAGCCGGACAGGGCTGCGGGGGACAGTGCCTGTGATCCGCTCATGGCTGCGGGGGCCAGTCCCTGTGAGCGGGACAGGGCTGCGGTGGCAAATAGCTGTCAGCGGGTCAGGGCTGCGGGGGCCAGTCCATGTCAGCGGGAGAGGGCTGCGGGGGACAGTGCCTGTGATCGGGTCAGGGCTGCGGGGGCCAGTCCCTGTGAGCCGGTGAGGGCTGCGGTGGCAAATAGCTGTCAGGGGGTCAGGGCTGCGGTGGCAAATAGCTGTCAGGGGGTCAGGGCTGCGGGGGCCAGTCCATGTCAGCGGGACAGGGCTGCGGGGGCCAATCCCTGTGAGCGGGTGAGGGCTGCGGTGGCAAATAGCTGTCAGGGGGTAAGGGCTGCGGGGGCCAGTACCTGTGAGCGGGCCTGGGCTGCGGGGGCCAGTCCCTGTGAGCGGGCCAGGGCTGCGGTGGCAAATAGCTGTCAGGGGGTCAGGGCTGCGGTGGCAAATAGCTGTCAGGGGGTCAGGGCTGCGGGGGCCAGTCCCTGTGAGCGGGTTAGGGCTGCGGGGGCCAGTCCCTGTGAGCGGGTCAGGGCTGCGGTGGCAAATAGCTGTCAGGGGGTCAGGGCTGCGGGGCCCAATCCCTGTGAGCGGGTCAGGGCTGCGGGGGACAGTGCCTGCGATCGGGTCATGGCTGCGGGGGCCAGTCCCTGCGATCGGGTCATGGCTGCGGGGGCCAGTACCTGTGAGCGGGCCAGGGCTGCGGGGGCCAGTCCCTGTGAGCGGGCCAGGGCTGCGGTGGCAAATAGCTGTCAGGGGGTCAGGGCTGCGGTGGCAAATAGCTGTCAGGGGGTCAGGGCTGCGGGGGCCAGTCCCTGTGAGCGGGTCAGGGCTGCGGGGGCCAGTCCCTGTGAGCGGGTCAGGGCTGCGGTGGCAAATAGCTGTCAGGGGGTCAGGGCTGCGGGGCCCAGTCCCTGTGAGCGGGTCAGGGCTGCGGGGGACAGTGCCTGCGATCGGGTCATGGCTGCGGGGGCCAGTCCCTGCGATCGGGTCATGGCTGCGGGGGCCAGTCCCTGCGATCGGGTCATGGCTGCGGGGGCCAGTCCCTGCGATCGGGTCATGGCTGCGGGGGCCAGTCCCTGCGAGCGGGTCAGGGCTGCGGGGGCCAGTCCCTGCGAGCGGGTCAGGGCTGCGGGGGCCAGTCCCTGCGAGCGGGTCAGGGCTGCGGGGGCCAGTCCCTGCGAGCGGGTCAGGGCTGCGGGGGCCAGTCCCTGCGAGCGGGTCAGGGCTGCGGGGGCCAGTCCCTGCGAGCGGGTCAGGGCTGCGGGGGCCAGTCCCTGCGAGCGGGTCAGGGCTGCGGGGGCCAGTCCCTGCGAGCGGGTCAGGGCTGCGGGGGCCAGTCCCTGCGAGCGGGTCAGGGCTGCGGGGGCCAGTCCCTGCGAGCGGGTCAGGGCTGCGGGGGCCAGTCCCTGCGAGCGGGTCAGGGCTGCGGGAGCCAGTCCCTGCGAGCGGGTCAGGGCTGCGGGGGCCAGTCCCTGCGAGCGGGTCAGGGCTGCGGGGGCCAGTCCCTGCGAGCGGGTCAGGGCTGCGGGGGCCAGACCCTGCGAGCGGGTCAGGGCTGCGGGGGCCAGGCCCTGCGTGCGGGTCAGGGCTGCGGGGGCCAGGCCCTGCGAGCGGGTCAGGGCTGCGGGGGCCAGGCCCTGCGAGCGGGTCAGGGCTGCGGGGGCCAGGCCCTGCGAGCGGGTCAGGCTGCGGGGGCCAGGCCCTGCGAGCGGGTCAGAGCTGCGGGGGCCAGGCCCTGCGAGCGGGTCAGGGCTGCGGGGGCCAGGCCCTGCGAGCGGGTCAGGGCTGCGGGGGCCAGGCCCTGTGAGCGGGTCAGGCCTGCGGGGGCCAGGCCGTGAGCGGGTCAGGGCTGCGGGGGCCAGGCCCTCTGAGCGGGTCAGGGCTGCGGGGGCCAGGCCCTGTGAGCGGGTCAGGGCTGCGGGGGCCAGGCCCTGTGAGCGGGTCAGGGCTGCGGGGGCCAGGCCCTGTGAGCGGGTCAGCGCTGCGGGGGACAGTCCCTGCGAGCGGGTCAGGGCTGCGGGGGCCAGTCCCTGCGAGCGGGTCAGGGCTGCGGGGGCCAGTCCCTGCGAGCGGGTCAGGGCTGCGGGGGCCACTCCCTGCGAGCGGGTCAGGGCTGCGGGGGCCACTCCCTGCGAGCGGGTCAGGGCTGCGGGGGCCAGTCCCTGCGAGCGGGTCAGGGCTGCGGGGGCAGGTCCCTGCGAGCGGGTCAGGCCTGCGGGGGCCGGTCCCTGCGAGCGGGTCAGGGCTGCGGGGGCCAGTCCCTGTGAGCGGGACAGGGCTGCAGGGCCCAGGCCGCTGTGAGCGGGTCAAGGCGGCGGGGCCCAGTCCCTCCAGCGGCTAAGGGCGGCGGGGCCCAGGCCGCTGCGAGCGGGTCAGGGCGGCGGGGCCCAGGCCGCTGCGAGCGGGTCAGGGCTGCGGGGGCCAGTCCCTGTGAGCGAGTCAGGGCTGCGGGGGCCAGTCCATGTCAGCGGGTCAGGGCTGCGGTGGCAAATAGCTGTCAGGGGGTCAGGGCTGCGGGGGCCAGTCCATGTCAGCGGGACAGGGCTGCGGGGGACAGTGCCTGTGATCCGCTCATGGCTGCGGGGGCCAGTCCCTGTGAGCGGGTCAGGGCTGCGGTGGCAAATAGCTGTCAGGGGGTCAGGGCTGCGGGGGCCAGTCCATGTGAGTGGGAGAGGGCTGCGGGGGACAGTGCCTGTGATCGGGTCAGGGCTGCGGGGGCCAGTCCCTGTGAGCGAGTCAGGGCTGCGGTGGCAAATAGCTGTCAGGGGGTCAGGGCTGCAGGGGCCAGTCCATGTCAGCGGGACAGGGCTGCGGGGGCCAATCCCTGTGAGCGGGTGAGGGCTGCGGTGGCAAATAGCTGTCAGGGGGTCAGGGCTGCGGGGGCCAGTACCTGTGAGCGGGCGAGGGCTGCGGGGGCCAGTCCCTGTGAGCGGGCCAGGGCTGCGGTGGCAAATAGCTGTCAGGGGGTCAGTTCTGCGGTGGCAAATAGCTGTCAGGGGGTCAGGGCTGCGGGGGCCAGTCCCTGTGAGCGGGTCAGGGCTGCGGGGGCCAGTCCCTGTGAGCGGGTCAGGGCTGCGGTGGCAAATAGCTGTCAGGGGGTCAGGGCTGCGGGGCCCAGTCCCTGTGAGCGGGTCAGGGCTGCGGGGGACAGTGCCTGCGATCGGGTCATGGCTGCGGGGGCCAGTCCCTGCGATCGGGTCATGGCTGCGGGGGCCAGTCCCTGCGATCGGGTCATGGCTGCGGGGGCCAGTCCCTGCGAGCGGGTCAGGGCTGCGGGGGCCAGTCCCTGTGAGCGGGCCAGGGCTGCGGGGGACAGTGCCTGCGATCGGGTCATGGCTGCGGGGGCCAGTCCCTGCGATCGGGTCATGGCTGCGGGGGCCAGTCCCTGCGAGCGGGTCAGGGCTGCGGGGGCCAGTCCCTGCGAGCGGGTCAGGGCTGCGGGGGCCAGTCCCTGCGAGCGGGTCAGGGCTGCGGGGGCCAGTCCCTGCGAGCGGGTCAGGGCTGCGGGGGCCAGTCCCTGCGAGCGGGTCAGGGCTGCGGGGGCCAGTCCCTGCGAGCGGGTCAGGGCTGCGGGGGCCAGTCCCTGCGAGCGGGTCAGGGCTGCGGGGGCCAGTCCCTGCGAGCGGGTCAGGGCTGCGGGGGCAGGTCCCTGCGAGCGGGTCAGGCCTGCGGGGGCCGGTCCCTGCGAGCGGGTCAGGGCTGCGGGGGCCAGTCCCTGTGAGCGGGACAGGGCTGCGGGGCCCAGGCCGCTGTGAGCGGGTCAAGGCGGCGGGGCCCAGTCCCTCCAGCGGCTAAGGGCGGCGGGGCCCAGGCCGCTGCGAGCGGGTCAGGGCGGCGGGGCTCAGGCCGCTCCGAGCGGGACAGGGCTGCGGGGGCCAGTCCCTGTGAGCGAGTCAGGGCTGCGGGGGCCAGTCCATGTCAGCGGGTCAGGGCTGCGGTGGCAAATAGCTGTCAGGGGGTCAGGGCTGCGGGGGCCAGTCCATGTCAGCGGGACAGGGCTGCGGGGGACAGTGCCTGTGATCCGCTCATGGCTGCGGGGGCCAGTCCCTGTGAGCGGGACAGGGCTGCGGTGGCAAATAGCTGTCAGGGGGTCAGGGCTGCGGGGGCCAGTCCATGTCAGCGGGAGAGGGCTGCGGGGGACAGTGCCTGTGATCGGGTCAGGGCTGCGGGGGCCAGTCCCTGTGAGCCGGTGAGGGCTGCGGTGGCAAATAGCTGTCAGGGGGTCAGGGCTGCGGTGGCAAATAGCTGTCAGGGGGTCAGGGCTGCGGGGGCCAGTCCATGTCAGCGGGACAGGGCTGCGGGGGCCAATCCCTGTGAGCGGGTGAGGGCTGCGGTGGCAAATAGCTGTCAGGGGGTCAGGGCTGCGGGGGCCAGTACCTGTGAGCGGGCCTGGGCTGCGGGGGCCAGTCCCTGTGAGCGGGCCAGGGCTGCGGTGGCAAATAGCTGTCAGGGGGTCAGGGCTGCGGTGGCAAATAGCTGTCAGGGGGTCAGGGCTGCGGGGGCCAGTCCCTGTGAGCGGGTAAGGGCTGCGGGGGCCAGTCCCTGTGAGCGGGTCAGGGCTGCGGTGGCAAATAGCTGTCAGGGGGTCAGGGCTGCGGGGCCCAATCCCTGTGAGCGGGTCAGGGCTGCGGGGGACAGTGCCTGCGATCGGGTCATGGCTGCGGGGGCCAGTCCCTGCGATCGGGTCATGGCTGCGGGGGCCAGTACCTGTGAGCGGGCCAGGGCAGCGGGGGCCAGTCCCTGTGAGCGGGCCAGGGCTGCGGTGGCAAATAGCTGTCAGGGGGTCAGGGCTGCGGTGGCAAATAGCTGTCAGGGGGTCAGGGCTGCGGGGGCCAGTCCCTGTGAGCGGGTCAGGGCTGCGGGGGCCAGTCCCTGTGAGCGGGTCAGGGCTGCGGTGGCAAATAGCTGTCAGGGGGTCAGGGCTGCGGGGCCCAGTCCCTGTGAGCGGGTCAGGGCTGCGGGGGACAGTGCCTGCGATCGGGTCATGGCTGCGGGGGCCAGTCCCTGCGATCGGGTCATGGCTGCGGGGGCCAGTCCCTGCGATCGGGTCATGGCTGCGGGGGCCAGTCCCTGCGATCGGGTCATGGCTGCGGGGGCCAGTCCCTGCGAGCGGGTCAGGGCTGCGGGGGCCAGTCCCTGCGAGCGGGTCAGGGCTGCGGGGGCCAGTCCCTGCGAGCGGGTCAGGGCTGCGGGGGCCAGTCCCTGCGAGCGGGTCAGGGCTGCGGGGGCCAGTCCCTGCGAGCGGGTCAGGGCTGCGGGGGCCAGTCCCTGCGAGCGGGTCAGGGCTGCGGGGGCCAGTCCCTGCGAGCGGGTCAGGGCTGCGGGGGCCAGTCCCTGCGAGCGGGTCAGGGCGGCGGGGGCCAGTCCCTGCGAGCGGGTCAGGGCTGCGGGGGCCAGTCCCTGCGAGCGGGTCAGGGCTGCGGGGGCCAGTCCCTGCGAGCGGGTCAGGGCTGCGGGGGCCAGTCCCTGCGAGCGGGTCAGGGCTGCGGGGGCCAGTCCCTGCGAGCGGGTCAGGGCTGCGGGGGCCAGGCCCTGCGAGCGGGTCAGGGCTGCGGGGGCCAGGCCCTGCGAGCGGGTCAGGGCTGCGGGGGCCAGGCCCTTCGAGCGGGTCAGGGCTGCGGGGGCCAGGCCCTGCGAGCGGGTCAGGCTGCGGGGGCCAGGCCCTGCGAGCGGGTCAGGGCTGCGGGGGCCAGGCCCTGCGAGCGGGTCAGGCCTGCGGGGGCCAGGCCCTGCGAGCGGGTCAGGCCTGCGGGGGCCAGGCCCTGCGAGCGGGTCAGGGCTGCGGGGGCCAGGCCCTGCGAGCGGGTCAGGGCTGCGGGGGCCAGGCCCTGTGAGCGGGTCAGGCCTGCGGGGGCCAGGCCGTGAGCGGGTCAGGGCTGCGGGGGCCAGGCCCTCTGAGCGGGTCAGGGCTGCGGGGGCCAGGCCCTGTGAGCGGGTCAGGGCTGCGGGGGCCAGGCCCTGTGAGCGGGTCAGGGCTGCGGGGGCCAGGCCCTGCGAGCGGGTCAGGGCTGCGGGGGCCAGGCTCTGCGAGCGGGTCAGGCCTGCGGGGGCCAGGCCCTGCGAGCGGGTCAGGCCTGCGGGGGCCAGGCCGTGAGCGGGTCAGGGCTGCGGGGGCCAGGCCCACTGAGCGGGTCAGGGCTGCGGGGGCCAGGCCCTGTGAGCGGGTCAGGGCTGCGGGGGCCAGGCCCTGTGAGCGTGTCAGCGCTGCGGGGGACAGTCCCTGCGAGCGGGTCAGGGCTGCGGGAGCCAGTCCCTGCGAGCGGGTCAGGGCTGCGGGGGCCAGTCCCTGCGAGCGGGTCAGGGCTGCGGGGGCCAGTCCCTGCGAGCGGGTCAGGGCTGCGGGGGCCAGTCCCTGCGAGCGGGTCAGGGCTGCGGGGGCCAGTCCCTGCGAGCGGGTCAGGGCTGCGGGGGCCAGTCCTTGCGAGCGGGTCAGGGCTGCGGGGGCAGGTCCCTGCGAGCGGGTCAGGCCTGCGGGGGCCGTTCCCTGCGAGCGGGTCAGGGCTGCGGGGGCCAGTCCCTGTGAGCGGGACAGGGCTGCGGGGCCCAGGCCGCTGTGAGCGGGTCAAGGCGGCGGGGCCCAGTCCCTCCAGCGGCTAAGGGCGGCGGGGCCCAGGCCGCTGCGAGCGGGTCAGGGCGGCGGGGCCCAGGCCGCTGCGAGCGGGTCAGGGCTGCGGGGGCCAGTCCCTGAGAGCGAGTCAGGGCTGCGGGGGCCAGTCCATGTCAGCGGGTCAGGGCTGCGGTGGCAAATAGCTGCCAGGGGGTCAGGGCTGCGGGGGCCAGTCCATGTCAGCGGGACAGGGCTGCGGGGGACAGTGCCTGTGATCCGCTCATGGCTGCGGGGGCCAGTCCCTGTGAGCGGGTCAGGGCTGCGGTGGCAAATAGCTGTCAGGGGGTCAGGGCTGCGGGGGCCAGTCCATGTCAGCGGGAGAGGGCTGCGGGGGACAGTGCCTGTGATCGGGTCAGGGCTGCGGGGGCCAGTCCCTGTGAGCGAGTCAGGGCTGCGGTGCCAAATAGCTGTCAGGGGGTCAGGGCTGCAGGGGCCAGTCCATGTCAGCGGGACAGGGCTGCGGGGGCCAATCCCTGTGAGCGGGTGAGGGCTGCGGTGGCAAATAGCTGTCAGGGGGTCAGGGCTGCGGGGGCCAGTACCTGTGAGCGGGCCAGGGCTGCGGGGGCCAGTCCCTGTGAGCGGGCCAGGGCTGCGGTGGGAAATAGCTGTCAGGGGGTCAGGGCTGCGGTGGCAAATAGCTGTCAGGGGGTCAGGGCTGCGGGGGCCAGTCCCTGTGAGCGGGTCAGGGCTGCGGGGGCCAGTCCCTGTGAGCGGGTCAGGGCTGCGGTGGCAAATAGCTGTCAGGGGGTCAGGGCTGCGGGGCCCAATCCCTGTGAGCAGGTCAGGGCTGCGGGGGACAGTGCCTGCGATCGGGTCATGGCTGCGGGGGCCAGTCCCTGCGATCGGGTCATGGCTGCGGGGGCCAGTACCTGTGAGCGGGCCAGGGCTGCGGGGGCCAGTCCCTGTGAGCGGGCCAGGGCTGCGGTGGCAAATAGCTGTCAGGGGGTCAGGGCTGCGGTGGCAAATAGCTGTCAGGGGGTCAGCGCTGCGGGGGCCAGTCCCTGTGAGCGGGTCAGGGCTGCGGGGGCCAGTCCCTGTGAGCGGGTCAGGGCTGCGGTGGCAAATAGCTGTCAGGGGGTCAGGGCTGCGGGGCCCAGTCCCTGTGAGCGGGTCAGGGCTGCGGGGGACAGTGCCTGCGATCGGGTCATGGCTGCGGGGGCCAGTCCCTGCGATCGGGTCATGGCTGCGGGGGCCAGTCCCTGCGATCGGGTCATGGCTGCGGGGGCCAGTCCCTGCGAGCGGGTCAGGGCTGCGGGGGCCAGTCCCTGTGAGCGGGACATGGCTGCGGGGGACAGTGCCTGCGATCGGGTCATGGCTGCGGGGGCCAGTCCCTGCGATCGGGTCATGGCTGCGGGGGCCAGTCCCTGCGAGCGGGTCAGGGCTGCGGGGGCCAGTCCCTGCGAGCGGGTCAGGGCTGCGGGGGCCAGTCCCTGCGAGCGGGTCAGGGCTGCGGGGGCCAGTCCCTGCGAGCGGGTCAGGGCTGCGGGGGCCAGTCCCTGCGAGCGGGTCAGGGCTGCGGGGGCCAGTCCCTGCGAGCGGGTCAGGGCTGCGGGGGCCAGTCCCTGCGAGCGGGTCAGGGCTGCGGGGGCCAGTCCCTGCGAGCGGGTCAGGGCTGCGGGGGCCAGTCCCTGCGAGCGGGTCAGGGCTGCGGGGGCAGGTCCCTGCGAACGGGTCAGGCCTGCGGGGGCCGGTCCCTGCGAGCGGGTCAGGGCTGCGGGGGCCAGTCCCTGTGAGCGGGACAGGGCTGCGGGGCCCAGGCCGCTGTGAGCGGGTCAAGGCGGCGGGGCTCAGGCCGCTGCGAGCGGGTCAGGGCGGCGGGGCTCAGGCCGCTGCGAGCGGGACAGGGCTGCGGGGGCCAGTCCCTGTGAGCGAGTCAGGGCTGCGGGGGCCAGTCCATGTCAGCGGGACAGGGCTGCGGGGGACAGTGCCTGTGATCCGCTCATGGCTGCGGGGGCCAGTCCCTGTGAGCGGGTCAGGGCTGCGGTGGCAAATAGCTGTCAGGGGGTCAGGGCTGCGGGGGCCAGTCCATGTCAGCGGGAGAGGGCTGCGGGGGACAGTGCCTGTGATCGGGTCAGGGCTGCGGGGGCCAGTCCCTGTGAGCCGGTGAGGGCTGCGGTGGCAAATAGCTGTCAGGGGGTCAGGGCTGCGGTGGCAAATAGCTGTCAGGGGGTCAGGGCTGCGGGGGCCTGTCCATGTCAGCGGGACAGGGCTGCGGGGGTCAATCCCTGTGAGCGGGTGAGGGCTGCGGTGGCAAATAGCTGTCAGGGGGTCAGGGCTGCGGGGGCCAGTACCTGTGAGCGGGCCTGGGCTGCGGGGGCCAGTCCCTGTGAGCGGGCCAGGGCTGCGGTGGCAAATAGCTGTCAGGGGGTCAGGGCTGCGGTGGCAAATAGCTGTCAGGGGGTCAGGGCTGCGGGGGCCAGTCCCTGTGAGCGGGTAAGGGCTGCGGGGGCCAGTCCCTGTGAGCGGGTCAGGGCTGCGGTGGCAAATAGCTGTCAGGGGGTCAGGGCTGCGGGGCCCAATCCCTGTGAGCGGGTCAGTGCTGCGGGGGACAGTGCCTGCGATCGGGTCATGGCTGCGGGGGCCAGTCCCTGCGATCGGGTCATGGCTGCGGGGGCCAGTCCCTGCGATCGGGTCATGGCTGCGGGGGCCAGTCCCTGCGAGCGGGTCAGGGCTGCGGGGGCCAGTCCCTGTGAGCGGGACATGGCTGCGGGGGACAGTGCCTGCGATCGGGTCATGGCTGCGGGGGCCAGTCCCTGCGATCGGGTCATGGCTGCGGGGGCCAGTCCCTGCGAGCGGGTCAGGGCTGCGGGGGCCAGTCCCTGCGAGCGGGTCATGGCTGCGGGGGCCAGTCCCTGCGATCGGGCATGGCTGCGGGGGCCAGTACCTGTGAGTGGGCCAGGGCTGCGGGGGCCAGTTCCTGTGAGCGGGCCAGGGCTGCGGTGGCAAATAGCTGTCAGGGGGTCAGGGCTGCGGTGGCAAATAGCTGTCAGGGGGTCAGGGCTGCGGGGGCCAGTCCATGTGAGCGGGTCAGGGCTGCGGGGGCCAGTCCCTGTGAGCGGGTCAGGGCTGCGGTGGCAAATAGCTGTGAGGGGGTCAGGGCTGCGGGGCCCAGTCCCTGTGAGCGGGTCAGGGCTGCGGGGGACAGTGCCTGCGATCGGGTCAT
Organism: Stegostoma tigrinum; assembly: GCF_030684315.1. Lineage (NCBI taxonomy): Eukaryota > Metazoa > Chordata > Chondrichthyes > Orectolobiformes > Stegostomatidae > Stegostoma > Stegostoma tigrinum. The sequence continues at coordinate 702,051 of NW_026728042.1, read as the reverse complement.
GGCTGCGGGGGCCAGTCCCTGCGATCGGGCATGGCTGCGGGGGCCAGTACCTGTGAGCGGGCCAGGGCTGCGGGGGCCAGTTCCTGTGAGCGGGCCAGGGCTGCGGTGGCAAATAGCTGTCAGGGGGTCAGGGCTGCGGTGGCAAATAGCTGTCAGGGGGTCAGGGCTGCGGGGGCCAGTCCCTGTGAGCGGGTCAGGGCTGCGGGGGCCAGTCCCTGTGAGCGGGTCAGGGCTGCGGTGGCAAATAGCTGTGAGCGAGTCAGGGCTGCGGGGGCCAGTCCCTGTGAGCGGGTCAGGGCTGCGGGGGGCAGTGCCTGCGATCGGGTCATGGCTGCGGGGGCCAGTCCCTGTGAGCGGGTCAGGGCTGCGGTGGCAAATAGCTGTCAGGGGGTCAGGGCTGCGGGGGTCAGTCCATGTCAGCGGGAGAGGGCTGCGGGGGACAGTGCCTGTGATCGGGTCAGGGCTGCGGGGGCCAGTCCCTGTGAGCCGGTGAGGGCTGCGGTGGCAAATAGCTGTCAGGGGGTCAGGGCTGCGGTGGCAAATAGCTGTCAGGGGGTCAGGGCTGCGGGGGCCTGTCCATGTCAGCGGGACAGGGCTGCGGGGGTCAATCCCTGTGAGCGGGTGAGGGCTGCGGTGGCAAATAGCTGTCAGGGGGTCAGGGCTGCGGGGGCCAGTACCTGTGAGCGGGCCTGGGCTGCGGGGGCCAGTCCCTGTGAGCGGGCCAGGGCTGCGGTGGCAAATAGCTGTCAGGGGGTCAGGGCTGCGGTGGCAAATAGCTGTCAGGGGGTCAGGGCTGCGGGGGCCAGTCCCTGTGAGCGGGTAAGGGCTGCGGGGGCCAGTCCCTGTGAGCGGGTCAGGGCTGCGGTGGCAAATAGCTGTCAGGGGGTCAGGGCTGCGGGGCCCAATCCCTGTGAGCGGGTCAGTGCTGCGGGGGACAGTGCCTGCGATCGGGTCATGGCTGCGGGGGCCAGTCCCTGCGATCGGGTCATGGCTGCGGGGGCCAGTCCCTGCGATCGGGTCATGGCTGCGGGGGCCAGTCCCTGCGAGCGGGTCAGGGCTGCGGGGGCCAGTCCCTGTGAGCGGGACATGGCTGCGGGGGACAGTGCCTGCGATCGGGTCATGGCTGCGGGGGCCAGTCCCTGCGATCGGGTCATGGCTGCGGGGGCCAGTCCCTGCGAGCGGGTCAGGGCTGCGGGGGCCAGTCCCTGCGAGCGGGTCATGGCTGCGGGGGCCAGTCCCTGCGATCGGGCATGGCTGCGGGGGCCAGTACCTGTGAGTGGGCCAGGGCTGCGGGGGCCAGTTCCTGTGAGCGGGCCAGGGCTGCGGTGGCAAATAGCTGTCAGGGGGTCAGGGCTGCGGTGGCAAATAGCTGTCAGGGGGTCAGGGCTGCGGGGGCCAGTCCATGTGAGCGGGTCAGGGCTGCGGGGGCCAGTCCCTGTGAGCGGGTCAGGGCTGCGGTGGCAAATAGCTGTGAGGGGGTCAGGGCTGCGGGGCCCAGTCCCTGTGAGCGGGTCAGGGCTGCGGGGGACAGTGCCTGCGATCGGGTCATGGCTGCGGGGGCCAGTCCCTGCGATCGGGCATGGCTGCGGGGGCCAGTACCTGTGAGCGGGCCAGGGCTGCGGGGGCCAGTTCCTGTGAGCGGGCCAGGGCTGCGGTGGCAAATAGCTGTCAGGGGGTCAGGGCTGCGGTGGCAAATAGCTGTCAGGGGGTCAGGGCTGCGGGGGCCAGTCCCTGTGAGCGGGTCAGGGCTGCGGGGGCCAGTCCCTGTGAGCGGGTCAGGGCTGCGGTGGCAAATAGCTGTGAGGGGGTCAGGGCTGCGGGGCCCAGTCCCTGTGAGCGGGTCAGGGCTGCGGGGGGCAGTGCCTGCGATCGGGTCATGGCTGCGGGGGCCAGTCCCTGCGATCGGGTCATGGCTGCGGGGGCCAGTCCCTGCGATCGGGTCAGGGCTGCGGGGGCCAGTCCCTGCGATCGGGTCAGGGCTGCGGGGGCCAGTCCCTGCGAGCGGGTCAGGGCTGCGGGGGCCAGTCCCTGCGAGCGGGTCAGGGCTGCGGGGGCCAGTCCCTGCGAGCGGGTCAGGGCTGCGGGGGCCAGTCCCTGCGAGCGGGTCAGGGCTGCGGGGGCCAGTCCCTGCGAGCGGGTCAGGGCTGCGGGGGCCAGTCCCTGCGAGCGGGTCAGGGCTGCGGGGGCCAGTCCCTGCGAGCGGGTCAGGGCTGCGGGGGCCAGTCCCTGCGAGCGGGTCAGGGCTGCGGCGGCCAGTCCCTGCGAGCGGGTCAGGGCTGCGGGGGCCAGTCCCTGCGAGCGGGTCAGGGCTGCGGGGGCCAGTCCCTGCGAGCGGGTCAGGGCTGCGGCGGCCAGTCCCTGCGAGCGGGTCAGGGCTGCGGGGGCCAGTCCCTGCGAGCGGGTCAGGGCTGCGGGGGCCAGTCCCTGCGAGCGGGTCAGGGCTGCGGGGGCCAGGCCCTGCGAGCGGGTCAGGGCTGCGGGGGCCAGGCCCTGCGAGCGGGTCAGGGCTGCGGGGGCCAGGCCCTGCGAGCGGGTCAGGGCTGCGGGGGCCAGGCCCTGCGAGCGGGTCAGGGCTGCGGGGGCCAGGCCCTGCGAGCGGGTCAGGGCTGCGGGGGCCAGGCCCTTCGAGCGGGTCAGGGCTGCGGGGGCCAGGCCCTGTGAGCGGGTCAGGCCTGTGGGGGCCAGGCCGTGAGCGGGTCAGGGCTGCGGGGGCCAGGCCCTGTGAGCGGGTCAGGGGTGCGGGGGCCAGGCCTTCTGAGCGGGTCAGGGCTGCGGGGGCCAGGCCCTGCGAGCGGGTCAGGGCTGCGGGGGCCAGGCCCTGCGAGCGGGTCAGGGCTGCGGGGGCCAGTCCCTGCGAGCGGGTCAGGGCTGCGGGGGCCAGTCCCTGCGAGCGTGTCAGGGCTGCGGGGGCCAGTCACTGCGAGCGGGTCAGGGCTGCGGGGGCCAGTCCCTGCGAACGGGTCAGGGCTGCGGGGGCCAGTCCCTGCGAGCGGGTCAGGGCTGCGGGGGCCAGTCCCTGCGAGCGGGTCAGGGCTGCGGGGGCCAGTCCCTGCGAGCGGGTCAGGGCTGCGGGGGCCAGGCCCTGCGAGCGGGTCAGGGCTGCGGGGGCCACGCCCTGCGAGCGGGTCAGGGCTGCGGGGGCCAGGCCCTGCGAGCGGGTCAGGCTGCGGGGGCCAGGCCCTGCGAGCGGGTCAGGGCTGCGGGGCCAGGCCCTGCGAGCGGGTCAGGGCTGCGGGGGCCAGGCCCTGTGAGCGGGTCAGGCCTGCGGGGGCCAGGCCGTGAGCGGGTCAGGGCTGCGGGGGCCAGGCCCTGTGAGCGGGTCAGGGGTGCGGGGGCCAGGCCCTCTGAGCGGGTCAGGGCTGCGGGGGCCAGGCCCTGCGAGCGGGTCAGGGCTGCGGGGGCCAGGCCCTGCGAGCGGGTCAGGGCTGCGGGGGCCAGTCCCTGCGAGCGGGTCAGGGCTGCGGGGGCCAGTCCCTGCGAGCGGGTCAGGGCTGCGGGGGCCAGTCCCTGCGAGCGGGTCAGGGCTGCGGGGGCCAGTCCCTGCGAGCGGGTCAGGGCTGCGGGGGCCAGTCCCTGCGAGCGGGTCAGGGCTGCGGGGGCCAGTCCCTGCGAGCGGGTCAGGGCTGCGGGGGCCAGTCCCTGCGAGCGGGTCAGGGCTGCGGGGGCCAGTCCCTGCGAGCGGGTCAGGGCTGCGGGGGCCAGTCCCTGCGAGCGGGTCAGGGCTGCGGGGGCCAGTCCCTGCGAGCGGGTCAGGGCTGCAGGGGCAGGTCCCTGCGAGCGGGTCAGGCCTGCGGGGGCCGGTCCCTGCGAGCGGGTCAGGGCTGCGGGGGCCAGTCCCTGTGAGCGGGACAGGGCTGCGGGGCCCAGGCCGCTGTGAGCGGGTCAAGGCGGCGGGGCCCAGTCCCTCCAGCGGCTAAGGGCGGCGGGGCCCAGGCCGCTGCGAGCGGGTCAGGGCAGCGGAGCCCAGGCCGCTGCGAGCGGGTCAGGGCTGCGGGGGCCAGTCCCTGTGAGCGAGTCAGGGCTGCGGGGGCCAGTCCATGTCAGCGGGTCAGGGCTGCGGTGGCAAATAGCTGTCAGGGGGTCAGGGCTGCGGGGGCCAGTCCATGTCAGCGGGACAGGGCTGCGGGGGACAGTGCCTGTGATCCGCTCATGGCTGCGGGGGCCAGTCCCTGTGAGCGGGTCAGGGCTGCGGTGGCAAATAGCTGTCAGGGGGTCAGGGCTGCGGGGGCCAGTCCATGTCAGCGGGAGAGGGCTGCGGGGGACAGTGCCTGTGATCGGGTCAGGGCTGCGGGGGCCAGTCCCTGTGAGCCGGTGAGGGCTGCGGTGGCAAATAGCTGTCAGGGGGTCAGGGCTGCGGTGGCAAATAGCTGTCAGGGGGTCAGGGCTGCAGGGGCCAGTCCATGTCAGCGGGACAGGGCTGCGGGGGCCAATCCCTGTGAGCGGGTGAGGGCTGCGGTGGCAAATAGCTGTCAGGGGGTCAGGGCTGCGGGGGCCAGTACCTGTGAGCGGGCCAGGGCTGCGGGGGCCAGTCCCTGTGAGCGGGCCAGGGCTGCGGTGGCAAATAGCTGTCAGGGGGTCAGGGCTGCGGTGGCAAATAGCTGTCAGGGGGTCAGCGCTGCGGGGGCCAGTCCCTGTGAGCGGGTCAGGGCTGCGGGGGCCAGTCCCTGTGAGCGGGTCAGGGCTGCGGTGGCAAATAGCTGTCAGGGGGTCAGGGCTGCGGGGCCCAGTCCCTGTGAGCGGGTCAGGGCTGCGGGGGACAGTGCCTGCGATCGGGTCATGGCTGCGGGGGCCAGTCCCTGCGATCGGGTCATGGCTGCGGGCCCAGTCCCTGCGATCGGGTCATGGCTGCGGGGGCCAGTCCCTGCGAGCGGGTCAGGGCTGCAGGGGCCAGTCCCTGTGAGCGGGTCATGGCTGCGGGGGACAGTGCCTGCGATCGGGTCATGGCTGCGGGGACCAGTCCCTGCGATCGGGTCATGGCTGCGGGGGCCAGTCCCTGCGATCGGGTCATGGCTGCGGGGGCCAGTCCCTGCGATCGGGTCATGGCTGCGGGGGCCAGTCCCTGCGAGCGGGTCAGGGCTGCGGGGGCCAGTCCCTGCGAGCGGGTCAGGGCTGCGGGGGCCAGTCCCTGCGAGCGGGTCAGGGCTGCGGGGGCCAGTCCCTGCGAGCGGGTCAGGGCTGCGGGGGCCAGTCCCTGCGAGCGGGTCAGGGCTGCGGGGGCCAGTCCCTGCGAGCGGGTCAGGGCTGTGGGGCCCAGTCCCTGCCAGCAGGTCAGGACTGGGAGGGCAGGCAGGCCGCGGTGAGCGGGTCAGGACTGCAGGGGGCAATACGCTGCGAGCGGGTCAGGGCTTCGGGGCCCAGGCCACTGTGAGCGGGTCAGGGCTGCGGGGGCCAGTCCCTGTGCGCGGGTCAGGGCGGCGGGGCCAGGGTCCCTGTGAGCAGGACAGGACTGCGGGGCCCAGGCCGCTGTGAGCGGGTCAGGGCTGCCGGGCACAGGCCGCTGTGAGCGGGTCAGGGAGGCGGGGCCCAGTCCCTGTCAGCGCGACAGGGCTGCGGGGGCAGGCCGCTGTGAGCGGGTCAGGACTGCGGGGAGAGGTCGCTGTGAGCGGGTCAGGACTGCGGGGGCAGGCCGCTGTGAGCGGGTCAGGACTGCGGGGGCAGGCTGCTGTGAGCGGGTCAGGACTGAGGGGGCAAGTCGCTGTGAACGGGACAGGGCTGCAGTGGGCAAGTCACAGTGAGCGGGTCAGGACTGAGGGGGCAAGTCGCTGTGAACGGGACAGGACTGAGGGGGCAAGTCGCTGTGAACGGGACAGGGCTGCGGGGGGCCAGTCACAGTGAGCGGGTCAGGGCTGCGGCGGCCAATCCCTGTGAGCGGGTCAGGGCTGTGGGGGCAGGCCCTCTGTGCGGGTCAGGGCTGCGGGGTGCAAGTCGCAGTCAGCGGCTCAGGGCGGCGGGGGGCCAGTCCCTGTAAGCGGGTCACGGCTGCGGGGGCCAGTCCCTGTCAGCGGGTCAGGGCTGCAGGGGCCAGTCCCTGTCAGCGGGACAGGACTGCGGGGGTAAGTCGCAGTGAGCGGGTCAGGACTGCGGGCGGCAAATCGCAGTCAGCGGGTCAGGGCTGCGGGGGGCAAGTCGAAGTGAGTGGGTCATGGCTGCGGGCGGCCAGTCCCTGTGAGCGAGTCAGGGCTGCGGGGGCCAGTACCTGTGAGCGGGTCAGGGCTGCGGGGGCCAGGTCGCAGTGAGCGGGTCAGGTCTGCGGAGGGCAAGTCGCAGTGAGCGGGTCAGGGCTTTGGGGGGCAGGTCGGAGTGAGCGGGTCAGGACTGCGGGGGGCAAGTCGCAGTGAGCGGGTCAGGGCTGCGGGGGGCAGGTTGCAGTGAGCGGGTCAGGGCTGCGGGGCCAAGTCGCAGTGAGCGGGTCAGGTCTGCTGGGGGGAAGACGCAGTGAACGGGTCAGGGCGGCGGGGGCCGTCCCTCTGAGCGGGTCAGAGCTGCCGGGGGCAAGTACCAGTGAGCGGGTCACGTCTGCGGGGGGCAGTGTCGCAGTGAGCGGGTCAGGGCTTCGGGGGGCAGGTCGGAGTGAGCGGGGCAGGGCTGCAGGGGGCAGGTCGCAGTGACCGGGTCAGGGCTGCGGGGGCCATTAGCAGTGAGCGGGTCAGGACTGCGGGGTAAAAGTCGCAGTGAGCGGGTCAGGTCTGCGGGGGGCAAGTCGCAGTGAGCGGGTCAGGTCTGCGGGGGGCAAGTCGCAGTGAGCGGGTCAGGGCTGCGGGTGCCAGTCCCTGCGAGTGGGTCAGGGCTGCGGGGGCCAGTCCCTGCGAGCGGGTCAGGGCTGCGGGGGCCAGTCCCTGCAAGCGGGTCAGGGCTGCGGGGGCCAGTCTCTGTGAGCGGGACAGGGCTGCGGGGCCCAGGCCGCTGTGAGCGGGTCAAGGCGGCGGGGCCCAGTCCCTCCAGCGGCTGAGGGCGGCGGGGCCCAGGCCGCTGCGAGCGGGTCAGGGCGGCGGGGTCCGGTCCCTGCCAGCGGGTCAGGGCTGTGGGGCCCAGTCCCTGCCAGCAGGTCAGGACTGGGAGGGCAGGCAGGCCGCGGTGAGCGGGTCAGGACTGCAGGGGGCAATACGCTGCGAGCGGGTCAGGGCTTCGGGGCCCAGGCCACTGTGAGCGGGTCAGGGCTGCGGGGGCCAGTCCCTGTGCGCGGGTCAGGGCGGCGGGGCCAGGGTCCCTGTGAGCAGGACAGGACTGCGGGGCCCAGGCCGCTGTGAGCGGGTCAGGGCTGCCGGGCACAGGCCGCTGTGAGCGGGTCAGGGAGGCGGGGCCCAGTCCCTGTCAGCGCGACAGGGCTGCGGGGGCAGGACGCTGTGAGCGGGTCAGGACTGCGGGGAGAGGCCGCTGTGAGCGGGTCAGGACTGCGGGGGCAGGCCGCTGTGAGCGGGTCAGGACTGCGGGGGCAGGCTGCTGTGAGCGGGTCAGGACTGAGGGGGCAAGTCGCTGTGAACGGGACAGGGCTGCAGTTGGCAAGTCACAGTGAGCGGATCAGGACTGAGGGGGCAAGTCGCTGTGAACGGGACAGGACTGAGGGGGCAAGTCGCTGTGAACGGGTCAGGGCTGCAGGGGCCAGTCCCTGTCAGCGGGACAGGACTGCGGGGGTAAGTCGCAGTGAGCGGGTCAGGACTGCGGGCGGCAAATCGCAGTCAGCGGGTCAGGGCTGCGGGGGGCAAGTCGAAGTGAGTGGGTCATGGCTGCGGGCGGCCAGTCCCTGTGAGCGAGTCAGGGCTGCGGGGGCCAGTACCTGTGAGCGGGTCAGGGCTGCGGGGGCCAGGTCGCAGTGAGCGGGTCAGGTCTGCGGAGGGCAAGTCGCAGTGAGCGGGTCAGGGCTTTGGGGGGCAGGTCGGAGTGAGCGGGTCAGGACTGCGGGGGGCAAGTCGCAGTGAGCGGGTCAGGGCTGCGGGGGGCAGGTTGCAGTGAGCGGGTCAGGGCTGCAGGGGCCAGGTCGCAGTGAGCGGGTCAGGTCTGCGGAGGGCAAGTCGCAGTGAGCGGGTCAGGGCTTTGGGGGGCAGGTCGGAGTGAGCGGGTCAGGACTGCGGGGGGCAAGTCGCAGTGAGCGGGTCAGGGCTGCGGGGGGCAGGTTGCAGTGAGCGGGTCAGGGCTGCGGGGCCAAGTCGCAGTGAGCGGGTCAGGTCTGCTGGGGGGAAGACGCAGTGAACGGGTCAGGGCGGCGGGGGCCGTCCCTCTGAGCGGGTCAGAGCTGCCGGGGGCAAGTACCAGTGAGCGGGTCAAGTCTGCGGGGGGCAGTGTCGCAGTGAGCGGGTCAGGGCTTCGGGGGGCAGGTCGGAGTGAGCGGGGCAGGGCTGCAGGGGGCAGGTCGCAGTGACCGGGTCAGGGCTGCGGGGGCCATTAGCAGTGAGCGGGTCAGGACTGCGGGGTAAAAGTCGCAGTGAGCGGGTCAGGTCTGCGGGGGGCAAGTCGCAGTGAGCGGGTCAGGTCTGCGGGGGGCAAGTCGCAGTGAGCGGGTCAGGGCTGCGGGGGTGCCAGTCCCTGTGAGCGGGTTAGTGCTGCAGGGGCCAGTCCCTGTCAGCGGGACAGGAGTGCGGGGGTAAGTCGCAGTGAGCAGGTCAGGACTGCGGGGGGCAAATCGCAGTGCGCGGGTCAGGCCTCCGGGGAGCAAGTCGCAGTGAGCGGGTCAGGGCTGCGGGGGGCAAGTCGAAGTGAGCGCGTCAGGGCTGCGGGGGGCAGTGTCGCAGTGAGCGGGTCCTGGGTGCGGGGGTCAATGTCGCGGTGACAGGGTCAGGGCTGCAGGGGCCAGTCCCTGTGAGCGGGTAAGGGCTGCGGGGGCCAGTCCCTGTGAGCGGGTCACGGCTGCGGGGGCGTGTCCCTGTCAGCGGGGCAGGACTGCAAGGGGGCAGGTCCCTGTCAGCGGGACAGCACTGCAGGGGGGCAGGTCGCAGTGAGCGGGTCAGGGCTGCGTGGGGCCGTTCCCCGTGAGCGGGTCAGGGCTGCAGGGGCAAGTCCCTGTCAGTGGGACAGGACTGTGGGAGGCAAGTCGCAGTGAGCGGGTCAGGGCTGCGTGCTGCAGTGTCGCCGTGAGCGGGTCAGGGCTGCGGGGGCAGGCCCTCTGAGCGGGTCAGGACGGCAGGGGGCAAGTCGAGGTGAGCAGGTCAGGACTGCGGGTTGCAAGTCGCAGTGAGCGGGTCAGGGCTGCCGGGGGCAAGTACCAGTGAGCGGGTCACGTCTGCGGGGGGCAGTGTCGCAGTGAGCGGGTCAGGGCTTCGGGGGGCAGGTCGGAGTGAGAGGGGCAGGGCTGCAGGGGGCAGGTCGCAGTGACCGGGTCAGGGCTGCGGGGGCCATTTGCAGTGAGCGGGTCATGACTGCGGGGTAAAAGTCGCAGTGAGCGGGTCAGGTCTGCGGGGGGCAAGTCGCAGTGAGCGGGTCAGGTGTGCGGGGGGCAAGTCGCAGTGAGTGGGTCAGGGCTGCGGGGGTGCCAGTCCCTGTGAGCGGGTCTGGGCTGCGGGGGCCAGTCCCTGTCAGCGGGTTTGTGCTGCAGGGGCCAGTCCCTGTCAGCGGGACAGGACTGCGGGGGTAAGTCGCAGTGAGCGGGTCAGGGCTGCGGGGGGCAAATCGCAGTGCGCGGGTCAGGCCTCCGGGGAGCAAGTCGCAGTGAGCGGGTCAGGGCTGCGGGGCGCAGTGTCGCAGTGAGCGGGTCCTGGGTGCGGGGGTCAATGTCGCGGTGAGAGGGTCAGGGCTGCAGGGGCGTGTCCCTGTCAGCGGGGCAGGACTGCAAGGGGGCAGGTCCCTGTCAGCGGGTCAGAGCTGCGGGGGGCCGGTCCCCGTGAGCGGGTCAGGGCTGCTGGGGCAAGTCCCTGTCAGTGGGACAGGACTGCGGGAGGCAAGTTGCAGTGAGCGGGTCATGGCTGCGTGGCGCAGTGTCGCCGTGAGCGGGTCAGGGCTGCGGGGGCAGGCCCTCTGAGCGGGTCAGGACGGCAGGGGGCATGTCGAGGTGAGCAGGTCAGGACTGCGGGTTGCCAGTCACAGTAAGCGGGTCAGGGCTGTAGGGGGCTGTGTCAGAGTGAGCGGGTCTGGGCGGCGGGGGCCAGATCCTCTGAGCGGGTCAAGGCTGCGGGGGGCAGTGTGGCAGTGAGCGGTTCAGGACTGCGGGGGGCAAGTCGCAGTGAGGAGGTCAGGGCTGCGCGGGGCAAGTCGCAGTGAGCGGGTCAGGTCTGCGGGGGGCAAGTCGCAGTGAGCGGGTCAGGGCCGCGGGGGGGCAAGTCCCTGTCAGCGGGACAGGATTGCAAGGGGCAGGTCCCTGTCAGCGGGACAGGACTGCGGGGGACAGGTGGCAGTGAGCGGGTCAGGACTACGGGGGGCAGGTCGCAGTGAGAGGGTCAGGACTGCAAGGGGCAAGTCCCTGTGAGCGGGTCAGGGCTGCCGGGGGGCAAGTCGCAGTGAGCGGGTCAGGGCTGCGGGGGGCAAGTCGCAGTGAGCAGGTCAGGTCTGCGGGGTGCAAGTCGCAGTGAGCGGGTCAGGGCAGCTGGGGGCAAGTCGCAGTCAGCGGGTCAGGGCTGCGGGGGGCCAGTCCCTATGAGCGGGTCAGGGCTGCGGGGGCAAGTCCCTGTCAGCGGGACAGGACTGCAAGGGGCAGGTCCATGTGAGCGGGTCAGGACTGCGGGGGGCAGGTCGCAGTGAGAGGGTCAGGACTGCAAGGGGCAAGTCCCTGTGATCGGGTCAGGGCTGCGGGGGGTAAGTCGCAGTGAGCGGGTCAGGGCTGCGGGGGGCCAGTCGCAGTGAGCGGGACAGGGCTGTGGGGTGCAGTGTCGCACTGAGTGGGTCAGGGCTGCGGGGGCTGGCCCTCTGAGCGGGTCAGGGCTGCGGGGGGCAAGTTGCAGTGAGCGGGTCAGAGCTGCGGGGGCAAGTCCCTGTCTCCGGGTAAGGGCTGCGGGGGGCCAATCCATGTGAGCGGGTCAGGGCTGCGGGGGCAGGCCCTCTGAGGGGGTCAGGGCTGCGGGGGGCAAGTCGCAATGAGCGGGTCAGGGCTGCGGGGGGCCAGTCCCTCTGAGCAGGTAAGGGATGCGGGGGCCAGTCCCTGTGAGTGGGTTAGGGCTGCGGGGGCATGTCAGTGTCAGCGGGACAGGACTGCAGGGGGGCAGGTCGCAGTGAGCGGGTCAGGGCTGCTGGGGCCAGTCCCTCTGAGCGGGTCAGAGCTGCGGGGGGCAAGTACCAGTGAGCGGGTCAGGGCTGCGGGGGGCAAGTCGCAGTGAGCGGGTCAGGGCTGCGGGGGGCCAGTCGCAGTGAGCGGGTAAGAGCTGCGGGGGGCCAGTCGCTGTCAGCGGGACAGGACTGCGGGGGGCAAGTACCAGTGAGCGGGTCAGGGCTGCGGGGGGCCAGTCGCAATGAGCGGGTCAGGGCTGCGGGGGGCCAGTCCCTCTGAGCAGGTAAGGGATGCGGGGGCCAGTCCCTGTGAGTGGGTTAGGGCTGCGGGGGCATGTCAGTGTCAGCGGGACAGGACTGCAGGGGGGCAGGTCTCTGTCAGCGGGACAGGACCGCAGGGGGGCAGGTCGCAGTGAGCGGGTCAGATGTGCGGGGGGCCAGTCCCTGTGAGTGGGTCAGGGCTGCTGGGGCCAGTCCCTCTGAGCGGGTCAGAGCTGCGGGGGGCAAGTACCAGTGAGCGGGTCAGGGCTGCGGGGGGCAAGTCGCAGTGAGCGGGTCAAGGCTGCGGGGGGCAAGTCGCAGTGAGCGGGTCAGGGCTGCGTGCTGCAGTGTCGCCGTGAGCGGGTCAGGGCTGCGGGGGCAGGCCCTCTGAGCGGGTCAGGACGGCAGGGGGCAAGTCGCAGTGAGCAGGTCAGGACTGCGGGTTGCAAGTCGCAGTGAGCGGGTCAGGGCTGCCGGGGGCAAGTACCAGTGAGCGGGTCACGTCTGCGGGGGGCAGTGTCGCAGTGAGCGGGTCAGGGCTTCGGGGGGCAGGTCGGAGTGAGAGGGGCAGGGCTGCAGGGGGCAGGTCGCAGTGACCGGGTCAGGGCTGCGGGGGCCATTTGCAGTGAGCGGGTCATGACTGCGGGGTAAAAGTCGCAGTGAGCGGGTCAGGTCTGCGGGGGGCAAGTCGCAGTGAGCGGGTCAGGTGTGCGGGGGGCAAGTCGCAGTGAGCGGGTCAGGGCTGCGGGGGTGCCAGTCCCTGTGAGCGGGTCTGGGCTGCGGGGGCCAGTCCCTGTCAGCGGGTTTGTGCTGCAGGGGCCAGTCCCTGTCAGCGGGACAGGACTGCGGGGGTAAGTCGCAGTGAGCGGGTCAGGACTGCGGGGGGCAAATCGCAGTGCGCGGGTCAGGCCTCCGGGGAGCAAGTCGCAGTGAGCGGGTCAGGGCTGCGGGGCGCAGTGTCGCAGTGAGCGGGTCCTGGGTGCGGGGGTCAATGTCGCGGTGAGAGGGTCAGGGCTGCAGGGGCCAGTCCCTGTGAGCGGGTAAGGGCTGCGGGGGCCAGTCCCTGTGAGCGGGTCACGGCTGCGGGGGCGTGTCCCTGTCAGCGGGGCAGGACTGCAAGGGGGCAGGTCCCTGTCAGCGGGTCAGAGCTGCGGGGGGCCGGTCCCCGTGAGCGGGTCAGGGCTGCTGGGGCAAGTCCCTGTCAGTGGGACAGGACTGCGGGAGGCAAGTTGCAGTGAGCGGGTCATGGCTGCGTGGCGCAGTGTCGCCGTGAGCGGGTCAGGGCTGCGGGGGCAGGCCCTCTGAGCGGGTCAGGACGGCAGGGGGCATGTCGAGGTGAGCAGGTCAGGACTGCGGGTTGCCAGTCACAGTAAGCGGGTCAGGGCTGTAGGGGGCTGTGTCAGAGTGAGCGGGTCTGGGCGGCGGGGGCCAGATCCTCTGAGCGGGTCAAGGCTGCGGGGGGCAGTGTGGCAGTGAGTGGGTCAGGACTGCGGGGGGCCATGTGCAGTGAGCGGTTCAGGACTGCGGGGGGCCATGTGCAGTGAGCGGTTCAGGACTGCGGGGGGCAAGTCGCAGTGAGGAGGTCAGGGCTGCGCGGGGCAAGTCGCAGTGAGCGGGTCAGGTCTGCGGGGGGCAAGTCGCAGTGAGCGGGTCAGGGCCGCGGGGGGGCAAGTCCCTGTCAGCGGGACAGGATTGCAAGGGGCAGGTCCCTGTCAGCGGGACAGGACTGCGGGGGACAGGTGGCAGTGAGCGGGTCAGGACTACGGGGGGCAGGTCGCAGTGAGAGGGTCAGGACTGCAAGGGGCAAGTCCCTGTGAGCGGGTCAGGGCTGCCGGGGGGCAAGTCGCAGTGAGCGGGTCAGGGCTGCGGGGGGCAAGTCGCAGTGAGCAGGTCAGGTCTGCGGGGTGCAAGTCGCAGTGAGCGGGTCAGGGCAGCTGGGGGCAAGTCGCAGTCAGCGGGTCAGGGCTGCGGGGGGCCAGTCCCTATGAGCGGGTCAGGGCTGCGGGGGCAAGTCCCTGTCAGCGGGACAGGACTGCAAGGGGCAGGTCCATGTGAGCGGGTCAGGACTGCGGGGGGCAGGTCGCAGTGAGAGGGTCAGGACTGCAAGGGGCAAGTCCCTGTGATCGGGTCAGGGCTGCGGGGGGTAAGTCGCAGTGAGCGGGTCAGGGCTGCGGGGGGCCAGTCGCAGTGAGCGGGACAGGGCTGTGGGGTGCAGTGTCGCACTGAGTGGGTCAGGGCTGCGGGGGCTGGCCCTCTGAGCGGGTCAGGGCTGCGGGGGGCAAGTTGCAGTGAGCGGGTCAGAGCTGCGGGGGCAAGTCCCTGTCTCCGGGTAAGGGCTGCGGGGGGCCAATCCATGTGAGCGGGTCAGGGCTGCGGGGGCAGGCCCTCTGAGGGGGTCAGGGCTGCGGGGGGCAAGTCGCAATGAGCGGGTCAGGGCTGTGGGGGGCCAGTCCCTCTGAGCAGGTAAGGGATGCGGGGGCCAGTCCCTGTGAGTGGGTTAGGGCTGCGGGGGCATGTCAGTGTCATCGGGACAGGACTGCAGAGGGGCAGGTCGCAGTGAGCGGGTCAGGGCTGCTGGGGCCAGTCCCTCTGAGCGGGTCAGAGCTGCGGGGGGCAAGTACCAGTGAGCGGGTCAGGGCTGCGGGGGGCAAGTCGCAGTGAGCGGGTCAGGGCTGCGGGGGGCCAGTCGCAGTGAGCGGGTAAGAGCTGCGGGGGGCCAGTCGCTGTCAGCGGGACAGGACTGCGGGGGGCAAGTACCAGTGAGCGGGTCAGGGCTGCGGGGGGCCAGTCGCAATGAGCGGGTCAGGGCTGCGGGGGGCCAGTCCCTCTGAGCAGGTAAGGGATGCGGGGGCCAGTCCCTGTGAGTGGGTTAGGGCTGCGGGGGCATGTCAGTGTCAGCGGGACAGGACTGCAGGGGGGCAGGTCTCTGTCAGCGGGACAGGACCGCAGGGGGGCAGGTCGCAGTGAGCGGGTCAGATGTGCGGGGGGCCAGTCCCTGTGAGTGGGTCAGGGCAGCGGGGGGCAAGTCGCAGTGAGCGGGTCAGGGCTGCTGGGGCCAGTCCCTCTGAGCGGGTCAGAGCTGCGGGGGGCAAGTACCAGTGAGCGGGTCAAGGCTGCGGGGGGCAAGTCGCAGTGAGCGGGTCAGGTGTGCGGGGGGCAAGTCGCAGTGAGCGGGTCAGGGCTGCGGGGGGCAAGTCACAGTGAGCGGGTCAGGTGTGCGGGGGGCAAGTCGCAGTGAGCGGGTCAGGGCTGCGGGGGGCAAGTCACAGTGAGCGGGTCAGGTGTGCGGGGGGCAAGTCGCAGTGAGCGGGTCAGGTGTGCGGGGGGCAAGTCGCAGTGAGCGGGTCAGGTGTGCGGGGGGCAAGTCACAGTGAGCGGGTCAGGTGTGCGGGGGGCAAGTCGCAGTGAGTGGGTCAGGGCTGCAGGGGGCAGTGTCGCAGTGAGTGGGTCAGGGATGCGGGGGCCAGTCCCTCTGAGCTGGTCAGAGATGCGGGGGGCAAGTTCCAGTGAGTGGGTCAAGGCTGCGGGGGGCAGTGTCGCTGTGAGCAGGTCAGGGCTTCGGGAGGCAGGTCGGAGTGAGCGGGTCAGGACTGCGGGGGGCAAGTCGCAGTGAGGAGGTCAGGGCTGCACGGGGCAAGTCACTGTGAGCGGGTCAGGGCTGCGGGGGGTAAGTCACAGTGAGCGGGTCAGGTGTGCGGGGGGCAAGTCGCAGTGAGCGGGTCAGGGCTGCGGGTTGGCCAGTCGCAGTGAGCGGGTCAGCGCTGCGGGGGCAAGTCCCTGTCAGCGGGACAGGACTGCAGGGGGCAAGCCACAGTGAGCGGGTCAGGGCTGTGGGGACAGGCCCTCTGAGCGGGTAAGGGCTGCGGGGTGCAAGTCGCAGTCAGCGGCTCAGGGCGGCGGGGGGCCAGTCCCTGTAAGCGAGTCAGGGCTGCGGCGGAGAGTCCCCGTGAGCGGGTCAGGGCTGCGGTGGCCAGTCCCTGTGAGCAGGTCAGGGCCGCGGGGGCCAGTCCCTGTGAGCGGGTCAGGGCTGCGGGGGCCAGTCCCTCTGAGCGGGTCAGAGCTGCGGAGGGCAAGTACCAGTGAGCGGGTCAGGGCTGCGGGGGGCAAGTCGCAGTGAGCGGGTCGGGGCTGCAGGGGGCAGTGTCGCAGTGAGCGGGTCAGGGCTGCGGGGGCCAGTCCCTCTGAGCGGGTCAGAGCTGCGGGGGGCAAGTACCAGTGAGCGGGTCAAGGCTGCGGGGGGCAGTGTCGCTGTGAGCGGGTCAGGGCTGTGGGGGCCAGTCCCTGTCACCGGGTCAGGGCTGCGGGGGGCCAATCCCTGTGAGCGGGTCAGGGCTGCGGGGGCAGGCCCTCTGAGCGGGTAAGGGCTGTGGGGGGCAAGTCGCAGTGAGCGGCTCAGGGCTGCGGGGGGCCAGTCCCTGTGAGCGGGTCAGGGCTGTGAGGGCCAGTCCCTGTGAGCGGGTCTCGGCTGCAGGGGCCAGTCCCTGTGAGCAGGTAAGGGATGCGGGGGCCAGTCCCTGTGAGTGGGTCAGGGCTGCGAGGGCATGTCACTGTCAGCGGGACAGGAATGCAGGGGGGCAGGACCCTGTCAGCGGGACAGGGCTGCGGGGGCCAGTCCCTGTGAGCGAGTCAGGGCTGCGGCGGAGAGTCCCTGTGAGCGGGCCAGGGCTGCGGGGGCCAGTCCCTGTGAGCGGGTCACGGCTGCGGGGGCCAGTCCCTGTCAGCGGGTCTGGGCTGCAGGGGCCAGTCCCTGTCAGCGGGTCTGGGCTGCGGGGGTAAGTCGCAGTGAGCGGGTCAGGTCTGCGGGGAGCAAGTCGCAGTGAGCGGGTCAGGGCTGCGGGTTGGCCAGTCGCAGTGAGCGGGTCAGAGCTGCGGAGGGCAAGTACCAGTGAGCGGGTCAGGGCTGCGGGGGTCAAGTCGCAGTGAGCGGGTCAGGGCTGCAGGGGGCAGTGTCGCAGTGAGCGGGTCAGGGCTGCGGGGGCCAGTCCCTCTGAGCGGGTCAGAGCTGCGGAGGGCAAGTACCAGTGAGCGGGTCAGGGCTGCAGGGGGCAAGTCGCAGTGAGCGGGTCAGGGCTGCAGGGGGCAGTGTCGCAGTGAGCAGGTCAGGGCTGCGGGGGCCAGTCCCTCTGAGCGGGTCAGAGCTGCGGGGGGCAAGTAAAAGTGAGCGGGTCAAGGCTGCGGGGGGCAGTGTCGCTGTGAGCGGGTCAGCGCTGCGGGGGCAAGGCCCTGTCAGCGGGACAGGACTGCGGGGGGCAAGCCGCAGTGAGCGGGTCAGGGCTGTGGGGGCCAGTCCCTGTCACCGGGTCAGGGCTGCGGGGGGCCAATCCCTGTGAGCGGGTCAGGGCTGCGGGGGCAGGCCCTCTGAGCGGGTAAGGGCTGCGGGGGGCAAGTCGCAGTGAGCGGCTCAGGGCTGCGGGGGGCCAGTCCCTGTGAGCGGGTCAGGGCTGCGAGGGCATGTCACTGTCAGCGGGACAGGGCTGCGGGGGCCAGTCCCTGTGAGCGAGTCAGGGCTGCGGCGGAGAGTCCCTGTGAGCGGGTCAGGGCTGCGGCGGGCCAGTCCCTGTGAGCGGGCCAGGGCTGCAGGGGCAGGCCCTCTGAGCGGGTAAGGGCTGCGGGGGGCAAGTCGCAGTGAGCGGCTCAGGGCTGCGGGGGGCCAGTCCCTGTGAGCGGGTCAGGGCTGCGAGGGCATGTCACTGTCAGCGGGACAGGGCTGCGGGGGCCAGTCCCTGTGAGCGAGTCAGGGCTGCGGCGGAGAGTCCCTGTGAGCGGGTCAGGGCTGCGGGGGCCAGTCCCTGTGAGCGAGTCAGGGCTGCGGCGGAGAGTCCCTGTGAGCGGGTCAGGGCTGCGGCGGGCCAGTCCCTGTCAGCGGGTCAGGGCTGCAGGGGCCAGTCCCTGTCAGCGGGACAGGACTGCGGGGGTAAGTCGCAGTGAGCGGGTCAGGTCTGTGGGGAGCAAGTCGCAGTGAGCGGGTCAGGTCTGCGGGGAGCAAGTCGCAGTGAGCGGGTCAGGGCTGCGGGGGGCAAGTCGAAGTGAGTGGGTCATGGCTGCGGGAGGCGAGTCCCTGTGTGCGAGTCAGGGCTGCGGCGGCCAGGACCTGTGAGCGGGTCAGGGCGGCGGGGGCCGTCCCTCTGAGCGGGTCAGAGCTGCGGGGGGCAAGTACCAGTGAGCGGGTCAAGGCTGCGGGGGGCCAGTCCCTGTGAGCGGGTCACGGCTGCGGGGGCCAGTCCCTGTCAGCGGGTCTGGGCTGCAGGGGCCAGTCCCTGTCAGCGGGACAGGACTGCGGGGGTAAGTCGCAGTGAGCGGGTCAGGTCTGCGGGGAGCAAGTCGCAGTGAGCGGGTCAGGGCTGCGGGTTGGCCAGTCGCAGTGAGCGGGTCAGAGCTGCGGAGGGCAAGTACCAGTGAGCGGGTCAGGGCTGCGGGGGTCAAGTCGCAGTGAGCGGGTCAGGGCTGCAGGGGGCAGTGTCGCAGTGAGCGGGTCAGGGATGCGGGGGCCAGTCCCTCTGAGCGG
The DNA here is from genome assembly GCF_030684315.1 of Stegostoma tigrinum. Lineage (NCBI taxonomy): Eukaryota > Metazoa > Chordata > Chondrichthyes > Orectolobiformes > Stegostomatidae > Stegostoma > Stegostoma tigrinum. Next base: position 684,158 of record NW_026728042.1, on the reverse strand, counting down.
GTCAGAGCTGCGGAGGGCAAGTACCAGTGAGCGGGTCAGGGCTGCAGGGGGCAAGTCGCAGTGAGCGGGTCAGGGCTGCAGGGGGCAGTGTCGCAGTGAGCAGGTCAGGGCTGCGGGGGCCAGTCCCTCTGAGCGGGTCAGAGCTGCGGGGGGCAAGTAAAAGTGAGCGGGTCAAGGCTGCGGGGGGCAGTGTCGCTGTGAGCGGGTCAGCGCTGCGGGGGCAAGGCCCTGTCAGCGGGACAGGACTGCGGGGGGCAAGCCGCAGTGAGCGGGTCAGGGCTGTGGGGGCCAGTCCCTGTCACCGGGTCAGGGCTGCGGGGGGCCAATCCCTGTGAGCGGGTCAGGGCTGCGGGGGCAGGCCCTCTGAGCGGGTAAGGGCTGCGGGGGGCAAGTCGCAGTGAGCGGCTCAGGGCTGCGGGGGGCCAGTCCCTGTGAGCGGGTCAGGGCTGCGAGGGCATGTCACTGTCAGCGGGACAGGGCTGCGGGGGCCAGTCCCTGTGAGCGAGTCAGGGCTGCGGCGGTGAGTCCCTGTGAGCGGGTCAGGGCTGCGGCGGGCCAGTCCCTGTGAGCGGGCCAGGGCTGCAGGGGCAGGCCCTCTGAGCGGGTAAGGGCTGCGGGGGGCAAGTCGCAGTGAGCGGCTCAGGGCTGCGGGGGGCCAGTCCCTGTGAGCGGGTCAGGGCTGCGAGGGCATGTCACTGTCAGCGGGACAGGGCTGCGGGGGCCAGTCCCTGTGAGCGAGTCAGGGCTGCGGCGGAGAGTCCCTGTGAGCGGGTCAGGGCTGCGGGGGCCAGTCCCTGTGAGCGAGTCAGGGCTGCGGCGGAGAGTCCCTGTGAGCGGGTCAGGGCTGCGGCGGGCCAGTCCCTGTCAGCGGGTCAGGGCTGCAGGGGCCAGTCCCTGTCAGCGGGACAGGACTGCGGGGGTAAGTCGCAGTGAGCGGGTCAGGTCTGCTGGGAGCAAGTCGCAGTGAGCGGGTCAGGTCTGCGGGGAGCAAGTCGCAGTGAGCGGGTCAGGGCTGCGGGGGGCAAGTCGAAGTGAGTGGGTCATGGCTGCGGGAGGCGAGTCCCTGTGTGCGAGTCAGGGCTGCGGCGGCCAGGACCTGTGAGCGGGTCAGGGCGGCGGGGGCCGTCCCTCTGAGCGGGTCAGAGCTGCGGGGGGCCAGTACCAGTGAGCGGGTCAAGGCTGCGGGGGGCAAGTACCAGTGAGCGGGTCAAGGCTGCGGGGTGCAGTCTCGCAGTGAGCGGGTCAGGGCTTCGGGGGGCAGGTCGGAGTGAGCGGGTCAGGGCAGCGGGGGCAAGTCCCTGTCAGCGGGACAGGAGTGCAAGGGGCAGGTCCCTGTCAGCGGGTGAGGACTGCGGGGGGCAAGTCGAAGTGAGCGGGTCAGGGCTACGGGGGGCAAGTCGCAGTGAGCGGGTCAGGTCTGCGAGGGGCAAGTCGCAGTGAGTGGGTCAGGTCTGTGGGGGGCAAGTCGCAGTGAGCGGGTCAGGGCTGCGGGGGGCAATTCGCAGTGAACGGGTCAGGGCTGCGGGGGGCAGTGTCGCAGTGAGCGGGTCAGGGCTGTGGGGGGCCAGTCCCTGTGAGCGGGTCAGGGCTGCGGGGAGCATGTCACAGTGAGCGGGTCATGGCTGCGGAGGGCCGGGCCCCCTGAGCGGGTCATGGCTGCGGGGGTCAGGTCTGCAGAGGGCAAGTCGCAGTGAATGGGTCGGGGCAGCGGGGGGCAAGTCGCAGTCCGCAAGTCAGGGCTGGGGCAAGTCACAGTGAGCAAGTCAGGGCTGCGGCAGGCCAGTCCCTGTGAGCGGGTCAGGGCTGCGGGGGGCAGTGTCGCTGTGAGCGGGTCAGGGCTGCGGGGGGGGGGGGGGGGGCGAGTCGCAGTGAGCGGGTCAGGGCTGCGGGGAGCAGGTCGCAGTGAGCGGGTCAGGGCTGCGGGGGCAAGTCGCAGTGAGCAGGTCAGGGCTGCGGGGGTCCAGTCGCAGTGAGCGGGTCAGGGCTGCGGGTGCCGGTCCCCCTGAGCGGGTGAGGACTGCGGGGGGCAAGTCGCAGTGAGCGGGTCAGGGCTGCGGGGGGCAAGTCGCAGTGAGCAGGTCAGGGCTGCGGGGGTCCAGTCGCAGTGAGCGGGTCAGGGCTGCGGGGGCAAGTCCCTGTCAGCGAGTCAGGGCTGCTGGGGGCAAGTCGCAGTGAGCGGTTCAGGGCTGCGGGGGGCAAGTCACTGTGAGCGGGTCAGGGCTGCGGGGGGCAGTGTCGCAGTGAGCGGGAGAGGCCTGCAGGGGCAAGTCCCCGTGAGCGGGTCAGGAATGCGGGGGCAAGTCCCTGTCAGCGGGACAGGACTGCGGGGGGCAAGTCGCAGTGAGCGGGTCAGGGCTGCCGGGGCCAGTCGCAGTGAGCGGGTCAGGGCTGCGGGTGGCCAGTCGCAGTGAGTGGGTCAGGACTGCGGGGGGCATGTCTCAGTGAGCGGGTCAGGGCTGCGGGGGGCCAGTACCCGTGAGCGGGTCTCGGCTGCGGGGGGCAGGTCGCAGTGAGCGGGTCAGGGCTACGGGGGGGGCAGGTCGCAGTGAGTGGGTCAGGGCTGTGGGGGGGCCAGTCGCAGTCAGCAGGTCAGCGCTGCGGGGGGCCGGTCCCCCTGAGCGGGTCAGGGATGTGGGGGGGGAGGTCGCAGTAAGCGGGGAGGTCTGCGGGGGGTATATCGCAGCGAGCGGGTCAGGGCTGCGGGGGCCAGTTGCATTCAGCGGGTCAGGACAGCGGAGGGGAAAGTCGCAGTGAGCGGGTCACGTCTGCGGGGGCAAGTCGCAGTGAGCGGGTCAGGGCTGCGGGGGACAAGTCCCTGTGAGCGGGTCAGGACTGCGGGGGGCAAGTCGCAGTGAGCGGGTCAGGGCTGCGGGGGGCCAGTCCCTGTGAACTGGTCAGGGCTGCGGAGGCTAGTCCCTTTCACGGGTTCAGGCCTGCGGGGGGCAAGTCGCAGTGAGCGGGTCAGGGCTGCTGGGGGCAGTGTCGCAGTGAGCGGGTCAGGGCTGCTGGGGGCAGAGTCGCAGTCAGCGGGTCAGGGCTGCGGGGGGCAAGTCCCCGTGAGCGGATCAGGGCTGCGGGGTGCAAGTCGCAGTGAGCGGTTCAGGGCTGCGGGGGGGCCAGTCGCAGTGAGCGGGTCAGGGCTGCGGGGTGCAAGTCGCAGTGAGCGGTTCAGGGCTGCGGGGGGGCCAGTCGCAGTGAGCGGGTCAGGGCTGCGGGGGCATGTCCATGTCAGCGGGACAGGACTGCAGGGGTCAGGTCCCTGTCAGCGGGATAGGACTGCAGGGGGCCAGGATGCAGTGAGCGGGTCATGGCTGCGGGGGTCCGGGCCCCCTGAGCGGGTCATGGCTGCGGGGGGCCGGGCCCCCTGAGCGGGTCATGGCTGTGGGGGGCAAGTCGCAGTGAGCAGGTCAGGGCTGCGGGGGGCAAGTCACTGTGAACGGGTCAGGGCTGCGGGGGGCAGTGTCGCAGTGACGGGGTCAGGGCTGCGGGGGGGCCAGACCCTGTGAGCGGGTCAGGGCTGCGGGGGCCAGTCACTGTCAGCAGGACAGGGCTGCAGGGGCCAGTCCCTGTTAGCGGGTCACGGCTGCGGGGGCCAGTCCCTGTGAGCGGGTCAGGGCTGCGGGGGGCAAGTTGCAGTGAGCGCGTCAGGGCTGCAGGGGCCAGTCCCTCTGAGGGGGTCAGGGCTGCGGGGGGCAGTGTCGCAGTGAGCGGGTAAGGGCTGCGGGTGGCCAGTCGCAGTGAGCGGGTCAGGGCTGCGGGGGGCCGGGCCCCCTGAGCAGGTCATGGCTGCGGAGGTCAGGTCGCAGTGAGCGGGTCAGGTCTGCAGAGGGCAAGTCGCAGTGAACGGGTCTGGGCAGCGGGGGGCAAGTCGCAGTCCGCAAGTCAGGGCTGGGGCAAGTCACAGTGAGCAAGTCAGGGCTGCGGCGGGCCAGTCCCTGTGAGCAGGTCAGGGCTGCGGGGGGCAGTGTCGCTGTGAGCGGGTCAGGGCTGCGGGGGTCAAGTCGCAGTGAGCGGGTCAGGGCTGCGGGGGCAGTGTCGCAGTGAGCGCGTCAGGGCTGCGGGGGCCTTTCCCTGTGAGCGGGTCAGGGCTGCGGGGGGCAAGTCGCAGTGAACGGGTCTTCGGTGCGGGGGGCAATGTCGTAGTGAGTGGGTCAGGGCTGTGGGGGGGCCAGTCCCTGTGAGCAGGTAAGGGCTGCGGGGGCCAGTCGCTGTGAGCGGGTCAGGGCTGCGGGGGTGCAGGTCCCTGTCAGCGGGACAGGACTGCAGGGGGGCAGGATGCAGTGAGCGGGTCAGTGCTGCGGGGTCCGGTCCCCGTGAGCAGGTCAGGGTTGCGGGGGGCCAGTCCCCCTGAGCAGGTCAGGGCTGCGGGGTCCGGTCCCCGTGAGCGGGTGAGCACTGCCGGGGGCAAGTCGCAGTAAGCAGGTCAGGTCTGCAGGGGGCAAGTCCCTGTCAGGGGGACAGGACTGCGGTGGGCAAGGCGCAGTGAGCGGGTCAGGGCTGCGGGGGGGGGGCGAGTCGCAGTGAGCGGGTCAGGGCTGCGGGGGCAGGCCCTCTGAGCGGGTCAGGGCTGCGGGGGGCAAGTCGCAGTGAGCGGGTCAGGGCTGCGGGGGCCTTTCCCTGTGAGTGGGTCAGGGCTGCGGGGGGCAAGTCGCAGTGAACGGGTCTTGGGTGCGGGGGGCAATGTCGTAGTGAGTGGGTCAGGGCTGTGGGGGGCCAGTCCCTGTGAGCGGGTAAGGGCTGCGGGGGCCAGTCGCTGTGAGCGGGTCAGGGCTGCGGGGGCCAGTCCCTCTGAGCGGGTCAGAGCTGCGGGGGGCAAGTTCCAGTGAGTGGGTCAAGGCTGCGGGGGGCAGTGTCGCTGTGAGCAGGTCAGGGCTTCGGGGGGCAGGTCGGAGTGAGCAGGTCAGGACTGCGGGGGGCAAGTTGCAGTGAGTGGGTCAGGGCTGCGGGGGGGCAAGTCCCTGTCAGCGGGACAGGACTGCAAGGGGCAGGTCCCTGTCAGCGGGACAGGACTGCGGGGGGCAAGTTGCAGTGAGCGGGTCAGGTCTGCGGGGGACAAGTCACAGTGAGCGGGTCAGGGCTGCAGGGGGCAAGACGCAGTGAGCGGGTCAGGGCTGCCGGGGCCAGTCGCAGTGAGCGGGTCAGGACTGCGGGGGGCAAGTCTCAGTGAGCGGGTCAGGGCTGCGGGGGGCCAGTACCCGGAAGCGGGTCTCGGCTGCGGGGGGCAGGTCTCACAGGGACTGGCCTCCCACAACCTTGACCCTCTCAGGGGGACCGGCCCCCAGCACCCTTGACCCGCTCAGGGGACCGGCCCCCCGCAGCCCTGACCCGCTCACTGCGACTTGCCCCCCGCAGCCTTGACCCGGTGAAAGGGACTGGCCCCCGTAGCTCTGACCAGCTCACAGGGACTGGCCCCCCGCAACCCTGACCCGCTCACTGCGGCACTGCCCCCCGCAGCCCTGACCCGCTCACTGCGACTTGGCCCCCGCAGCCCTGACCCGGTGAAAGGGACTGGCCCCCCGCAGCCCTGACCAGCTCACAGAGACTGGCCCCCCGCAGCCCTGACCCGCTCACTGCGAATTACCCCCCGCAGACGTGACCCGCTCACTGCGACTTGCCCCCGCAGCCCTGACCCGCATAGGGGGACCGGCCCACCGCAGCCCTGACCCGCTCACAGGGACTTGCCCCCCACAGCCCTGACCCGGTGAAAGGGACTGGCCCCCGCAGCCCTGACCAGCTCACAGAGACTGGCCCCCACAGCCCTGACCCGCTCACTGCTACTGGCCCCCCGCAGCCCTCACCCGCTCACTGCGACACTGCCCCCCGCAGCCCTGACCCGCTCACTGCGACTTGCCCCCCGCAGACCTGACCCGCTCACTGCGACTTGCCTCCCGCAGCCCTGACCCCTTCACTGCGACACTACCCCCGCAGCCCTGACCCGCTCAGTGGGACTGGCCCCCGCAGCCCTGACCCGCTCACAGGGACTGGCCTCCGCAGCCCTGACCCGCTCACTGCGACACAGCCCCCCCGCAGCCCTGACCCGCTCACTGCGAATTGCCCCAAGCATCCTGTCCCGCTGACAGGGGCTTGCCCCCGCAGCCCTGACCCGCTCACTGCGACTGGCCCCCCGCAGCCCTGACCAGCTCACTGCGACACTGCCCCCCACAGCCCTGACCCACTCACTGCGACTTTCTCCCCGCAGCCCTGACCCACTCACCGGGTCTGGTCACCGCACCCTGACCCGCTCACAGGGACTGGCCTGCGCAGCCCTGGCCCGCTCACTGTGACACTGCCCCCGGCAGACCTGACCCGCTCACTGCGACACAGCCCCCCGCAGACCTGACCCGCTCACTGCGACACTGCCCCCCGCAGCCCTGACCCCCTCAGAGGGACTGGCCCCTGCAGCCCTGACGCGCTCACTGCAACTTGCCCCCCGCAGCCCTGACCCGCTCACAGGGACTGGCCCCCGCAGCCGTGACCCGCTAACAGGGACTGGCCCCTGCAGCCCTGTCCCGCTGACAGTGACTGGCCCCGCAGCCCTGACACACTCACTGCGACGCTGCCCCCAGCAGCCCTAACCCGCTCACTGTGACGCTGCCCCCCGCAGCCATGACCCGCTCACTGCGACTTGCCCCCCGCAGGCCTGACCTGGAGAAAGGGACTGGCCCCTGCAGCCCTGACCAGCTCACAGGGACCGGCCCCCCGCAGACCTGACCCGCGCCCTGCGACTTTCCCCCCGCAGCCCTGACCCGCTCACAGGGACTGGCCTGCCGCAGCCCTGACCCACTCACTGCGACTTGCCCCCCGCAGCCCTAACCCGGTGAAAGGGACTGCCCCCCGCAGCTCTGACCAGCTCACAGGGACTGGCCCCCACAGCCCTGACCCGCCTACTGCGACTGGCCCCCCGCAGCCCTGACCCACTCACTGTGACTTGCCCCCCAGAGCCCTGACCAGCTCACTACGACACTGCCCCACGCAGCACTGACCCGCTCACTGCGACACTGCCCCCCGCAGCCCTGACCCGCTCACTGCGACTGGCCCCCCCGCAGCCCTGACCTGCTCACTGCGACACTGCCCCCCGCAGCCCTGACCCGCTCACTGCGACTTTCCCCTCCGCAGTCCTGACCCGCTCACTGCGACTGGCCCCCGCAGCCCTGACCCGCTCGCTGCGATATACCCCCCGCAGACCTTCCCACTCACTGCGACCTCCCCACCGCATCCCTGACCCGCTCAGGGGGACCGGCCCCCCCGCAGCGCTGACCCGCTTACGGGGACCGGCCCCCCAAGCCCTGACCCGCTCACTGCGACTTGCCCCCCGCAGCCCTAACCCGGTGAAAGGGACTGCCCCCCGCAGCTCTGACCAGCTCACAGGGACTGGCCCCCACAGCCCTGACCCGCCTACTGCGACTGGCCCCCCGCAGCCCTGACCCACTCACTGCGACTTGCCCCCCAGAGCCCTGACCAGCTCACTACGACACTGCCCCACGCAGCACTGACCCGCTCACTGCGACTTGCCCCCCGCAGTCCTGTCCCGCTGACAGGGACCTGGCACCGCAGCCCTGACCCGCTCACTGCGACTGGCCCCCCCGCAGCCCTGACCCGCTCACTGCGACTTGCCCCCCCCAGACCTCCCCGCTCACTGCGACTTGCCCCCCGCAGCCCTGACCCGCTGACAGGGACTTGCCCCCCGCAGTCCTGTCCCGCTGACAGTGACTGGCCCCCGCAGCCCTGACCCGCTCACAGGGTCTGGCCCCCCCGCAGCCCTGACCCCCTCACTGCGAAACTGCCCCCCGCAGCCCTGACCCGTTCACAGTGACTTGCCCCCCGCAGCCCTGACCCGCTGACTGCGACTTGCCACCCGCAGTCCTGACCTGCTCGCTGCGACTGGCGACCCGCTCACTGCGACTTGCCCCCCGCAGCCCTGACCTGCTCACTGCGACTTGCCCCCCGCAGCCATGACCCACTCAGGGGGCCCGGACCCCCGCAGCCATGACCCGCTCAGGGGGTCCGGACCCCCGCAGCCATGACCCGCTCACTGCGACTTGCCTCCCGCAGCCCTGACTCGCAGACAGGGACTTGCCCCCGCCGCCCTGACCCGCTCACTGCGACTTGCCCCCCGCAGCCCTGACTCGCTGACAGGGACTTGCCCCCGCAGACCTGACCTGCTCACTGCGACCTGCCCCCCGCAGTCCTCACCCGCTCAGGGGGACCAGCCCCCCCGCAGCCCTGACCCGCTCACGGGGACCGGCCTCCCGCAGCCCTGACCCGCTCACTGCATCCTGGCCCCCTGCAGTCCTATCCCGCTGACAGGGACCTGCCCCCCTGCAGTCCTGTCCCGCTGACATGGACATGCCCCCGCAGCCCTGACCCGCTCACTGCGACTGGCCCCCCCGCAGCCCTGACCCGCTGACTGCGACTTGCCCCCCGCAGCCCTGACCCGGTGAAAGGGACTGGCCCCCGAAGCCCTGACCAGTTCACAGGGACTGGCCCCCCGCAACCCTCACCCGCTCACAGCGACTTGCCCCCCACAGCCCTGACCCGCTCTGGGGGACCGGCCCCCCGCAGCCCTGACCCGCTCACTGCGACACTGCCCCTAGCAGCCCTGACCCGCTCACTGCGACTTGCCCCCCACAGCCCTGACCCGCTCACTGCGACTTGCCCCCGCAGCCCTGACCCGCTCACTGCGACTTGCCCCCGCAGCCATGTCCCGCTCACTGCGACTTGCCCCGCGCAGTCCTGTCCCGCTCACTGCGACTTGCCCCCCCAGACCTCCCCGCTCACTGCGACTTGCCCCCCCCAGACCTCCCCGCTCACTGCGACTTGCCCCCCCCAGACCTCCCCGCTCACTGCGACCTCCCCCCTGCAGCCCTGACCTGCTCACTGCGACTTGACCCGCGCAGTCCTGTCCCGCTCACTGAGACTTGCCCCCCGCAGCCCTGACCCGGTGAAAGGGACTGGCCCCGGCAGCCCTGACCAGCTCACAGGGACTGGCCCCGACAGCCCTGGCCCGCTCACTGCGACTGGCCCCCCGACGCCCTGACCCGCTCACTGCTACTTGCCCCCCGCAGCCCTTACCCGCTCACTGCGACTTGCCCCCCACAGTCCTGTCCTGCTCACTGCGACTTGCCCCCGCAGCCCTGACCCACTCAGGGGTCCGGCCCCCACAGCCCTGACCCACTCACTGAGACTTGCCCCCCGCAGCCCTGACCCGGTGAAAGGGACTGGCCCCCGCAGCCCTGACCAGCTCACAGGGACTGGCCCCCACAGCCCTGACCCGCTCACTGCGACTTGCCCCCCGCAGCCCTGACCCGCTCACTGCGACACTGCCCCCCGCAGCCCTGACCCGCTCACTGCGACTGGCCCCCCGCAGCCCTGTCCCGCTGACAGGGACTTGCCCCCCGCAGCCCTGACCCGCTCAGTGCGACTTGCCCCCCGCAGCCCTGACCCGCTCAGGGGGACCGGACCCCCGCAGCCCTGACCCGCTCACTGTGACACTGCCCCCACAGCCCTGACCCGCTCACTGAGACTTGCCCCCCGCAGCCCTGTCCCGCTGACAGGGACTTGCCCCCGCAGCCCTGACCCTCTCCCTGCGACTTGCCCCCCCGCAGCCCTGACCCGCTCACTGCGACTTACCCACCACAGCCGTGTCCCGCTGACAGGGACTTGCCCCCCGCAGCCCTGACCCGCTCACTGCGACTGGCCCCCCGCAGCCCTGACCCGGTGAAAGGGACTGGCCCCCGCCGCCCTGACCAGCTCACAGGGACTGGCTCCCACAGCCCTGACCCGCTCACTGCGACTTGCCCCCCGCAGTCCTGTCCCGCTCACTGCGACTTGCCCCCGCAGCCCTGACCTGCTCACTGCGACTTGCCCCCCGCAGCCCTGACCCGCTCACTGCGACTGGCCCCCCGCAGCCCTGTCCCGCTGACAGGGACTTGCCCCCCGCAGCCCTGACCCGCTCTGGGGGACCGGCCCCCCGCAACCCTGACCCGCTCACTGCGACACTGCCCCCCGCAGCCCTGACCCGCTCACTGCGACTGGCCCCCCGCAGCCCTGTCCCGCTCACTGCGACTTGCCCCCCGCAGCCCTGACCCGCTCAGGTGGACCGGCCCACCGCAGCCCTGACCCGCTCACTGCGACTTGCCCCCGCAGCCCTGACCCGCTCAGGTGGACCGGCCCCCCGCAGCCCTGACTCGCTCACTGCGACTTGCCCCCCGCAGCCCTGACCCGCTCACTGCGACTTGCCCCCCGCAGCCCTGACCCACTCACTGCGACTTGCCCCCCCAGACCTCCCCGCTCACTGCGACTTGCCCCCCCCAGACCTCCCCGCTCACTGCGACCTCCCCCCTGCAGCCATGACCCGCTCACTGCGACTTGCCCCCGCAGCCCTGACCCGCTCAGGGGGACCGGCCCCCCGCAGTCCTGACCCGGTGAAAGGAACTGGCCCCCGAAGCCCTGACCAGTTCACAGGGACTTGCCCCCCGCAACCCTCACCCGCTCACTGCGACACTGCCCCCCGCAGCCCTGACCCGCTCACTGCGACACTGCCCCCCGCAGCCCTGACCCGCTCACTGCGACACTGCCCCCCGCAGCCCTGACCCGCTCACTGCGACACTGCCCCCCGCAGACCTTACCCGCACACTGCGACTTGCCCCCCCGCAGCCCTGACCCGCTCACTGCGACACTGCCCCCCGCAGACCTGACCCGCTCACTGCGACTTACCCACCGCAGCCCTGACCCGCTCTGGGGGACCGGCCCCCTGCAACTCTGACCCGCTCACTGCGACTTGCCCCCCCAGACCACCCCGCTCTCTGCGACTTGCCCCCCCCAGACCTCCCCGCTCACTGCGACTTGCCCCCCGCAGCCCTGACCCGCTGACAGGGACTTGCCCCCCGCAGTCCTGTCCCGCTGACAGTGACTGGCCCCCGCAGCCCTGACCCGCTCACAGGGTCTGGCCCCCCAGCAGCCCTGACTCCCTCACTGCGAAACTGCCCCCCGCAGCCCTGACCCGTTCACAGTGACTTGCCCCCCGCAGCCCTGACCCGCTGACTGCGACTTGCCACCCGCAGTCCTGACCTGCTCGCTGCGACTGGCGACCCGCTCACTGCGACTTGCCCCCCGCAGCCCTGACCTGCTCACTGCGACTTGCCCCCCGCAGCCATGACCCGCTCAGGGGGCCCGGACCCCCGCAGCCATGACCCGCTCACTGCGACTTGCCTCCCGCAGCCCTGACTCGCAGACAGGGACTTGCCCCCGCCGCCCTGACCCGCTCACTGCGACTTGCCCCCCGCAGCCCTGACTCGCTGACAGGGACTTGCCCCCGCAGACCTGACCCGTTCACTGCGACCTGCCCCCCGCAGTCCTCACCCGCTCAGGGGGACCAGCCCCCCCGCAGCCCTGACCCGTTCACGGGGACCGGCCTCCCGCAGCCCTGACCCGCTCACTGCAACCTGGCCCCCTGCAGTCCTATCCCGCTGACAGGGATCTGCCCCCCTGCAGTCCTGTCCCGCTGACATGGACATGCCCCCGCAGCCCTGACCCGCTCACTGCGACTGGCCCCCCCGCAGCCCTGACCCGCTGACTGCGACTTGCCCCCCGCAGCCCTGACCCGGTGAAAGGGACTGGCCCCCGAAGCCCTGACCAGTTCACAGGGACTGGCCCCCCGCAACCCTGACCCGCTCACAGCGACTTGCCCCCCACAGCCCTGACCCGCTCTGGGGGACCGGCCACCCGCAGCCCTGACCCGCTCACTGCGACACTGCCCCTAGCAGCCCTGACCCGCTCACTGCGACTTGCCCCCCACAGCCCTGACCCGCTCACTGCGACTTGCCCCCGCAGCCCTGACCCGCTCACTGCGACTTGCCCCCCCCAGACCTCCCCGCTCACTGCGACTTGCCCCCCCAGACCTCCCCGCTCACTGCGACCTCCCCCCTGCAGCCCTGACCTGCTCACTGCGACTTGACCCGCGCAGTCCTGTCCCGCTCACTGAGACTTGCCCCCCGCAGCCCTGACCCGGTGAAAGGGACTGGCCCCCGCAGCCCTGACCAGCTCACAGGGACTGGCCCCGACAGCCCTGGCCCGCTCACTGCGACTGGCCCCCCGAAGCCCTGACCCGCTCACTGCTACTTGCCCCCCGCAGCCCTGACCCGCTCACTGCGACTTGCCCCCCGCAGTCCTGTCCTGCTCACTGCGACTTGCCCCCGCAGCCCTGACCCACTCAGGGGTCCGGCCCCCACAGCCCTGACCCACTCACTGAGACTTGCCCCCCGCAGCCCTGACCCGGTGAAAGGGACTGGCCCCCGCAGCCCTGACCAGCTCACAGGGACTGGCCCCCACAGCCCTGACCCGCTCACTGCGACTTGCCCCCCGCAGCCCTGACCCGCTCACTGCGACACTGCCCCCCGCAGCCCTGACCCGCTCACTGCGACTGGCCCCCCGCAGCCCTGTCCCGCTGACAGGGACTTGCCCCCCGCAGCCCTGACCCGCTCAGTGCGACTTGCCCCCCGCAGCCCTGACCCGCTCAGGGGGACCGGACCCCCGCAGCCCTGACCCGCTCACTGCGACACTGCCCCCACAGCCCTGACCCGCTCACTGAGACTTGCCCCCCGCAGCCCTGTCCCGCTGACAGGGACTTGCCCCCCGCAGCCCTGACCCGCTCAGTGCGACTTGCCCCCCGCAGCCCTGTCCCGCTCTGGGGGACCGGCCCCCCGCAGCCTTGACCCGCTCACGGGGACAGGCCCCCAGCAGCCCTGACCCGCTGACTGCGACTTGCCCCCCGCAGCCCTGACCCGCTCACTGCGACTTACCACCCGCAGACGTGACCCGCTCACTGCGAACTTGCCCCCCCGCAGCCCTGACCCGCTCACTGCGACTTACCCACCACAGCCGTGTCCCGCTGACAGGGACTTGCCCCCCGCAGCCCTGACCCGCTCACTGCGACTGGCCCCCCGCAGCCCTGACCCGGTGAAAGGGACTGGCCCCCGCCGCCCTGACCAGCTCACAGGGACTGGCTCCCACAGCCCTGACCCGCTCACTGCGACTTGCCCCCCGCAGTCCTGTCCCGCTCACTGCGACTTGCCCCCGCAGCCCTGACCTGCTCACTGCGACTTGCCCCCCGCAGCCCTGACCCGCTCACTGCGACACTGCCCCCCGCAGCCCTGACCCGCTCACTGCGACTGGCCCCCCGCAGCCCTGTCCCGCTGACAGGGACTTGCCCCCCGCAGCCCTGACCCGCTCTGGGGGACCGGCCCCCCGCAACCCTGACCCGCACACTGCGACACTGCCCCCCGCAGCCCTGACCCGCTCACTGCGACTGGCCCCCCGCAGCCCTGACCCGCTCACTGCGACACTGCCCCCCGCGGCCCTGACCCGCTCACTGCGACACTGCCCCTCGCAGTCCTGACCCGCTCACTGCGACTGGCCCCCCGCAGCCCTGTCCCGCTCACTGCGACTTGCCCCCCGCAGCCCTGACCCGCTCAGGTGGACCGACCCACCGCAGCCCTGACCCGCTCACTGCGACTTGCCCCCGCAGCCCTGACCCGCTCAGGTGGACCGGCCCCCCGCAGCCCTGACTCGCTCACTGCGACTTGCCCCCCGCAGCCCTGACCCGCTCACTGCGACTTGCCCCCCGCAGCCCTGACCCACTCACTGCGACTTGCCCCCCCAGACCTCCCCGCTCACTGCGACTTGCCCCCCCCAGACCTCCCCGCTCACTGCGACCTCCCCCCTGCAGCCATGACCCGCTCACTGCGACTTACCCCCCGCAGACGTGACCCGCTCACTGCGACTTGCCCCCGCAGCCCTGACCCGCTCAGGGGGACCGGCCCCCCGCAGTCCTGACCCGGTGAAAGGAACTGGCCCCCGAAGCCCTGACCAGTTCACAGGGACTTGCCCCCCGCAACCCTCACCCGCTCACTGCGACACTGCCCCCCGCAGCCCTGACCCGCTCACTGCGACACTGCCCCCCGCAGCCCTGACCCGCTCACTGCGACACTGCCCCCCGCAGCCCTGACCCGCTCACTGCGACTTGCCCCCCTGCAGCCCTGACCCGCTCACTGCGACACTGCCCCGTGCAGACCTGACCCGCTGACAGGGACTTGCCCCCCGCAGCCCTGACCCGCTCACAGCGACTTGCCCCCAGCAGCCGTGTCCCGCTGACAGGGACTTGCCCCCCGTAGTCCTGAACCGCTCACTACGACTTGCCCCCAGCAGCCATGTCCCGCTCAGGGGGACCGGCCCCCCGCAGCCTTGACCCGCTCACTGCGACACTGCCCCTCGCAGCCCTGACCCGCTCACAGGGTCTGCCCCCCGCAGCCCTGACCCGCTCACTGCGACACTGCTCCTCCAGACCTCCCCGCTCACTGCGACCTGCTCCCTGCAGCCCTGACCCGCTCACGGGGACCGGCCTCCCGCAACCCTGACCCGCTCACTGCGACACTGTCCCCCGCAGCCCTGACCCGCTCACTGCGACTTGCCCCCCGCAGGCCTGACCAGCTCACTGCGACATGCCCCCCGCAGTCCTGACCCGCTCACTGCGACTGGCCCCCCACAGCCCTGACCCGCTCACTGCGACTTGTTTCCCCAGACCTCCCCGCTCACTGCGACCTGCCCCCTGCAGCCCTGACCCGCAGACTGCGACTTACCCCCCGCAGACGTGACCCGCTCACTGCGACTTGCCTCCGCAGCTCTGACCCGCTCACGGGGACCGACCCCCTGCAGCCTTGACCCGCTCACAGCGACTTGCCATCCGCAGCCCTGACCCGCTGACAGGGACTTGCCCCACACAGCCCTGACCCGCTCACTGCGACTTGCCCCCCTCAGCCCTGACCTGCTCACTGCGACACTGCCCCCCGCAGCCCTGACCCGCTCACTGCAACTTGCCCCCTGCAGCCCTGTCCCGCTGACAGGGACCTGCCCCCCGCAGTCTGGACCCGCTCACTGCGACTTGCCCCCCGCAGTCTTGACCCGCTCACTGCGACTTGCCCCCCACAGCCCAGACCCGCTCACTGCAACTTGCCCCCGCAGCCCTGACCCGCTCAGGGGGACCGGCCCACCGCAGCCCTGACCCGCTCACGGGGACCGGCCCCCCACAGCCCTGACCCGCTCACTGCGACTGGCCCCCCACAGCCCTGACCCGGTGAAAGTGATTGGCCCCCGCAGCCCTGACCAGCTCACAGGGACTGGTCCCCACAGCCCGGACCCGTTCACTGCGACTTGCCCCCCGCAGCCCTGACCCGCTCACCGCAACACTGCCCCCCGCAGCCCTGACCCGCTCACTGCGACTTGCCCCCCGCAGCCGTGTTCCGCTGACAGGGACTTGCCCCCCGCAGTCCTGACCCGCTCACTGCGACTTGCCCCCCGCAGCCCTGACCCGCTCAGGGGGACCGGCCCCCCTCAGCCTTGACCCGCTCACGGGGACTTGCCCCCCGCAGCCCTGATCTGCTCACTGCGACTTGCCCCCCGCAGCCCTGACCCGCTCACAGGGACTTGACGCTGCAGCCCAGACCCGCTCACGGCGACTGGCCCCCCGCAGACCTGACCCGCTCACTGCGACTTGCCCCCTGCAGCCCTGACCCGCTCACTGCAACACTGCCCCCGGCAGCCCTGACCCACTCACTGCGACACTGCCCCCCCGCAGCCCTGACCCGCTCACTGCGACTTGCCCCCCGCAGCCGTGTCCCGCTGACAGTGACTTGCCCCCCGCAGTCCTGACCTGCTACTGCGACTTGCCCCCCGCAGCCTTGACCCGCTCACGGGGACCGGCCCCCCGCAGCCCTGACCCGCTCACTGCGACTTGCCCCGCGCAGCCCTGACCCGGTGAAAGGGACTGCCCCCCGCAGCCCTGACCAGCTCACAGGGACTGGCCCCCCACAACCTTGACCCTCTCAGGGGGACCGGCCCCCCGCAACCTTGACCCGCTCACGTGGACTGGCCCCCCGCACCCTTGACCCGCTCACAGCGACTTGCCCCCCCCGCAGTCCTGTCCCGCTCACCGCGTACTACCCCCCGCAGACGTGTGGGGCTCACAGGGCCTGGGCCCTGCGGCCCTGTCCCGCACACAGCATACTGGCCCCTAGCAGCCGTGTCCCACTCACAGGGACTGGCCCCCGCAGCCCTGTCCCGCTCACAGGGACTGGGCCCCGCAGCCCTGTCCCGCTCACAGCGGACTGCCCCCAGCAGCCCTGACCCGCTCACAGGGACTGGCCCCCGCAGCCCTGACCCGCTCACAGGGACCGGCCCCGTCAGTTCTGCGGGGGGCAGGTCGCAGTGAGCGGGTCAGGGCTGCGGGGGGCAAGTCCCTGTCAGCGGGTCAGGGCTGCGGGGGGCAAGTCGCAGTGAGCGGGTCAGGGCTGCGGGGGGCAAGTCGCAGTGAGCGGGTCACGGCTGCGGGGCCAGTCCCTCTGAGCGGGTTAGGGCTGCGGGGGCCAGTCCCTCTGAGCGCGTCAGGGCTGCGGGGGCCAATCCATCTCAGCGGGTCAGGACTGCGGGGGGCAAGTCGCAGTGAGCGGGTCAGGGCTGCGGGGGGCAAGTCGTAGTGAGCGGGTCAGGACTGCGGGGGGCAAGTCGCAGTGAGCGGGTCAGGGCTGCGGGGGGCAAGTCGCAGTGAGCGGGTGAGGTCTGCGGGGGCCAAGTCGCAGTGAGCGGGTCAGGACTGTGGGTGGCAAGTCGCAGTGAGCGGGTCAGGGCAGGGGGGGCCAGTCGCTCTGAGCGGGTCAGGGCTGCGGGGGCCAGTCCCTCTGAGCGGGTCAGGGCTGCGGGGGCCAGTCCCTCTGAGCGGGTCAGGGCTGCGGGGGCCAAGTCCTCTGAGCGGGTCAGGGCTGTGGGGGCCAAGCCCTCTGAGCGGGTCAGGGCTGCGGGCGCCAGTCCCTCTGAGCGGGTCAGAGCTGCGAGGGCCAGTCCCACTGAGCGGGTCAGGGCTGCAGGGCGCAGTGTCGCAGTGAGGGGGGTCAGGGCTTCGGGAGGCCAGTCCCCGTGAGCGGGTCAGGGCTGCGGGGGGCAGTGTCGCAGTGAGCGGACCAGGACTGCGGGGGCCAGTCCCTGTCAGCGGGACAGGACTGCGGGGGGCAAGTCCCAGTCAGCGGGACACGACTGCGGGGGGCAAGTCGCAGTGAGCAGGTCAGGGCTGCGGGGGGCAAGTGGGGGACAGTCCCTCTGAGCGGGTCAGGGCAGCGGGGGCCAGTCCCTCTGAGCGGGTCAGACCTGCGGGGGCATGTCCCTGTCAGCGGGACACGACTGCGGGGGGAAAGTCGCAGTGAGCGGGTCAGGGCTGCGGGGGCAAGTCCCTGTCAGCGGGACAGGACTGTGGGGGGCAAGTCGCAGTGAGAGGGTCAGGTCTGCGGGGGGCCAGTCACTGTGAGCGGGTCAGGACTGCGGGGGGCAAGTCGCAGTGAGCGGGTCAGGACTGCGGGGGCAAGTCGCAGTGAGCGGGTCAGGGTTGCGGGGGGCAAGTCACAGTGAGCGGGTGAGGTCTGCGGGGGGCAAGTCGCAGTGAGCGGGTCAGGGCTGCGGGGGGCAAGTCGCAGTGAGCGGGTGAGGTCTGCAGGGGCCAAGTCGCAGTGAGCGGGTCTGGGCTGCGGGGACCAGTCCCTGTGAGCTGGTCAGGGCTGCGGGGACAAGTGACAGTGAGTGGGACAGGACTGCAAGGGGCAAGTCCCTGTCAGCGGGTCAGGTCTGCGGGGGGCAAGTCGCAGTGAGCGGGTCAGGACTGCGGGGGGCAAGTCGCAGTGAGCGGGTCAGGACTGTGGGGGCTAGTCCCTCTGAGCGGATCTGACTGCGGGGGCCAGTCCCTCTGAGCGGGTCAGGGCTGCGGGGGCCAGTCCCTCTGAGCGGGTCAGGGCTGCGGGGGCCAGTCCCTCTGAGCAGGAGACAGTGACACCTGTCCAAGTCAGGCAGGGAATCCACTTCCATCAGTCACCACACCCTATTCCCCACAGTCACGGCATCCCATTTCCCTCAGTCAGTGCGTCCCATTTCACTCAGGCACTGCATCCGATTTCACTCAGTCACTGCATCCCATTTCACTCAGTCACTACAACCCATTTCACGCAGTCACTGCATCCCATTTCACTCAGTCACTACATCGGATTTCAGTCAGTCACTCCCTCCCATTTCAGTCAGTCACTCCCTCCCATTTCAGTCAGTCCCTCCCATTTCAGTCAGTCACTGCATCCCATTTCCCTCAGTCACTGCATCCCATTTCATGGAGACAGTGAATCCTATTCAACTGCGACAGTGAATCCATTTCCATCAGTCACCGCACCCTATTCCCCACAGTCACGGCATCACATTACACTCAGTCACTGCATCCCATTTCACTCAGTCACTGCGTCCCATTTCACTCAGTCACTGCGTCCCATTTCACTCAATCACTGCATCCCATTTCCCGCGAGCACTGCGTCCCATTTCACTCAGTCAGTGCATCCCATTACACTCAGTCACTGCATCCCATTCCAATCAGTCACTGCATCCCATTTCCCTCAGTCACTGCATCCCATTTCCCTCAGTCACTGCATCCCATTTCACTCAGTCACTGCATCCCATTTCTCTCAGTCACTGCATCACATTTCACTCAGTCACTGCGTCCTATTTCCCTTAGTCACTGCGTCCCATTACCCTCATCACTGCGTCCCATTACCCTCAGTCAGTGCGTCCCATTACCCTCAGTCACTGCGTCCCATTTCCCACAGTCACTGCAGCTCCTTTCCTTCAGTCACTGCATCCCATTTCACTCAGTCACTGTATCCCGTTTCTCACTGACACTTCATCAAATGTCCGTCAGATACTGCATCCCACTTGCGCAGTCAGTGCATCCCATTTCACTCAGTCACTGCAGCTCATGTCACTCTCTTACTGCATGCAATTTCCATCAGTCTCTGCATCTCATGTCACTCATTCAGTGCATCCTATTTCACTCAGTCACTGCATCCCATTTCCCTCAGTCACTGCATCCCATTTCAATCAGTCACTGCATCCCATTTCACGCAGTCACTGCATCCCATATCCCATAGTCACTGCATCTCCTTTCCTCAGTCACTGCATCCCATTTCACTCAGTCACTGTGTCCCGTTTCTCACTGACACTTCATCAAATTTCCGTCAGATACTACATCCCACTTGCGCAGTCACTGCATCCCATTTCACTCAGTCACTGCATCCCATTCCACTCACTGAGTTAATCACATTTCACTCAGTCACTGCATCCCATTTCCCTCAGTCACTGTATCCCGTTTCTCACTGACGCTGCATTCAATTTCCGTCAGGTACTGCAACCCATTTCCTCAGTCACCGCCTCCCATTTTCCACATTCACTGCATCTCCTTTCCCACATTCACTGCATCTCCTTTCCCTCACTCACCACATCGCATTTCGCTCAGGCACTGCATCGCATTTCCCTCAGTCACTGCATCCCATTTCCCTCAGTCACTGCGTCCCATTTCACTCCGTCAGTGCGTCCCATTACCCTCAGTCACTGCATCCCATTTCAGTCAGTCAATGCGTCCCATTTCACTCAGTCACGGCATCCCATTTCACTCAGTCACTGCCTGCAATTTCCTCAGTCACTGCCTCCCACTTCACTCAGTCACTGCCTCCCATTTCACTCAGTCACTGCCTCCCATTTCACTCAGTCACTGCATCCCATTTCACTCAGTCACTGCATCCCATTCCACTCAGTCACTGCATCCCATTTCACTCAGTCACTACAACCCATTTCACGCAGTCACTGCATCCCATTTCACTCAGTCACTACATCGGATTTCAGTCAGTCACTCCCTCCCATTTCAGTCAGTCACTCCCTCCCATTTCAGTCAGTCCCTCCCATTTCAGTCAGTCACTGCATCCCATTTCTCTCAGTCACTGCTTCCCATTTCCCTCAGTCACTGCATCCCATTTCATGGAGACAGTGAATCCTATTCAACTGCGACAGTGAATCCATTTCCATCAGTCACCGCACCCTATTCCCCACAGTCACGGCATCACATTACACTCAGTCACTGCATCCCATTTCACTCAGTCACTGCGTCCCATTTCACTCAGTCACTGCGTCCCATTTCCCGCGAGCACTGCGTCCCATTTCACTCAGTCACTGCATCCCATTTCCCTCAGTCACTGCGTCCCATTTCACTCAGTCACTGCACCCCATTTCACTCAGTCACTGCATCACATTTCACTCAGTCACTGCGTCCTATTTCCCTTAGTCACTGCGTCCCATTACCCTCATCACTGCGTCCCATTACCCTCAGTCAGTGCGTCCCATTACCCTCAGTCACTGCGTCCCATTTCCCACAGTCACTGCATCTCCTTTCCTTCAGTCACTGCATCCCATTTCACTCAGTCACTGTATCCCGTTTCTCCCTGACACTTCATCAAATGTCCGTCAGATACTGCATCCCACTTGCGCAGTCAGTGCATCCCATTTCACTCGGTCACTGCATCCCATTTCCCTCAGTCACTGCATCCCATTTCAATCAGTCACTGCATCCCATTTCACGCAGTCACTGCATCCCATATCCCATAGTCACTGCATCTCCTTTCCTCAGTCACTGCATCCCATTTCACTCAGTCACTGTGTCCCGTTTCTCACTGACACTTCATCAAATTTCCGTCAGATACTACATCCCACTTGCGCAGTCACTGCATCCCATTTCACTCAGTCACTGCAGCTCATGTCACTCTCTTACTGCATGCAATTTCCATCAGTCTCTGCATCTCATTTCTCACAATCACTGCATCCCATTTCACTCAGTGAGTTAATCACATTTCACTCAGTCACTGCATCCCATTTCCCTCAGTCACTGTATCCCGTTTCTCACTGACGCTGCATTCAATTTCCGTCAGGTACTGCAACCCATTTCCTCAGTCACTGCCTCCCATTTTCCACATTCACTGCATCTCCTTTCCCACATTCACTGCATCTCCTTTCCCTCACTCACCACATCGCATTTCGCTCAGGCACTGCATCGCATTTCCCTCAGTCACTGCATCCCATTTCCTTCAGTCACTGC
Source organism: Stegostoma tigrinum (assembly GCF_030684315.1). Lineage (NCBI taxonomy): Eukaryota > Metazoa > Chordata > Chondrichthyes > Orectolobiformes > Stegostomatidae > Stegostoma > Stegostoma tigrinum. The sequence goes on along the minus strand of NW_026728042.1, from coordinate 663,163 downwards.
GTCCCATTTCACTCCGTCAGTGCGTCCCATTCCCCTCAGTCACTGCATCCCATTTCACTCAGTCACTGCGTCCCATTTCACTCAGTCACGGCATCCCATTTCACTCAGTCACTGCCTGCAATTTCTTCAGTCACTGCCTCCCACTTCACTCAGTCACTGCCTCCCACTTCACTCAGTCACTCCCTCCCATTTCACTCAGTCACTCCCTCCCATTTCACTCAGTCACTCCATCTCATTTCAGTCAGTCACTGCATCCCATTTCACGCAGTCACTGCATCCCATATCCCATAGTCACTGCATCTCCTTTCCTCAGTCACTGCATCCTATGTCACTCAGTCACTGCATCGCATTTCACTCAGTCACTGCATCACATTTCCCACGTTCACTGCATCTCCTTTCCCTCAGTCACTGCATCCCAATTCACTCAGCCACTGCATCCCATTTCACTCAGCCACTGCATCCCATTTCACTCAGCCACTGCATCCCATTTCACTCAGCCACTGCATCCTATTTCACTCAGCCACTGCATCCCATTTCACTCAGCCACTGCATCCCATTTCACTCAGCCACTGCATCCCATTTCACTCAGCCACTGCATCCCATTACCCGAGTCACTGCATCCCATTACCCCAGTCACTGCATCCCATGTCCCCACAGTCACCGCACCCTATTCCCCACAGTCACGGCATCACATTTCCCTCAGTCACTGCATCCCATTTCCCTCAGTCACTGCATCCCATTTCACTCAGTCACTGCCTCCCATTTCACTCAGTCACTGCCTCCCATTTCACTCAGTCACTGCCTCCCATTTCACTCAGTCACTCCCTCCCATTTCACTCAGTCACTCCCTCCCATTTCACTCAGTCACTGTTTCCCATTTAACAGAGACAGTGAATCCTATCCAAGTGAGACAGTGAATCCATTTCCAACAGTCACCGCACCCTATTCCCCACAGTCACGGCATCACATTTCGCTCAGCCACTGCATCCCATTTCACTCAGCCACTGCATCCCATTTCACTCAGCCACTGCATCCCATTACCCCAGTCACTGCATCCCATTACCCCAGTCACTGCATCCCATGTCCCCACAGTCACTGCATCTCATTTCCCTCAGTCACTGCATCTCATTTCCCTCAGTTACTGCATCTCATTTCCCTCAGTCTCCGCATCGCATTTCGCTCAGGCACTGCATCGCATTTCCCTCAGTCACTGCATCCCATTTCCCTCAGTCACTGCATCCCATTTCAATCAGTCACTGCCTCCCATTTCACTCAGTCACTGTTTCCCATTTAACAGAGACAGTGAATCCTATCCAAGTGAGACAGTGAATCCATTTCCAACAGTCACCGCACCCTATTCCCCACAGTCACGGCATCACATTTCCCTCAGTCACTGCGTCCCATTTCACTCAGTCACTGCGTCCCATTTAACTGAGACAGTGAATCTCATTGAACTGAGACAGTGCATCCCATTACCCAAAGTCACTGCATCTCTTTTCCCTCAGTCACTGCATCTCATTTTCCTCAGTCACTGCATCCCAATTCACTCAGCAACTGCATCCCATTTCACTCAGCCACTGCATCCCATTTCACTCAACCACTGCAACCCATTTCACTCAGTCACTGCATCCCATTTCACTCAGCCACTTGATCATATTCACTCAGTCATTGCATCCCATTTCACTGAGTCACTGCATCCCATTTGACTCAGTCACGACATCCTATTTAACGGAAACATTGAATCCTATTCAACTGGGATCGTGCATCCATTTCCCTCAGTCACCTCACCCTATTCCCCACAATCACCGCATTCCATTTCCCTCAGTCACCGCATCCCATTTCCTTCAGTCATTGCATCCCATGACCCTCGCTCATTGCATCCCATGACCCTCGCTCACTGTATCCCATGACCCTCGCTCACTGCTTCCCATTTCACTCAGTCACTGCTTCCCATTTCACTCAGTCACTGCTTCCCATTTCACTCAGTCACTGCGTCCCATTTCACTCAGTCACTGCGTCCCATTTCACTCAGTCACTGCGTCCCATTTCACTCAGTCACTGCGTCACATTACCCTCAGTCACAGTATCCCATTTCCATCAGTCACAGCATCCCATTTCACTCAATGAGTGCATCCCATTTCTCTCAGTCATTGCCTCCCACTTCACGCAGTCACTGCCTCCCACTTCACTCAGTCACTGCCTCCCACTTCACACAGTCACTGCCTCCCACTTCACACAGTCACTGCCTCCCATTTCACTCAGTCACTGCCTCCCACTTGACTCAGTCACTGCATCTCCTTTTGCCATTAACTGCATCGCATTTCACTCAGGCACTGCATTACATTACCCTCAGTCACAGCATCCCAATTCACTCAGTCACTGCCTCCCATTTCAGTCAGTCACTCCCTCCCATTTCCCTCAGTCACTGCATCCAATTTCCCACATTCACTGCATGTCCTTTCCCTCAGTCACTGCAGCCCATTTAACGGAGACAGTGAATCCTATTCAGCTGAGACAGTGCATCCGTTTCCGTCAGTCACCGCACCCTATTCCCCACAGTCACCGCATTCCATTTCCCTGGTCACTGCTTCCCATTTCACTCACTCACTGCATCCCATTTCACTCAGTCACTGCATCCCATTACCGTCCATCACTGCATCCCATTTCACTCAGTGACTGCATCCCATTTCACGCAGTCACTGCATCCCATTACCCTCAGTCACCGTAACCCATTTCCATCAGTCACTGCCTCTCTTTTCACTCAGTCACTGCCTGCCATTTCACTCAGTCACTGCCTGCCATTTCACTCAGTCACTGCATCCCATTTCACACAGTCACTGCATCCCATTTCACTCAGTCAGAAAATCCCACTTCACTCAGTCAGAAAATCCCACTTCACTCAGTCACTGCATCCCATTTAAGTGAGACAGTGAAACTCATTGAACTGAGACGGTGCATCCCATTACCCTCAGTCACAGCAGTCCATTTTCCACAGTCACTACATCTCCTTTCCCTCAGTCACTGCATCTCATTTCCCTCAGTCACTGCATCTCATTTCCCTCAGTCACTGCATCCCCATTTCACTCAGTCATTGCATCCCCATTTCACTCAGTCACTGCATCCCATTTCCCTCAGTCACTGCATCCAATTTCCCACATTCACTGCATGTCCTTTCCCTCAGTCACTGCAGCCCATTTAACGGAGACAGTGAATCCTATTCAGCTGAGACAGTGCATCCGTTTCCGTCAGTCACCGCACCCTATTCCCCACAGTCACCGCATTCCATTTCCCTGGTCACTGCTTCCCATTTCACTCACTCACTGCATCCCATTTCACTCAGTCACTGCATCCCATTACCGTCCATCACTGCATCCCATTTCACTCAGTGACTGCATCCCATTTCACGCAGTCACTGCATCCCATTACCCTCAGTCACCGTAACCCATTTCCATCAGTCACTGCCTCCCTTTTCACTCAGTCACTGCCTGCCATTTCACTCAGTCACTGCCTGCCATTTCACTCAGTCACTGCCTCCCTTTTCACTCAGTCACTGCCTGCCATTTCACTCAGTCACTGCCTGCCATTTCACTCAGTCACTGCCTGCCATTTCACTCAGTCACTGCATCCCATTTCACACAGTCACTGCATCCCATTTCACTCAGTCAGAAAATCCCACTTCACTCAGTCAGAAAATCCCACTTCACTCAGTCACTGCATCCCATTTAAGTGAGACAGTGAAACTCATTGAACTGAGACGGTGCATCCCATTACCCTCAGTCACAGCAGTCCATTTTCCACAGTCACTACATCTCCTTTCCCTCAGTCACTGCATCTCATTTCCCTCAGTCACTGCATCTCATTTCCCTCAGTCACTGCATCCCCATTTCACTCAGTCATTGCATCCCCACTTCACTCAGTCATTGCATCCCATTTCACTCAGTCACTCCCTCCCATTTCACTCAGTCACTGCATCCCATTTCAGTCAGTCACTGCATCCCATTTCCCTCAGTCACTGCATCCCATTTCCCACATTCACTGCATCTCCTGTCCCTCAGTCACTGCATCCCATTTAACGGAGACAGTGAGTACTATTCAGCTGAGACAGTGCATCCGTTTCCATCAGTCGCCGCACCCTATTCCCCACAGTCACCACATTCCATTTCCCTCAGTCACCGCATCCCATTTCACTCAGTCACTTGATCCCATTTCCCTCAATCACTGCATCCCATTGCCCTCAGTCACTGCATCCCATTTCACTCAGTAACTGCATCCCATTTCACTCAGCCACTGCGTCCCATTTCCCCCAGTCACTGCGTCCCATTTCTCTCAGTCACTGCATCCCATTTCACTCAGTCACTGCATCCCATTTCACCCAGTCACTGCATCCCATTTCACTCAGTCACTGCATCCCATTTCCCTCCGTCATTGCGTCCCATTTCCCACAGTCACTGCATCTCCTTTCCTCAGTCACAGCTTGCCATTTCCCACAGTCACTGAATCACCTTTCCCTCAGTCCCTGCATCCCATTCCATTCAGCCACTGCATCCCATTTCACTCAGTCACTGCATCCCATTTCCCACAGTCACTGCAAACCCATTACCCTCAGTCGCAGCATCCCCTTTCCACAGGCACTGCATCTCCTTTCCCTCAGTCACTGCATCCCATTTACATCAGTCACTGCATCCCATTTATCTCAGTCACTGCATCCCATTTACATCAGTCACTGCATCCCATTTATCTCTGTCTCTGCATCCCATTTCACGCTGTCACTGCATCCCATTTCACGCAGTCACTGAATCCCATTTCCCTCAGTCACTGCATAACATTGCCCACAGTCACCGCATCCCGTTTCCCACAGACACGGCATCCCATTTCACTCAGCCACGTCATCCCATTTCACTCAGCCACGGCATCCCATTTCACTCAGCCACGGCATCCCATTTCACTCAGCCACGGCATCCCATTTCACTCAGCCACGGCATCCCATTTCACTCAGCCACGGCATCCTATTTCACTCAGTGACTGCATCCCATTTCACTGAGTCACTGCATCCCATTTCACTCAGTCACTGCATCCCATTTCACTCACTCACTGCATCCCATTTCACTCAGTGACTGCATCCCATTTCACTCAGTGACTGCATCCCATTTCAGTCAGTCACTGCATCCCATTTCACTCAGTCACTGCATCCCATTTCACTCAGTCACTGCCTCCCATTTCACTCAGTCACGGCATCCCATTTCACTCAGTCACTGCCTCCCATTACCCTCAGTCACTGCATCTCCATTCCCTCAGTCACAGCATCCCATTTCACTCAGTCAGAAAATCCCACTTCACTCAGTCACTGCATCCCATTTAAGTGAGACAGTGAAACTCATTGAACTGAGACGGTGCATCCCATTACCCTCAGGCACAGCATTCCATTTCCCACAGTCACTACATCTCCTTTCCCTCAGTCACTGCATCTCATTTCCCTCAGTCACTGCATCTCATTTCCCTCAGTCACTGCATCTCATTTCCCTCAGTCACTGCATCTCATTTCCCTCAGTCACTGCATCCCCATTTCACTCAGTCACTGCATCCCCATTTCACTCAGTCATTGCATCCCATTTCACTCAGTCACTCCCTCCCATTTCACTCAGTCACTGCATCCCATTTCACTCAGTCACTGCATCCCATTTCCCACATTCACTGCATCTCCTGTCCCTCAGTCACTGCATCCCATTTCCCTCAGTCACTGCATAACATTCCCCACAGTCACCGCATCCCGTTTCCCACAGACACGGCATCCCATTTCACTCAGCCACGTCATCCCATTTCACTCAGCCACGGCATCCCATTTCACTCAGCCACGGCATCCCATTTCACTCAGCCACGGCATCCCATTTCACTCAGTGACTGCATCCCATTTCACTGAGTCACTGCATCCCATTTCACTCAGTCACTGCATCCCATTTCACTCACTCACTGCATCCCATTTCACTCAGTGACTGCATCCCATTTCACTCAGTCACTGACTCCCATTTCAGTCAGTCACTGCATCCCATTTCACTCAGTCACTGCATCCCATTTCACTCAGTCACTGCATCCCATTTCACTCAGTCACGGCATCCCATTTCACTCAGTCACTGCCTCCCATTACCCTCAGTCACTGCATCTCCATTCCCTCAGTCACAGCATCCCATTTCACTCAGTCAGAAAATCCCACTTCACTCAGTCACTGCATCCCATTTAAGTGAGACAGTGAAACTCATTGAACTGAGACGGTGCATCCCATTACCCTCAGGCACAGCATTCCATTTCCCACAGTCACTACATCTCCTTTCCCTCAGTCACTGCATCTCATTTCCCTCAGTCACTGCATCTCATTTCCCTCAGTCACTGCATCCCCATTTCACTCAGTCATTGCATCCCCATTTCACTCAGTCATTGCATCCCATTTCACTCAGTCACTCCCTCCCATTTCACTCAGTCACTGCATCCCATTTCCCTCAGTCACTGCATCCCATTTCCCACATTCACTGCATCTCCTGTCCCTCAGTCACTGCATCCCATTTAACGGAGACAGTGAGTACTATTCAACTGAGACAGTGCATCCGTTTCCATCAGTCGCCGCACCCTATTCCCCAAAGTCACCACATTCCATTTCCCTCAGTCACCGCATCCCATTTCACTCAGTCACTTGATCCCATTTCCCTCCATCACTGCATCCCATTGCCCTCAGTCACTGCATCCCATTTCACTCAGTCACTGCCTCCCATTTCACTCAGTCACTGCCTGCCATTTCACTCAGTCACTGCATCCCATTTCCCTCAGTCACTGCACCCCGTTTCACTCGGTCACTGCGTCCCATTTCACTCAGCCACTGCATCCCATTTACATCAGTCACTGCATCCCATTTACATCAGTCACTGCATCCCATTTATCTCAGTCACTGCATCCCATTGACATCAGTCACTGCATCCCATTTATCTCAGTCTCTGCATCCCATTTACATCAGTCACTGCATCCCATTTCACGCAGTCACTGAATCCCATTTCCCTCAGTCACTGCATAACATTCCCCACAGTCACCGCATCCCGTTTCCCACAGACATGGCATCCCATTTCACTCAGCCACGGCATCCCATTTCACTCAGCCACGGCATCCTATTTCACTCAGTGACTGCATCCCATTTCACTGAGCCACTGCATCCCATTTCACTCAGTCACTGCGTCCCATTTCCCTCCGTCATTGCGTCCCATTTCCCACAGTCACTGCATCTCCTTTCCTCAGTAACAGCTTGCCATTTCCCACAGTCACTGAATCACCTTTCTCTCAGTCCCTGCATCCCATTCCATTCAGCCACTGCATCCCATTTCACTCAGTCACTGCATCCCATTTCCCACAGTCACTGCAAACCCATTACCCTCAGTCGCAGCATCCCCTTTCCACAGGCACTGCATCTCCTTTCCCTCAGTCACTGCATCCCATTTACATCAGTCACTGCATCCCATTTATCTCAGTCACTGCATCCCATTTATCTCAGTCACTGCATCCCATTTATCTCAGTCTCTGCATCCCATTTCACGCTGTCACTGCATCCCATTTCACGCAGTCACTGAATCCCATTTCCCTCGGTCACTGCATAACATTCCCCACAGTCACCGCATCCCGTTTCCCGTTTCCCACAGACACGGCATCCCATTTCACTCAGCCACTGTGTCCCATTTCCCTCCGTCATTGCATCCCATTTCCCAGAGTCACTGCATCTCCTTTCCTCAGTCACAGCTTGCCATTTCCCACAGTAACTGAATCACCTTTCCCTCAGTCACTGCATCCCATTTCACTCAGCTATGGCATCCCATTTCACTCAGTCACTGCACCCCATTTCACTCAGTCACAGCATCGCATTTCACTCAGTCACTGCACCCCATTTCACTCAGTCACAGCATCGCATTTCACTCAGTCACTGCATCCCATTTACCTCAGTCACTGCATCCCATTTACATCAGTCACTGCATCCCATTTATCTCAGTCACTGCATCCCATTTATCTCAGTCACTGCATCCCATTTCACGCTGTCATTGCATCCCATTTCACGCAGTCACTGAATCCCATTTCCCTCAGTCACTGCATCACATTCCCCACAGTCACCGCATCCCGTTTCCCACAGACACGGCATCCCATTTCACTCAGCCACTGCGTCCCATTTCCCTCCGTCATTGCATCCCATTTCCCACAGTCACTGCATCTCCTTTCCTCAGTCACAGCTTGCCATTTCCGACAGTAACTGAATCACCTTTCCCTCAGTCACTGCATCCCATTTCACTCAGCTATGGCATCCCATTTCACTCAGTCACTGCACCCCATTTCACTCAGTCACTGCATCCTATTTCACTCAGTCACTGCAACCCGTTTCCAAAAGTCACTGCGTCTCCTTTCCTTCAGCCGCTGCATCCCAATTCCCTCAGTCACTGCATCCCATTTCACGCAGTCACTGCATCCCATTTCACGCAGTCACTGCATCCCATTTCACGCAGTCACTGCATCCCATTTCACGCAGTCACTGCATCCCATTTCACGCAGTCACTGCATCCCATTTCACTCAGTCACTGCATCCCATTTCACGCTGTCACTGCATCCCATTTCACGCTGTCACTGCATCCCATTTCACGCAGTCACTGAATCCCATTTCCCTCGGTCACTGCATAACATTCCCCACAGTCACCGCATCCCGTTTCCCGTTTCCCACAGACACGGCATCCCATTTCACTCAGCCACTGCGTCCCATTTCCCTCCGTCATTGCATCCCATTTCCCACAGTCACTGCATCTCCTTTCCTCAGTCACAGCTTGCCATTTCCCACAGTAACTGAATCACCTTTCCCTCAGTCACTGCATCCCATTCCACTGAGGCACAGCATCCCATTTCACTCAGTCACTGCACCCCATTTCACTCAGTCACAGCATCCCATTTCACTCAGTCACTGCATCCCATTTCACTCAGTCACTGCATCCCATTTCACTCAGTCACTGCATCCCATTTCACTCAGCCACTGCATCCCATTTCACTCAGTCACTGCATCGCATTCCACTCAATCACTGCATCCTATTTCACTCAGTCACTGCAACCCGTTTCCAAAAGTCACTGCGTCTCCTTTCCATCAGCCGCTGCATCCCAATTCCCTCAGTCACTGCATCCCATTTCACGCAGTCACTGCATCCCATTTCACTCAGTCACTGCATCCCATTTCACTCAGCCACTGCATCCCATTTCACCTCGTCCACTGCATCCCATTTCACTCAGTCAATGCATCCCATTTCACTCAGTCACTGCCTCGCATTTCACTCAGTCACTGCATCCCATTTCCCAAAGTCACTGCATCACATTTCACTCAGTCACTGCCTCCCATTTCACTCAGTCACTGCCTCCCATTTCACTCAGTCACTGCCTCCCATTTCACTCAGTCACTGACTCCCATTTCACTCAGTCACTCCATCCCATTTCACTCAGACACTCCATCCCATTTCACTCAGACACTCCAACCCATTTCAGTCAGTCACTGCATCCCATTTGCCATCGTCACTGCATCTCCTTTCCTCAGTCACTCCATCCCATTTCAGTCAGTCACTGCACCCCATTTCACTCAGTCACTGCATCACATTTCCCACATTCAGTGGGTCTCCTTTCCCTCTGTCACTGCATCCCATTTCACTCAGTCACTGCATCACATTTCACTCAGTCATTGCAACCCTTTTCCCACAGTCACTGCATCTCCATTCCCTCAGTCACTGCATCGCATTACCCTCAGTCACAGCATCCCACTTCACTCAGTCAGAGCATCCCAATTCCCTCAGTCACTGCATCCCATTTCACGCAGTCACTGCATCCCATTTCCCTCAGTCACTGTATCCCATTTCACTCAGCCACTGCATCCCATTTCATTCCGTCCACTGCATCACATTTCACTCAGTCACTGCCTCACATTTCACTCAGTCACTGCATCACATTTCGCTCAGTCACTGCATCCCATTTCACTCAGTCAATGCATCCCATTTCACTCAGTCACTGCCTCCCATTTCACTCAGTCACTGCATCCCATTTCACTCAGTCAATGCATCCCATTTCACTCAGTCACTGCCTCCCATTTCACTCAGTCACTGCATCCCATTTCACTCAGTCACTGCATCACATTTCACGCAGTCACTGCCTCCCATTTCACTCAGTCATTGCATCCCCATTTCACTCAGTCATTGCATCCCATTTCACTCAGTCACTCCCTCCCATTTCACTCAGTCACTGCATCCCATTTCCCTCAGTCACTGCATCCCATTTCCCACATTCACTGCATCTCCTGTCCCTCAGTCACTGCATCCCATTTAACGGAGACAGTGAGTACTATTCAACTGAGACAGTGCATCCGTTTCCATCAGTCGCCGCACCCTATTCCCCAAAGTCACCACATTCCATTTCCCTCAGTCACCGCATCCCATTTCACTCAGTCACTTGATCCCATTTCCCTCCATCACTGCATCCCATTGCCCTCAGTCACTGCATCCCATTTCACTCAGTCACTGCCTCCCATTTCACTCAGTCACTGCCTGCCATTTCACTCAGTCACTGCATCCCATTTCCCTCAGTCACTGCACCCCGTTTCACTCGGTCACTGCGTCCCATTTCACTCAGCCACTGCATCCCATTTACATCAGTCACTGCATCCCATTTACATCAGTCACTGCATCCCATTTATCTCAGTCACTGCATCCCATTGACATCAGTCACTGCATCCCATTTATCTCAGTCTCTGCATCCCATTTACATCAGTCACTGCATCCCATTTCACGCAGTCACTGAATCCCATTTCCCTCAGTCACTGCATAACATTCCCCACAGTCACCGCATCCCGTTTCCCACAGACATGGCATCCCATTTCACTCAGCCACGGCATCCCATTTCACTCAGCCACGGCATCCTATTTCACTCAGTGACTGCATCCCATTTCACTGAGCCATTGCATCCCATTTCACTCAGTCACTGCGTCCCATTTCCCTCCGTCATTGCGTCCCATTTCCCACAGTCACTGCATCTCCTTTCCTCAGTCACAGCTTGCCATTTCCCACAGTCACTGAATCACCTTTCCCTCAGTCCCTGCATCCCATTCCATTCAGCCACTGCATCCCATTTCACTCAGTCACTGCATCCCATTTCCCACAGTCACTGCAAACCCATTACCCTCAGTCGCAGCAACCCCTTTCCACAGGCACTGCATCTCCTTTCCCTCAGTCACTGCATCCCATTTGCATCAGTCACTGCATCCCATTTATCTCAGTCACTGCATCCCATTTATCTCAGTCACTGCATCCCATTTACATCAGTCACTGCATCCCATTTATCTCAGTCTCTGCATCCCATTTCACGCTGTCACTGCATCCCATTTCACGCAGTCACTGAATCCCATTTCCCTCGGTCACTGCATAACATTCCCCACAGTCACCGCATCCCGTTTCCCACAGACACGGCATCCCATTTCACGCAGTCACTGAATCCCATTTCCCTCAGTCACTGCATAACATTGCCCACAGTCACCGCATCCCGTTTCCCACAGACACGGCATCCCATTTCACTCAGCCACGTCATCCCATTTCACTCAGCCACGGCATCCCATTTCACTCAGCCACGGCATCCCATTTCACTCAGCCACGGCATCCCATTTCACTCAGCCACGGCATCCCATTTCACTCAGCCACGGCATCCCATTTCACTCAGCCACGGCATCCTATTTCACTCAGTGACTGCATCCCATTTCACTCAGTCACTGCATCCCATTTCACTCAGTCACTGCATCCCATTTCACTCACTCACTGCATCCCATTTCACTCAGTGACTGCATCCCATTTCACTCAGTGACTGCATCCCATTTCAGTCAGTCACTGCATCCCATTTCACTCAGTCACTGCATCCCATTTCACTCAGTCACTGCATCCCATTTCACTCAGTCACTGCCTCCCATTTCACTCAGTCACGGCATCCCATTTCACTCAGTCACTGCCTCCCATTACCCTCAGTCACTGCATCTCCATTCCCTCAGTCACTGCATCTCCATTCCCTCAGTCACTGCATCTCATTTCCCTCAGTCACTGCATCTCATTTCCCTCAGTCACTGCATCCCCATTTCACTCAGTCATTGCATCCCCATTTCACTCAGTCATTGCATCCCATTTCACTCAGTCACTCCCTCCCATTTCACTCAGTCACTGCATCCCATTTCCCTCAGTCACTGCATCCCATTTCCCACATTCACTGCATCTCCTGTCCCTCAGTCACTGCATCCCATTTAACGGAGACAGTGAGTACTATTCAACTGAGACAGTGCATCCGTTTCCATCAGTCGCCGCACCCTATTCCCCAAAGTCACCACATTCCATTTCCCTCAGTCACCGCATCCCATTTCACTCAGTCACTTGATCCCATTTCCCTCCATCACTGCATCCCATTGCCCTCAGTCACTGCATCCCATTTCACTCAGTCACTGCCTCCCATTTCACTCAGTCACTGCCTGCCATTTCACTCAGTCACTGCATCCCATTTCCCTCAGTCACTGCACCCCGTTTCACTCGGTCACTGCGTCCCATTTCACTCAGCCACTGCATCCCATTTACATCAGTCACTGCATCCCATTTACATCAGTCACTGCATCCCATTTATCTCAGTCACTGCATCCCATTGACATCAGTCACTGCATCCCATTTATCTCAGTCTCTGCATCCCATTTACATCAGTCACTGCATCCCATTTCACGCAGTCACTGAATCCCATTTCCCTCAGTCACTGCATAACATTCCCCACAGTCACCGCATCCCGTTTCCCACAGACATGGCATCCCATTTCACTCAGCCACGGCATCCCATTTCACTCAGCCACGGCATCCTATTTCACTCAGTGACTGCATCCCATTTCACTGAGCCACTGCATCCCATTTCACTCAGTCACTGCGTCCCATTTCCCTCCGTCATTGCGTCCCATTTCCCACAGTCACTGCATCTCCTTTCCTCAGTAACAGCTTGCCATTTCCCACAGTCACTGAATCACCTTTCTCTCAGTCCCTGCATCCCATTCCATTCAGCCACTGCATCCCATTTCACTCAGTCACTGTATCCCATTTCCCACAGTCACTGCAAACCCATTACCCTCAGTCGCAGCATCCCCTTTCCACAGGCACTGCATCTCCTTTCCCTCAGTCACTGCATCCCATTTACATCAGTCACTGCATCCCATTTATCTCAGTCACTGCATCCCATTTATCTCAGTCTCTGCATCCCATTTCACGCTGTCACTGCATCCCATTTCACGCAGTCACTGAATCCCATTTCCCTCGGTCACTGCATAACATTCCCCACAGTCACCGCATCCCGTTTCCCACAGACACGGCATCCCATTTCACTCAGCCACTGTGTCCCATTTCCCTCCGTCATTGCATCCCATTTCCCAGAGTCACTGCATCTCCTTTCCTCAGTCACAGCTTGCCATTTCCCACATTAACTGAATCACCTTTCCCTCAGTCACTGCATCCCATTTCACTCAGCTATGGCATCCCATTTCACTCAGTCACTGCACCCCATTTCACTCAGTCACAGCATCGCATTTCACTCAGTCACTGCACCCCATTTCACTCAGTCACAGCATCGCATTTCACTCAGTCACTGCATCCCATTTACCTCAGTCACTGCATCCCATTTACATCAGTCACTGCATCCCATTTATCTCAGTCACTGCATCCCATTTCACGCTGTCACTGCATCCCATTTCACGCAGTCACTGAATCCCATTTCCCTCAGTCACTGCATCACATTCCCCACAGTCACCGCATCCCGTTTCCCACAGACACGGCATCCCATTTCACTCAGCCACTGCGTCCCATTTCCCTCCGTCATTGCATCCCATTTCCCACAGTCACTGCATCTCCTTTCCTCAGTCACAGCTTGCCATTTCCGACAGTAACTGAATCACCTTTCCCTCAGTCACTGCATCCCATTTCACTCAGCTATGGCATCCCATTTCACTCAGTCACTGCACCCCATTTCACTCAGTCACTGCATCCTATTTCACTCAGTCACTGCAACCCGTTTCCAAAAGTCACTGCGTCTCCTTTCCTTCAGCCGCTGCATCCCAATTCCCTCAGTCACTGCATCCCATTTCACGCAGTCACTGCATCCCATTTCACGCAGTCACTGCATCCCATTTCACGCAGTCACTGCATCCCATTTCACTCAGTCACTGCATCCCATTTCACGCTGTCACTGCATCCCATTTCACGCTGTCACTGCATCCCATTTCACGCAGTCACTGAATCCCATTTCCCTCGGTCACTGCATAACATTCCCCACAGTCACCGCATCCCGTTTCCCGTTTCCCACAGACACGGCATCCCATTTCACTCAGCCACTGCGTCCCATTTCCCTCCGTCATTGCATCCCATTTCCCACAGTCACTGCATCTCCTTTCCTCAGTCACAGCTTGCCATTTCCCACAGTAACTGAATCACCTTTCCCTCAGTCACTGCATCCCATTCCACTGAGGCACAGCATCCCATTTCACTCAGTCACTGCACCCCATTTCACTCAGTCACAGCATCCCATTTCACTCAGTCACTGCATCCCATTTCACTCAGTCACTGCATCCCATTTCACTCAGTCACTGCATCCCATTTCACTCAGCCACTGCATCCCATTTCACTCAGCCACTGCATCCCATTTCACTCAGTCACTGCATCGCATTCCACTCAATCACTGCATCCTATTTCACTCAGTCACTGCAACCCGTTTCCAAAAGTCACTGCGTCTCCTTTCCATCAGCCGCTGCATCCCAATTCCCTCAGTCACTGCATCCCATTTCACGCAGTCACTGCATCCCATTTCACTCAGTCACTGCATCCCATTTCACTCAGCCACTGCATCCCATTTCACCTCGTCCACTGCATCCCATTTCACTCAGTCAATGCATCCCATTTCACTCAGTCACTGCCTCGCATTTCACTCAGTCACTGCATCCCATTTCCCAAAGTCACTGCATCACATTTCACTCAGTGACTGCCTCCCATTTCACTCAGTCACTGCCTCCCATTTCACTCAGTCACTGCCTCCCATTTCACTCAGTCACTGCATCCCATTTCACTCAGTCACTGCATCACATTTCACTCAGTCACTGCCTCCCATTTCACTCAGTCACTGCCTCCCATTTCACTCAGTCACTGACTCCCATTTCAGTCAGTCACTGCATCCCATTTCACTCAGTCACTGCATCCCATTTCACTCAGTCACTGCATCCCATTTCACTCAGTCACTGCCTCCCATTTCACTCAGTCACGGCATCCCATTTCACTCAGTCACTGCATCTCCATTCCCTCAGTCACAGCATCCCATTTCACTCAGTCAGAAAATCCCACTTCACTCAGTCACTGCATCCCATTTAAGTGAGACAGTGAAACTCATTGAACTGAGACGGTGCATCCCATTACCCTCAGGCACAGCATTCCATTTCCCACAGTCACTACATCTCCTTTCCCTCAGTCACTGCATCTCATTTCCCTCAGTCACTGCATCTCATTTCCCTCAGTCACTGCATCCCCATTTCACTCAGTCATTGCATCCCCATTTCACTCAGTCATTGCATCCCATTTCACTCAGTCACTCCCTCCTATTTCACTCAGTCACTGCATCCCATTTCCCTCAGTCACTGCATCCCATTTCCCACATTCACTGCATCTCCTGTCCCTCAGTCACTGCATCCCATTTAACGGAGACAGTGAGTACTATTCAACTGAGACAGTGCATCCGTTTCCATCAGTCGCCGCACCCTATTCCCCAAAGTCACCACATTCCATTTCCCTCAGTCACCGCATCCCATTTCACTCAGTCACTTGATCCCATTTCCCTCCATCACTGCATCCCATTGCCCTCAGTCACTGCATCCCATTTCACTCAGTCACTGCCTCCCATTTCACTCAGTCACTGCCTGCCATTTCACTCAGTCACTGCATCCCATTTCCCTCAGTCACTGCACCCCGTTTCACTCGGTCACTGCGTCCCATTTCACTCAGCCACTGCATCCCATTTACATCAGTCACTGCATCCCATTTACATCAGTCACTGCATCCCATTTATCTCAGTCACTGCATCCCATTGACATCAGTCACTGCATCCCATTTATCTCAGTCTCTGCATCCCATTTACATCAGTCACTGCATCCCATTTCACGCAGTCACTGAATCCCATTTCCCTCAGTCACTGCATAACATTCCCCACAGTCACCGCATCCCGTTTCCCACAGACATGGCATCCCATTTCACTCAGCCACGGCATCCCATTTCACTCAGCCACGGCATCCTATTTCACTCAGTGACTGCATCCCATTTCACTGAGCCACTGCATCCCATTTCACTCAGTCACTGCGTCCCATTTCCCTCCGTCATTGCGTCCCATTTCCCACAGTCACTGCATCTCCTTTCCTCAGTAACAGCTTGCCATTTCCCACAGTCACTGAATCACCTTTCTCTCAGTCCCTGCATCCCATTCCATTCAGCCACTGCATCCCATTTCACTCAGTCACTGCATCCCATTTCCCACAGTCACTGCAAACCCATTACCCTCAGTCGCAGCATCCCCTTTCCACAGGCACTGCATCTCCTTTCCCTCAGTCACTGCATCCCATTTACATCAGTCACTGCATCCCATTTATCTCAGTCACTGCATCCCATTTATCTCAGTCAC
Organism: Stegostoma tigrinum; assembly: GCF_030684315.1. NCBI lineage: Eukaryota > Metazoa > Chordata > Chondrichthyes > Orectolobiformes > Stegostomatidae > Stegostoma > Stegostoma tigrinum. The sequence continues at coordinate 646,415 of NW_026728042.1, read as the reverse complement.
TGCATCCCATTTATCTCAGTCACTGCATCCCATTTATCTCAGTCTCTGCATCCCATTTCACGCTGTCACTGCATCCCATTTCACGCAGTCACTGAATCCCATTTCCCTCGGTCACTGCATAACATTCCCCACAGTCACCGCATCCCGTTTCCCACAGACACGGCATCCCATTTCACTCAGCCACTGTGTCCCATTTCCCTCCGTCATTGCATCCCATTTCCCAGAGTCACTGCATCTCCTTTCCTCAGTCACAGCTTGCCATTTCCCACAGTAACTGAATCACCTTTCCCTCAGTCACTGCATCCCATTTCACTCAGCTATGGCATCCCATTTCACTCAGTCACTGCACCCCATTTCACTCAGTCACAGCATCGCATTTCACTCAGTCACTGCACCCCATTTCACTCAGTCACAGCATCGCATTTCACTCAGTCACTGCATCCCATTTACCTCAGTCACTGCATCCCATTTACATCAGTCACTGCATCCCATTTATCTCAGTCACTGCATCCCATTTCACGCTGTCACTGCATCCCATTTCACGCAGTCACTGAATCCCATTTCCCTCAGTCACTGCATCACATTCCCCACAGTCACCGCATCCCGTTTCTCACAGACACGGCATCCCATTTCACTCAGCCACTGCGTCCCATTTCCCTCCGTCATTGCATCCCATTTCCCACAGTCACTGCATCTCCTTTCCTCAGTCACAGCTTGCCATTTCCGACAGTAACTGAATCACCTTTCCCTCAGTCACTGCATCCCATTTCACTCAGCTATGGCATCCCATTTCACTCAGTCACTGCACCCCATTTCACTCAGTCACTGCATCCTATTTCACTCAGTCACTGCAACCCGTTTCCAAAAGTCACTGCGTCTCCTTTCCTTCAGCCGCTGCATCCCAATTCCCTCAGTCACTGCATCCCATTTCACGCAGTCACTGCATCCCATTTCACGCAGTCACTGCATCCCATTTCACTCAGTCACTGCATCCCATTTCACGCTGTCACTGCATCCCATTTCACGCTGTCACTGCATCCCATTTCACGCAGTCACTGAATCCCATTTCCCTCGGTCACTGCATAACATTCCCCACAGTCACCGCATCCCGTTTCCCGTTTCCCACAGACACGGCATCCCATTTCACTCAGCCACTGCGTCCCATTTCCCTCCGTCATTGCATCCCATTTCCCACAGTCACTGCATCTCCTTTCCTCAGTCACAGCTTGCCATTTCCCACAGTAACTGAATCACCTTTCCCTCAGTCACTGCATCCCATTCCACTGAGGCACAGCATCCCATTTCACTCAGTCACTGCACCCCATTTCACTCAGTCACAGCATCGCATTTCACTCAGTCACTGCATCCCATTTCACTCAGTCACTGCATCCCATTTCACTCAGTCACTGCATCCCATTTCACTCAGCCACTGCATCCCATTTCACTCAGCCACTGCATCCCATTTCACTCAGTCACTGCATCGCATTCCACTCAATCACTGCATCCTATTTCGCTCAGTCACTGCAACCCGTTTCCAAAAGTCACTGCGTCTCCTTTCCATCAGCCGCTGCATCCCAATTCCCTCAGTCACTGCATCCCATTTCACGCAGTCACTGCATCCCATTTCACTCAGTCACTGCATCCCATTTCACTCAGCCACTGCATCCCATTTCACCTCGTCCACTGCATCCCATTTCACTCAGTCAATGCATCCCATTTCACTCAGTCAATGCATCCCATTTCACTCAGTCACTGCATCCCATTTCCCAAAGTCACTGCATCACATTTCACTCAGTCACTGCCTCCCATTTCACTCAGTCACTGCCTCCCATTTCACTCAGTCACTGCCTCCCATTTCACTCAGTCACTGCCTCCCATTTCACTCAGTCACTCCATCCCATTTCACTCAGACACTCCATCCCATTTCACTCAGACACTCCATCCCATTTCACTCAGACACTCCAACCCATTTCAGTCAGTCACTGCATCCCATTTGCCATCGTCACTGCATCTCCTTTCCTCAGTCACTCCATCCCATTTCAGTCAGTCACTGCACCCCATTTCACTCAGTCACTGCATCCCATTTCCCACATTCAGTGGGTCTCCTTTCCCTCTGTCACTGCATCCCATTTCACTCAGTCACTGCATCACATTTCACTCAGTCATTGCAACCCTTTTCCCACAGTCACTGCATCTCCATTCCCTCAGTCACTGCATCGCATTACCCTCAGTCACAGCATCCCACTTCACTCAGTCAGAGCATCCCAATTCCCTCAGTCACTGCATCCCATTTCACGCAGTCACTGCATCCCATTTCACTCAGTCACTGCATCCCATTTCACTCAGCCACTGTATCCCATTTCACTCAGCCACTGCATCCCATTTCATTCCGTCCACTGCATCACATTTCACTCAGTCACTGCCTCACATTTCACTCAGTCACTGCATCACATTTCGCTCAGTCACTGCATCCCATTTCACTCAGTCAATGCATCCCATTTCACTCAGTCACTGCCTCCCATTTCACTCAGTCACTGCATCACATTTCACTCAGTCACTGCATCACATTTCACTCAGTCACTGCCTCCCATTTCACTCAGTCACTGCCTCCCATTTCACTCAGTCACTGACTCCCATTTCAGTCAGTCACTGCATCCCATTTCACTCAGTCACTGCATCCCATTTCACTCAGTCACTGCATCCCATTTCACTCAGTCACTGCCTCCCATTTCACTCAGTCACGGCATCCCATTTCACTCAGTCACTGCATCTCCATTCCCTCAGTCACAGCATCCCATTTCACTCAGTCAGAAAATCCCACTTCACTCAGTCACTGCATCCCATTTAAGTGAGACAGTGAAACTCATTGAACTGAGACGGTGCATCCCATTACCCTCAGGCACAGCATTCCATTTCCCACAGTCACTACATCTCCTTTCCCTCAGTCACTGCATCTCATTTCCCTCAGTCACTGCATCTCATTTCCCTCAGTCACTGCATCCCCATTTCACTCAGTCATTGCATCCCATTTCACTCAGTCACTCCCTCCCATTTCACTCAGTCACTGCATCCCATTTCCCTCAGTCACTGCATCCCATTTCCCACATTCACTGCATCTCCTGTCCCTCAGTCACTGCATCCCATTTAACGGAGACAGTGAGTACTATTCAACTGAGACAGTGCATCCGTTTCCATCAGTCGCCGCACCCTATTCCCCAAAGTCACCACATTCCATTTCCCTCAGTCACCGCATCCCATTTCACTCAGTCACTTGATCCCATTTCCCTCCATCACTGCATCCCATTGCCCTCAGTCACTGCATCCCATTTCACTCAGTCACTGCCTCCCATTTCACTCAGTCACTGCCTGCCATTTCACTCAGTCACTGCATCCCATTTCCCTCAGTCACTGCACCCCGTTTCACTCGGTCACTGCGTCCCATTTCACTCAGCCACTGCATCCCATTTACATCAGTCACTGCATCCCATTTACATCAGTCACTGCATCCCATTTATCTCAGTCACTGCATCCCATTGACATCAGTCACTGCATCCCATTTATCTCAGTCTCTGCATCCCATTTACATCAGTCACTGCATCCCATTTCACGCAGTCACTGAATCCCATTTCCCTCAGTCACTGCATAACATTCCCCACAGTCACCGCATCCCGTTTCCCACAGACATGGCATCCCATTTCACTCAGCCACGGCATCCCATTTCACTCAGCCACGGCATCCTATTTCACTCAGTGACTGCATCCCATTTCACTGAGCCACTGCATCCCATTTCACTCAGTCACTGCGTCCCATTTCCCTCCGTCATTGCGTCCCATTTCCCACAGTCACTGCATCTCCTTTCCTCAGTAACAGCTTGCCATTTCCCACAGTCACTGAATCACCTTTCTCTCAGTCCCTGCATCCCATTCCATTCAGCCACTGCATCCCATTTCACTCAGTCACTGCATCCCATTTCCCACAGTCACTGCAAACCCATTACCCTCAGTCGCAGCATCCCCTTTCCACAGGCACTGCATCTCCTTTCCCTCAGTCACTGCATCCCATTTACATCAGTCACTGCATCCCATTTATCTCAGTCACTGCATCCCATTTATCTCAGTCTCTGCATCCCATTTCACGCTGTCACTGCATCCCATTTCACGCAGTCACTGAATCCCATTTCCCTCGGTCACTGCATAACATTCCCCACAGTCACCGCATCCCGTTTCCCACAGACACGGCATCCCATTTCACTCAGCCACTGTGTCCCATTTCCCTCCGTCATTGCATCCCATTTCCCAGAGTCACTGCATCTCCTTTCCTCAGTCACAGCTTGCCATTTCCCACAGTAACTGAATCACCTTTCCCTCAGTCACTGCTTCCCATTTCACTCAGCTATGGCATCCCATTTCACTCAGTCACTGCACCCCATTTCACTCAGTCACAGCATCGCATTTCACTCAGTCACTGCACCCCATTTCACTCAGTCACAGCATCGCATTTCACTCAGTCACTGCATCCCATTTACCTCAGTCACTGCATCCCATTTACATCAGTCACTGCATCCCATTTATCTCAGTCACTGCATCCCATTTCACGCTGTCACTGCATCCCATTTCACGCAGTCACTGAATCCCATTTCCCTCAGTCACTGCATCACATTCCCCACAGTCACCGCATCCCGTTTCCCACAGACACGGCATCCCATTTCACTCAGCCACTGCGTCCCATTTCCCTCCGTCATTGCATCCCATTTCCCACAGTCACTGCATCTCCTTTCCTCAGTCACAGCTTGCCATTTCCGACAGTAACTGAATCACCTTTCCCTCAGTCACTGCATCCCATTTCACTCAGCTATGGCATCCCATTTCACTCAGTCACTGCACCCCATTTCACTCAGTCACTGCATCCTATTTCACTCAGTCACTGCAACCCGTTTCCAAAAGTCACTGCGTCTCCTTTCCTTCAGCCGCTGCATCCCAATTCCCTCAGTCACTGCATCCCATTTCACGCAGTCACTGCATCCCATTTCACGCAGTCACTGCATCCCATTTCACGCAGTCACTGCATCCCATTTCACGCTGTCACTGCATCCCATTTCACGCTGTCACTGCATCCCATTTCACGCAGTCACTGAATCCCATTTCCCTCGGTCACTGCATAACATTCCCCACAGTCACCGCATCCCGTTTCCCGTTTCCCACAGACACGGCATCCCATTTCACTCAGCCACTGCGTCCCATTTCCCTCCGTCATTGCATCCCATTTCCCACAGTCACTGCATCTCCTTTCCTCAGTCACAGCTTGCCATTTCCCACAGTAACTGAATCACCTTTCCCTCAGTCACTGCATCCCATTCCACTGAGGCACAGCATCCCATTTCACTCAGTCACTGCACCCCATTTCACTCAGTCACAGCATCGCATTTCACTCAGTCACTGCATCCCATTTCACTCAGTCACTGCATCCCATTTCACTCAGTCACTGCATCCCATTTCACTCAGCCACTGCATCCCATTTCACTCAGTCACTGCATCGCATTCCACTCAATCACTGCATCCTATTTCACTCAGTCACTGCAACCCGTTTCCAAAAGTCACTGCGTCTCCTTTCCATCAGCCGCTGCATCCCAATTCCCTCAGTCACTGCATCCCATTTCACGCAGTCACTGCATCCCATTTCACTCAGTCACTTGATCCCATTTCACTCAGCCACTGCATCCCATTTCACCTCGTCCACTGCATCCCATTTCACTCAGTCAATGCATCCCATTTCACTCAGTCACTGCCTCGCATTTCACTCAGTCACTGCATCCCATTTCCCAAAGTCACTGCATCACATTTCACTCAGTCACTGCCTCCCATTTCACTCAGTCACTGCCTCCCATTTCACTCAGTCACTGACTCCCATTTCACTCAGTCACTCCATCCCATTTCACTCAGACACTCCATCCCATTTCACTCAGACACTCCAACCCATTTCAGTCAGTCACTGCATCCCATTTGCCATCGTCACTGCATCTCCTTTCCTCAGTCACTCCATCCCATTTCAGTCAGTCACTGCACCCCATTTCACTCAGTCACTGCATCCCATTTCCCACATTCAGTGGGTCTCCTTTCCCTCTGTCACTGCATCCCATTTCACTCAGTCACTGCATCACATTTCACTCAGTCATTGCAACCCTTTTCCCACAGTCACTGCATCTCCATTCCCTCAGTCACTGCATCGCATTACCCTCAGTCACAGCATCCCACTTCACTCAGTCAGAGCATCCCAATTCCCTCAGTCACTGCATCCCATTTCACGCAGTCACTGCATCCCATTTCACTCAGTCACTGCATCCCATTTCACTCAGCCACTGTATCCCATTTCACTCAGCCACTGCATCCCATTTCATTCCGTCCACTGCATCACATTTCACTCAGTCACTGCCTCACATTTCACTCAGTCACTGCATCACATTTCGCTCAGTCACTGCATCCCATTTCACTCAGTCAATGCATCCCATTTCACTCAGTCACTGCCTCCCATTTCACTCAGTCACTGCATCCCATTTCACTCAGTCACTGCATCACATTTCACTCAGTCACTGCCTCCCATTTCACTCAGTCACTGCCTCCCATTTCACTCAGTCACTGACTCCCATTTCAGTCAGTCACTGCATCCCATTTCACTCAGTCACTGCATCCCATTTCACTCAGTCACTGCATCCCATTTCACTCAGTCACTGCCTCCCATTTCACTCAGTCACGGCATCCCATTTCACTCAGTCACTGCATCTCCATTCCCTCAGTCACAGCATCCCATTTCACTCAGTCAGAAAATCCCACTTCACTCAGTCACTGCATCCCATTTAAGTGAGACAGTGAAACTCATTGAACTGAGACGGTGCATCCCATTACCCTCAGGCACAGCATTCCATTTCCCACAGTCACTACATCTCCTTTCCCTCAGTCACTGCATCTCATTTCCCTCAGTCACTGCATCTCATTTCCCTCAGTCACTGCATCCCCATTTCACTCAGTCATTGCATCCCCATTTCACTCAGTCATTGCATCCCATTTCACTCAGTCACTCCCTCCCATTTCACTCAGTCACTGCATCCCATTTCCCTCAGTCACTGCATCCCATTTCCCACATTCACTGCATCTCCTGTCCCTCAGTCACTGCATCCCATTTAACGGAGACAGTGAGTACTATTCAACTGAGACAGTGCATCCGTTTCCATCAGTCGCCGCACCCTATTCCCCAAAGTCACCACATTCCATTTCCCTCAGTCACCGCATCCCATTTCACTCAGTCACTTGATCCCATTTCCCTCCATCACTGCATCCCATTGCCCTCAGTCACTGCATCCCATTTCACTCAGTCACAGCATCCCATTTCACTCAGTCACTGCCTCCCATTTCACTCAGTCACTGCCTCCCATTTCACTCAGTCACTGCCTCCCATTTCACTCAGTCACTGACTCCCATTTCAGTCAGTCACTGCATCCCATTTCACTCAGTCACTGCATCCCATTTCACTCAGTCACTGCCTCCCATTTCACTCAGTCACTGACTCCCATTTCACTCAGTCACTCCATCCCATTTCACTCAGACACTCCATCCCATTTCACTCAGACACTCCAACCCATTTCAGTCAGTCACTGCATCCCATTTGCCATCGTCACTGCATCTCCTTTCCTCAGTCACTCCATCCCATTTCAGTCAGTCACTGCACCCCATTTCACTCAGTCACTGCATCCCATTTCCCACATTCAGTGGGTCTCCTTTCCCTCTGTCACTGCATCCCATTTCACTCAGTCACTGCATCACATTTCACTCAGTCATTGCAACCCTTTTCCCACAGTCACTGCATCTCCATTCCCTCAGTCACTGCATCGCATTACCCTCAGTCACAGCATCCCACTTCACTCAGTCAGAGCATCCCAATTCCCTCAGTCACTGCATCCCATTTCACGCAGTCACTGCATCCCATTTCACTCAGTCACTGCATCCCATTTCACTCAGCCACTGTATCCCATTTCACTCAGCCACTGCATCCCATTTCATTCCGTCCACTGCATCACATTTCACTCAGTCACTGAATCCCATTTCCCTCGGTCACTGCATAACATTCCCCACAGTCACCGCATCCCGTTTCCCGTTTCCCACAGACACGGCATCCCATTTCACTCAGCCACTGCGTCCCATTTCCCTCCGTCATTGCATCCCATTTCCCACAGTCACTGCATCTCCTTTCCTCAGTCACAGCTTGCCATTTCCCACAGTAACTGAATCACCTTTCCCTCAGTCACTGCATCCCATTCCACTGAGGCACAGCATCCCATTTCACTCAGTCACTGCACCCCATTTCACTCAGTCACAGCATCGCATTTCACTCAGTCACTGCATCCCATTTCACTCAGTCACTGCATCCCATTTCACTCAGTCACTGCATCCCATTTCACTCAGCCACTGCATCCCATTTCACTCAGTCACTGCATCGCATTCCACTCAATCACTGCATCCTATTTCACTCAGTCACTGCAACCCGTTTCCAAAAGTCACTGCGTCTCCTTTCCATCAGCCGCTGCATCCCAATTCCCTCAGTCACTGCATCCCATTTCACGCAGTCACTGCATCCCATTTCACTCAGTCACTGCATCCCATTTCACTCAGCCACTGCATCCCATTTCACCTCGTCCACTGCATCCCATTTCACTCAGTCAATGCATCCCATTTCACTCAGTCACTGCCTCGCATTTCACTCAGTCACTGCATCCCATTTCCCAAAGTCACTGCATCACATTTCACTCAGTCACTGCCTCCCATTTCACTCAGTCACTGCCTCCCATTTCACTCAGTCACTGCCTCCCATTTCACTCAGTCACTGACTCCCATTTCACTCAGTCACTCCATCCCATTTCACTCAGACACTCCATCCCATTTCACTCAGACACTCCAACCCATTTCAGTCAGTCACTGCATCCCATTTGCCATCGTCACTGCATCTCCTTTCCTCAGTCACTCCATCCCATTTCAGTCAGTCACTGCACCCCATTTCACTCAGTCACTGCATCCCATTTCCCACATTCAGTGGGTCTCCTTTCCCTCTGTCACTGCATCCCATTTCACTCAGTCACTGCATCACATTTCACTCAGTCATTGCAACCCTTTTCCCACAGTCACTGCATCTCCATTCCCTCAGTCACTGCATCGCATTACCCTCAGTCACAGCATCCCACTTCACTCAGTCAGAGCATCCCAATTCCCTCAGTCACTGCATCCCATTTCACTCAGTCACTGCATCCCATTTCACTCAGCCACTGTATCCCATTTCACTCAGCCACTGCATCCCATTTCATTCCGTCCACTGCATCACATTTCACTCAGTCACTGCCTCACATTTCACTCAGTCACTGCATCACATTTCGCTCAGTCACTGCATCCCATTTCACTCAGTCAATGCATCCCATTTCACTCAGTCACTGACTCCCATTTCAGTCAGTCACTGCATCCCATTTCACTCAGTCACTGCATCCCATTTCACTCAGTCACTGCATCCCATTTCACTCAGTCACTGCCTCCCATTTCCCTCCGTCATTGCATCCCATTTCCCACAGTCACTGCATCTCCTTTCCTCAGTCACAGCTTGCCATTTCCGACAGTAACTGAATCACCTTTCCCTCAGTCACTGCATCCCATTTCACTCAGCTATGGCATCCCATTTCACTCAGTCACTGCACCCCATTTCACTCAGTCACTGCATCCTATTTCACTCAGTCACTGCAACCCGTTTCCAAAAGTCACTGCGTCTCCTTTCCTTCAGCCGCTGCATCCCAATTCCCTCAGTCACTGCATCCCATTTCACGCAGTCACTGCATCCCATTTCACGCAGTCACTGCATCCCATTTCACGCAGTCACTGCATCCCATTTCACTCAGTCACTGCATCCCATTTCACGCTGTCACTGCATCCCATTTCACGCTGTCACTGCATCCCATTTCACGCAGTCACTGAATCCCATTTCCCTCGGTTACTGCATAACATTCCCCACAGTCACCGCATCCCGTTTCCCGTTTCCCACAGACACGGCATCCCATTTCACTCAGCCACTGCGTCCCATTTCCCTCCGTCATTGCATCCCATTTCCCACAGTCACTGCATCTCCTTTCCTCAGTCACAGCTTGCCATTTCCCACAGTAACTGAATCACCTTTCCCTCAGTCACTGCATCCCATTCCACTGAGGCACAGCATCCCATTTCACTCAGTCACTGCACCCCATTTCACTCAGTCACAGCATCGCATTTCACTCAGTCACTGCATCCCATTTCACTCAGTCACTGCATCCCATTTCACTCAGTCACTGCATCCCATTTCACTCAGCCACTGCATCCCATTTCACTCAGCCACTGCATCCCATTTCACTCAGTCACTGCATCGCATTCCACTCAATCACTGCATCCTATTTCACTCAGTCACTGCAACCCGTTTCCAAAAGTCACTGCGTCTCCTTTCCATCAGCCGCTGCATCCCAATTCCCTCAGTCACTGCATCCCATTTCACGCAGTCACTGCATCCCATTTCACTCAGTCACTGCATCCCATTTCACTCAGCCACTGCATCCCATTTCACCTCGTCCACTGCATCCCATTTCACTCAGTCAATGCATCCCATTTCACTCAGTCAATGCATCCCATTTCACTCAGTCACTGCATCCCATTTCCCAAAGTCACTGCATCACATTTCACTCAGTCACTGCCTCCCATTTCACTCAGTCACTGCCTCCCATTTCACTCAGTCACTGCCTCCCATTTCACTCAGTCACTGCCTCCCATTTCACTCAGTCACTCCATCCCATTTCACTCAGTCACTCCATCCCATTTCACTCAGACACTCCATCCCATTTCACTCAGACACTCCATCCCATTTCACTCAGACACTCCAACCCATTTCAGTCAGTCACTGCATCCCATTTGCCATCGTCACTGCATCTCCTTTCCTCAGTCACTCCATCCCATTTCAGTCAGTCACTGCACCCCATTTCACTCAGTCACTGCATCCCATTTCCCACATTCAGTGGGTCTCCTTTCCCTCTGTCACTGCATCCCATTTCACTCAGTCACTGCATCACATTTCACTCAGTCATTGCAACCCTTTTCCCACAGTCACTGCATCTCCATTCCCTCAGTCACTGCATCGCATTACCCTCAGTCACAGCATCCCACTTCACTCAGTCAGAGCATCCCAATTCCCTCAGTCACTGCATCCCATTTCACGCAGTCACTGCATCCCATTTCACTCAGTCACTGCATCCCATTTCACTCAGCCACTGTATCCCATTTCACTCAGCCACTGCATCCCATTTCATTCCGTCCACTGCATCACATTTCACTCAGTCACTGCCTCACATTTCACTCAGTCACTGCATCACATTTCGCTCAGTCACTGCATCCCATTTCACTCAGTCAATGCATCCCATTTCACTCAGTCACTGCCTCCCATTTCACTCAGTCACTGCATCCCATTTCACTCAGTCACTGCATCACATTTCACTCAGTCACTGCCTCCCATTTCACTCAGTCACTGCCTCCCATTTCACTCAGTCACTGCATCCCATTTCAGTCAGTCACTGCATCTCCATTCCCTCAGTCACAGCATCCCATTTCACTCAGTCAGAAAATCCCACTTCACTCAGTCACTGCATCCCATTTAAGTGAGACAGTGAAACTCATTGAACTGAGACGGTGCATCCCATTACCCTCAGGCACAGCATTCCATTTCCCACAGTCACTACATCTCCTTTCCCTCAGTCACTGCATCTCATTTCCCTCAGTCACTGCATCTCATTTCCCTCAGTCACTGCATCCCCATTTCACTCAGTCATTGCATCCCCATTTCACTCAGTCATTGCATCCCATTTCACTCAGTCACTCCCTCCCATTTCACTCAGTCACTGCATCCCATTTCCCTCAGTCACTGCATCCCATTTCCCACATTCACTGCATCTCCTGTCCCTCAGTCACTGCATCCCATTTAACGGAGACAGTGAGTACTATTCAACTGAGACAGTGCATCCGTTTCCATCAGTCGCCGCACCCTATTCCCCAAAGTCACCACATTCCATTTCCCTCAGTCACCGCATCCCATTTCACTCAGTCACTTGATCCCATTTCCCTCCATCACTGCATCCCATTGCCCTCAGTCACTGCATCCCATTTCACTCAGTCACTGCCTCCCATTTCACTCAGTCACTGCCTGCCATTTCACTCAGTCACTGCATCCCATTTCCCTCAGTCACTGCACCCCGTTTCACTCGGTCACTGCGTCCCATTTCACTCAGCCACTGCATCCCATTTACATCAGTCACTGCATCCCATTTACATCAGTCACTGCATCCCATTTATCTCAGTCACTGCATCCCATTGACATCAGTCACTGCATCCCATTTATCTCAGTCTCTGCATCCCATTTACATCAGTCACTGCATCCCATTTCACGCAGTCACTGAATCCCATTTCCCTCAGTCACTGCATAACATTCCCCACAGTCACCGCATCCCGTTTCCCACAGACATGGCATCCCATTTCACTCAGCCACGGCATCCCATTTCACTCAGCCACGGCATCCTATTTCACTCAGTGACTGCATCCCATTTCACTGAGCCACTGCATCCCATTTCACTCAGTCACTGCGTCCCATTTCCCTCCGTCATTGCGTCCCATTTCCCACAGTCACTGCATCTCCTTTCCTCAGTAACAGCTTGCCATTTCCCACAGTCACTGAATCACCTTTCTCTCAGTCCCTGCATCCCATTCCATTCAGCCACTGCATCCCATTTCACTCAGTCACTGCATCCCATTTCCCACAGTCACTGCAAACCCATTACCCTCAGTCGCAGCATCCCCTTTCCACAGGCACTGCATCTCCTTTCCCTCAGTCACTGCATCCCATTTACATCAGTCACTGCATCCCATTTATCTCAGTCACTGCATCCCATTTATCTCAGTCACTGCATCCCATTTATCTCAGTCTCTGCATCCCATTTCACGCTGTCACTGCATCCCATTTCACGCAGTCACTGAATCCCATTTCCCTCGGTCACTGCATAACATTCCCCACAGTCACCGCATCCCGTTTCCCACAGACACGGCATCCCATTTCACTCAGCCACTGTGTCCCATTTCCCTCCGTCATTGCATCCCATTTCCCAGAGTCACTGCATCTCCTTTCCTCAGTCACAGCTTGCCATTTCCCACAGTAACTGAATCACCTTTCCCTCAGTCACTGCATCCCATTTCACTCAGCTATGGCATCCCATTTCACTCAGTCACTGCACCCCATTTCACTCAGTCACAGCATCGCATTTCACTCAGTCACTGCACCCCATTTCACTCAGTCACAGCATCGCATTTCACTCAGTCACTGCATCCCATTTACCTCAGTCACTGCATCCCATTTACATCAGTCACTGCATCCCATTTATCTCAGTCACTGCATCCCATTTCACGCTGTCACTGCATCCCATTTCACGCAGTCACTGAATCCCATTTCCCTCAGTCACTGCATCACATTCCCCACAGTCACCGCATCCCGTTTCCCACAGACACGGCATCCCATTTCACTCAGCCACTGCGTCCCATTTCCCTCCGTCATTGCATCCCATTTCCCACAGTCACTGCATCTCCTTTCCTCAGTCACAGCTTGCCATTTCCGACAGTAACTGAATCACCTTTCCCTCAGTCACTGCATCCCATTTCACTCAGCTATGGCATCCCATTTCACTCAGTCACTGCACCCCATTTCACTCAGTCACTGCATCCTATTTCACTCAGTCACTGCAACCCGTTTCCAAAAGTCACTGCGTCTCCTTTCCTTCAGCCGCTGCATCCCAATTCCCTCAGTCACTGCATCCCATTTCACGCAGTCACTGCATCCTATTTCACGCAGTCACTGCATCCCATTTCACGCAGTCACTGCATCCCATTTCACTCAGTCACTGCATCCCATTTCACGCTGTCACTGCATCCCATTTCACGCTGTCACTGCATCCCATTTCACGCAGTCACTGAATCCCATTTCCCTCGGTCACTGCATAACATTCCCCACAGTCACCGCATCCCGTTTCCCGTTTCCCACAGACACGGCATCCCATTTCACTCAGTCACTGCACCCCATTTCACTCAGTCACTGCATCCTATTTCACTCAGTCACTGCAACCCGTTTCCAAAAGTCACTGCGTCTCCTTTCCTTCAGCCGCTGCATCCCAATTCCCTCAGTCACTGCATCCCATTTCACGCAGTCACTGCATCCCATTTCACGCAGTCACTGCATCCCATTTCACGCAGTCACTGCATCCCATTTCACGCAGTCACTGCATCCCATTTCACTCAGTCACTGCATCCCATTTCACGCTGTCACTGCATCCCATTTCACGCTGTCACTGCATCCCATTTCACGCAGTCACTGAATCCCATTTCCCTCGGTCACTGCATAACATTCCCCACAGTCACCGCATCCCGTTTCCCGTTTCCCACAGACACGGCATCCCATTTCACTCAGCCACTGCGTCCCATTTCCCTCCGTCATTGCATCCCATTTCCCACAGTCACTGCATCTCCTTTCCTCAGTCACAGCTTGCCATTTCCCACAGTAACTGAATCACCTTTCCCTCAGTCACTGCATCCCATTCCACTGAGGCACAGCATCCCATTTCACTCAGTCACTGCACCCCATTTCACTCAGTCACAGCATCGCATTTCACTCAGTCACTGCATCCCATTTCACTCAGTCACTGCATCCCATTTCACTCAGTCACTGCATCCCATTTCACTCAGCCACTGCATCCCATTTCACTCAGTCACTGCATCGCATTCCACTCAATCACTGCATCCTATTTCACTCAGTCACTGCAACCCGTTTCCAAAAGTCACTGCGTCTCCTTTCCATCAGCCGCTGCATCCCAATTCCCTCAGTCACTGCATCCCATTTCACGCAGTCACTGCATCCCATTTCACTCAGTCACTGCATCCCATTTCACTCAGCCACTGCATCCCATTTCACCTCGTCCACTGCATCCCATTTCACTCAGTCAATGCATCCCATTTCACTCAGTCACTGCCTCGCATTTCACTCAGTCACTGCATCCCATTTCCCAAAGTCACTGCATCACATTTCACTCAGTCACTGCCTCCCATTTCACTCAGTCACTGCCTCCCATTTCACTCAGTCACTGCCTCCCATTTCACTCAGTCACTGACTCCCATTTCACTCAGTCACTCCATCCCATTTCACTCAGACACTCCATCCCATTTCACTCAGACACTCCAACCCATTTCAGTCAGTCACTGCATCCCATTTGCCATCGTCACTGCATCTCCTTTCCTCAGTCACTCCATCCCATTTCAGTCAGTCACTGCACCCCATTTCACTCAGTCACTGCATCCCATTTCCCACATTCAGTGGGTCTCCTTTCCCTCTGTCACTGCATCCCATTTCACTCAGTCACTGCATCACATTTCACTCAGTCATTGCAACCCTTTTCCCACAGTCACTGCATCTCCATTCCCTCAGTCACTGCATCGCATTACCCTCAGTCACAGCATCCCACTTCACTCAGTCAGAGCATCCCAATTCCCTCAGTCACTGCATCCCATTTCACGCAGTCACTGCATCCCATTTCACTCAGTCACTGCATCCCATTTCACTCAGCCACTGTATCCCATTTCACTCAGCCACTGCATCCCATTTCATTCCGTCCACTGCATCACATTTCACTCAGTCACTGCCTCACATTTCACTCAGTCACTGCATCACATTTCGCTCAGTCACTGCATCCCATTTCACTCAGTCAATGCATCCCATTTCACTCAGTCACTGCCTCCCATTTCACTCAGTCACTGCATCCCATTTCACTCAGTCACTGCATCACATTTCACTCAGTCACTGCCTCCCATTTCACTCAGTCACTGCCTCCCATTTCACTCAGTCACTGACTCCCATTTCAGTCAGTCACTGCATCCCATTTCACTCAGTCACTGCATCCCATTTCACTCAGTCACTGCATCCCATTTCACTCAGTCACTGCCTCCCATTTCACTCAGTCACGGCATCCCATTTCACTCAGTCACTGCATCTCCATTCCCTCAGTCACAGCATCCCATTTCACTCAGTCAGAAAATCCCACTTCACTCAGTCACTGCATCCCATTTAAGTGAGACAGTGAAACTCATTGAACTGAGACGGTGCATCCCATTACCCTCAGGCACAGCATTCCATTTCCCACAGTCACTACATCTCCTTTCCCTCAGTCACTGCATCTCATTTCCCTCAGTCACTGCATCTCATTTCCCTCAGTCACTGCATCCCCATTTCACTCAGTCATTGCATCCCCATTTCACTCAGTCATTGCATCCCATTTCACTCAGTCACTCCCTCCCATTTCACTCAGTCACTGCATCCCATTTCCCTCAGTCACTGCATCCCATTTCCCACATTCACTGCATCTCCTGTCCCTCAGTCACTGCATCCCATTTAACGGAGACAGTGAGTACTATTCAACTGAGACAGTGCATCCGTTTCCATCAGTCGCCGCACCCTATTCCCCAAAGTCACCACATTCCATTTCCCTCAGTCACCGCATCCCATTTCACTCAGTCACTTGATCCCATTTCCCTCCATCACTGCATCCCATTGCCCTCAGTCACTGCATCCCATTTCACTCAGTCACAGCATCCCATTTCACTCAGTCACTGCCTCCCATTTCACTCAGTCACTGCCTCCCATTTCACTCAGTCACTGCCTCCCATTTCACTCAGTCACTGACTCCCATTTCAGTCAGTCACTGCATCCCATTTCACTCAGTCACTGCATCCCATTTCACTCAGTCACTGCCTCCCATTTCACTCAGTCACTAACTCCCATTTCACTCAGTCACTCCATCCCATTTCACTCAGACACTCCATCCCATTTCACTCAGACACTCCAACCCATTTCAGTCAGTCACTGCATCCCATTTGCCATCGTCACTGCATCTCCTTTCCTCAGTCACTCCATCCCATTTCAGTCAGTCACTGCACCCCATTTCACTCAGTCACTGCATCCCATTTCCCACATTCAGTGGGTCTCCTTTCCCTCTGTCACTGCATCCCATTTCACTCAGTCACTGCATCACATTTCACTCAGTCATTGCAACCCTTTTCCCACAGTCACTGCATCTCCATTCCCTCAGTCACTGCATCGCATTACCCTCAGTCACAGCATCCCACTTCACTCAGTCAGAGCATCCCAATTCCCTCAGTCACTGCATCCCATTTCACGCAGTCACTGCATCCCATTTCACTCAGTCACTGCATCCCATTTCACTCAGCCACTGTATCCCATTTCACTCAGCCACTGCATCCCATTTCATTCCGTCCACTGCATCACATTTCACTCAGTCACTGAATCCCATTTCCCTCGGTCACTGCATAACATTCCCCACAGTCACCGCATCCCGTTTCCCGTTTCCCACAGACACGGCATCCCATTTCACTCAGCCACTGCGTCCCATTTCCCTCCGTCATTGCATCCCATTTCCCACAGTCACTGCATCTCCTTTCCTCAGTCACAGCTTGCCATTTCCCACAGTAACTGAATCACCTTTCCCTCAGTCACTGCATCCCATTCCACTGAGGCACAGCATCCCATTCCACTCAGTCACTGCACCCCATTTCACTCAGTCACAGCATCGCATTTCACTCAGTCACTGCATCCCATTTCACTCAGTCACTGCATCCCATTTCACTCAGTCACTGCATCCCATTTCACTCAGCCACTGCATCCCATTTCACTCAGTCACTGCATCGCATTCCACTCAATCACTGCATCCTATTTCACTCAGTCACTGCAACCCGTTTCCAAAAGTCACTGCGTCTCCTTTCCATCAGCCGCTGCATCCCAATTCCCTCAGTCACTGCATCCCATTTCACGCAGTCACTGCATCCCATTTCACTCAGTCACTGCATCCCATTTCACTCAGCCACTGCATCCCATTTCACCTCGTCCACTGCATCCCATTTCACTCAGTCAATGCATCCCATTTCACTCAGTCACTGCCTCGCATTTCACTCAGTCACTGCATCCCATTTCCCAAAGTCACTGCATCACATTTCACTCAGTCACTGCCTCCCATTTCACTCAGTCACTGCCTCCCATTTCACTCAGTCACTGCCTCCCATTTCACTCAGTCACTGACTCCCATTTCACTCAGTCACTCCATCCCATTTCACTCAGACACTCCATCCCATTTCACTCAGACACTCCATCCCATTTCACTCAGACACTCCAACCCATTTCAGTCAGTCACTGCATCCCATTTGCCATCGTCACTGCATCTCCTTTCCTCAGTCACTCCATCCCATTTCAGTCAGTCACTGCACCCCATTTCACTCAGTCACTGCATCCCATTTCCCACATTCAGTGGGTCTCCTTTCCCTCTGTCACTGCATCCCATTTCACTCAGTCACTGCATCACATTTCACTCAGTCATTGCAACCCTTTTCCCACAGTCACTGCATCTCCATTCCCTCAGTCACTGCATCGCATTACCCTCAGTCACAGCATCCCACTTCACTCAGTCAGAGCATCCCAATTCCCTCAGTCACTGCATCCCATTTCACGCAGTCACTGCATCCCATTTCACTCAGTCACTGCATCCCATTTCACTCAGCCACTGTATCCCATTTCACTCAGCCACTGCATCCCATTTCATTCCGTCCACTGCATCACATTTCACTCAGTCACTGCCTCACATTTCACTCAGTCACTGCATCACATTTCGCTCAGTCACTGCATCCCATTTCACTCAGTCAATGCATCCCATTTCACTCAGTCACTGCCTCCCATTTCACTCAGTCACTGCATCCCATTTCACTCAGTCACTGCATCACATTTCACTCAGTCACTGCCTCCCATTTCACTCAGTCACTGCCTCCCATTTCACTCAGTCACTGACTCCCATTTCAGTCAGTCACTGCATCCCATTTCACTCAGTCACTGCATCCCATTTCACTCAGTCACTGCATCCCATTTCACTCAGTCACTGCCTCCCATTTCACTCAGTCACGGCATCCCATTTCACTCAGTCACTGCATCTCCATTCCCTCAGTCACAGCATCCCATTTCACTCAGTCAGAAAATCCCACTTCACTCAGTCACTGCATCCCATTTAAGTGAGACAGTGAAACTCATTGAAC
Source organism: Stegostoma tigrinum (assembly GCF_030684315.1). Taxonomy (NCBI): domain Eukaryota; kingdom Metazoa; phylum Chordata; class Chondrichthyes; order Orectolobiformes; family Stegostomatidae; genus Stegostoma; species Stegostoma tigrinum. The sequence continues at coordinate 627,198 of NW_026728042.1, read as the reverse complement.
TGAGACGGTGCATCCCATTACCCTCAGGCACAGCATTCCATTTCCCACAGTCACTACATCTCCTTTCCCTCAGTCACTGCATCTCATTTCCCTCAGTCACTGCATCTCATTTCCCTCAGTCACTGCATCCCCATTTCACTCAGTCATTGCATCCCCATTTCACTCAGTCATTGCATCCCATTTCACTCAGTCACTCCCTCCCATTTCACTCAGTCACTGCATCCCATTTCCCTCAGTCACTGCATCCCATTTCCCACATTCACTGCATCTCCTGTCCCTCAGTCACTGCATCCCATTTAACGGAGACAGTGAGTACTATTCAACTGAGACAGTGCTTCCGTTTCCATCAGTCGCCGCACCCTATTCCCCAAAGTCACCACATTCCATTTCCCTCAGTCACCGCATCCCATTTCACTCAGTCACTTGATCCCATTTCCCTCCATCACTGCATCCCATTGCCCTCAGTCACTGCATCCCATTTCACTCAGTCACAGCATCCCATTTCACTCAGTCACTGCCTCCCATTTCACTCAGTCACTGCCTCCCATTTCACTCAGTCACTGCCTCCCATTTCACTCAGTCACTGACTCCCATTTCAGTCAGTCACTGCATCCCATTTCACTCAGTCACTGCATCCCATTTCACTCAGTCACTGCCTCCCATTTCACTCAGTCACTGACTCCCATTTCACTCAGTCACTCCATCCCATTTCACTCAGACACTCCATCCCATTTCACTCAGACACTCCAACCCATTTCAGTCAGTCACTGCATCCCATTTGCCATCGTCACTGCATCTCCTTTCCTCAGTCACTCCATCCCATTTCAGTCAGTCACTGCACCCCATTTCACTCAGTCACTGCATCCCATTTCCCACATTCAGTGGGTCTCCTTTCCCTCTGTCACTGCATCCCATTTCACTCAGTCACTGCATCACATTTCACTCAGTCATTGCAACCCTTTTCCCACAGTCACTGCATCTCCATTCCCTCAGTCACTGCATCGCATTACCCTCAGTCACAGCATCCCACTTCACTCAGTCAGAGCATCCCAATTCCCTCAGTCACTGCATCCCATTTCACGCAGTCACTGCATCCCATTTCACTCAGTCACTGCATCCCATTTCACTCAGCCACTGTATCCCATTTCACTCAGCCACTGCATCCCATTTCATTCCGTCCACTGCATCACATTTCACTCAGTCACTGCCTCACATTTCACTCAGTCACTGCATCACATTTCGCTCAGTCACTGCATCCCATTTCACTCAGTCAATGCATCCCATTTCACTCAGTCACTGCCTCCCATTTCACTCAGTCACTGCATCCCATTTCACTCAGTCACTGCATCACATTTCACTCAGTCACTGCCTCCCATTTCACTCAGTCACTGCCTCCCATTTCACTCAGTCACTGACTCCCATTTCAGTCAGTCACTGCATCCCATTTCACTCAGTCACTGCATCCCATTTCACTCAGTCACTGCATCCCATTTCACTCAGTCACTGCATCCCATTTCACTCAGTCACTGCCTCCCATTTCACTCAGTCACGGCATCCCATTTCACTCAGTCACTGCATCTCCATTCCCTCAGTCACAGCATCCCATTTCACTCAGTCAGAAAATCCCACTTCACTCAGTCACTGCATCCCATTTAAGTGAGACAGTGAAACTCATTGAACTGAGACGGTGCATCCCATTACCCTCAGGCACAGCATTCCATTTCCCACAGTCACTACATCTCCTTTCCCTCAGTCACTGCATCTCATTTCCCTCAGTCACTGCATCTCATTTCCCTCAGTCACTGCATCCCCATTTCACTCAGTCATTGCATCCCCATTTCACTCAGTCATTGCATCCCATTTCACTCAGTCACTCCCTCCCATTTCACTCAGTCACTGCATCCCATTTCCCTCAGTCACTGCATCCCATTTCCCACATTCACTGCATCTCCTGTCCCTCAGTCACTGCATCCCATTTAACGGAGACAGTGAGTACTATTCAACTGAGACAGTGCATCCGTTTCCATCAGTCGCCGCACCCTATTCCCCAAAGTCACCACATTCCATTTCCCTCAGTCACCGCATCCCATTTCACTCAGTCACTTGATCCCATTTCCCTCCATCACTGCATCCCATTGCCCTCAGTCACTGCATCCCATTTCACTCAGTCACTGCCTCCCATTTCACTCAGTCACTGCCTGCCATTTCACTCAGTCACTGCATCCCATTTCCCTCAGTCACTGCACCCCGTTTCACTCGGTCACTGCGTCCCATTTCACTCAGCCACTGCATCCCATTTACATCAGTCACTGCATCCCATTTACATCAGTCACTGCATCCCATTTATCTCAGTCACTGCATCCCATTGACATCAGTCACTGCATCCCATTTATCTCAGTCTCTGCATCCCATTTACATCAGTCACTGCATCCCATTTCACGCAGTCACTGAATCCCATTTCCCTCAGTCACTGCATAACATTCCCCACAGTCACCGCATCCCGTTTCCCACAGACATGGCATCCCATTTCACTCAGCCACGGCATCCCATTTCACTCAGCCACGGCATCCTATTTCACTCAGTGACTGCATCCCATTTCACTGAGCCACTGCATCCCATTTCACTCAGTCACTGCGTCCCATTTCCCTCCGTCATTGCGTCCCATTTCCCACAGTCACTGCATCTCCTTTCCTCAGTAACAGCTTGCCATTTCCCACAGTCACTGAATCACCTTTCTCTCAGTCCCTGCATCCCATTCCATTCAGCCACTGCATCCCATTTCACTCAGTCACTGCATCCCATTTCCCACAGTCACTGCAAACCCATTACCCTCAGTCGCAGCATCCCCTTTCCACAGGCACTGCATCTCCTTTCCCTCAGTCACTGCATCCCATTTACATCAGTCACTGCATCCCATTTATCTCAGTCACTGCATCCCATTTATCTCAGTCACTGCATCCCATTTATCTCAGTCTCTGCATCCCATTTCACGCTGTCACTGCATCCCATTTCACGCAGTCACTGAATCCCATTTCCCTCGGTCACTGCATAACATTCCCCACAGTCACCGCATCCCGTTTCCCACAGACACGGCATCCCATTTCACTCAGCCACTGTGTCCCATTTCCCTCCGTCATTGCATCCCATTTCCCAGAGTCACTGCATCTCCTTTCCTCAGTCACAGCTTGCCATTTCCCACAGTAACTGAATCACCTTTCCCTCAGTCACTGCATCCCATTTCACTCAGCTATGGCATCCCATTTCACTCAGTCACTGCACCCCATTTCACTCAGTCACAGCATCGCATTTCACTCAGTCACTGCACCCCATTTCACTCAGTCACAGCATCGCATTTCACTCAGTCACAGCATCGCATTTCACTCAGTCACTGCATCCCATTTACCTCAGTCACTGCATCCCATTTACATCAGTCACTGCATCCCATTTATCTCAGTCACTGCATCCCATTTCACGCTGTCACTGCATCCCATTTCACGCAGTCACTGAATCCCATTTCCCTCAGTCACTGCATCACATTCCCCACAGTCACCGCATCCCGTTTCCCACAGACACGGCATCCCATTTCACTCAGCCACTGCGTCCCATTTCCCTCCGTCATTGCATCCCATTTCCCACAGTCACTGCATCTCCTTTCCTCAGTCACAGCTTGCCATTTCCGACAGTAACTGAATCACCTTTCCCTCAGTCACTGCATCCCATTTCACTCAGCTATGGCATCCCATTTCACTCAGTCACTGCACCCCATTTCACTCAGTCACTGCATCCTATTTCACTCAGTCACTGCAACCCGTTTCCAAAAGTCACTGCGTCTCCTTTCCTTCAGCCGCTGCATCCCAATTCCCTCAGTCACTGCATCCTATTTCACGCAGTCACTGCATCCCATTTCACGCAGTCACTGCATCCCATTTCACGCAGTCACTGCATCCCATTTCACTCAGTCACTGCATCCCATTTCACGCTGTCACTGCATCCCATTTCACGCAGTCACTGAATCCCATTTCCCTCGGTCACTGCATAACATTCCCCACAGTCACCGCATCCCGTTTCCCGTTTCCCACAGACACGGCATCCCATTTCACTCAGCCACTGCGTCCCATTTCCCTCCGTCATTGCATCCCATTTCCCACAGTCACTGCATCTCCTTTCCTCAGTCACAGCTTGCCATTTCCCACAGTAACTGAATCACCTTTCCCTCAGTCACTGCATCCCATTCCACTGAGGCACAGCATCCCATTTCACTCAGTCACTGCACCCCATTTCACTCAGTCACAGCATCGCATTTCACTCAGTCACTGCATCCCATTTCACTCAGTCACTGCATCCCATTTCACTCAGCCACTGCATCCCATTTCACTCAGCCACTGCATCCCATTTCACTCAGTCACTGCATCGCATTCCACTCAATCACTGCATCCTATTTCACTCAGTCACTGCAACCCGTTTCCAAAAGTCACTGCGTCTCCTTTCCATCAGCCGCTGCATCCCAATTCCCTCAGTCACTGCATCCCATTTCACGCAGTCACTGCATCCCATTTCACTCAGTCACTGCATCCCATTTCACTCAGCCACTGCATCCCATTTCACCTCGTCCACTGCATCCCATTTCACTCAGTCAATGCATCCCATTTCACTCAGTCACTGCCTCGCATTTCACTCAGTCACTGCATCCCATTTCCCAAAGTCACTGCATCACATTTCACTCAGTCACTGCCTCCCATTTCACTCAGTCACTGCCTCCCATTTCACTCAGTCACTGCCTCCCATTTCACTCAGTCACTGCCTCCCATTTCACTCAGTCACTCCATCCCATTTCACTCAGACACTCCATCCCATTTCACTCAGACACTCCAACCCATTTCAGTCAGTCACTGCATCCCATTTGCCATCGTCACTGCATCTCCTTTCCTCAGTCACTCCATCCCATTTCAGTCAGTCACTGCACCCCATTTCACTCAGTCACTGCATCCCATTTCCCACATTCAGTGGGTCTCCTTTCCCTCTGTCACTGCATCCCATTTCACTCAGTCACTGCATCACATTTCACTCAGTCATTGCAACCCTTTTCCCACAGTCACTGCATCTCCATTCCCTCAGTCACTGCATCGCATTACCCTCAGTCACAGCATCCCACTTCACTCAGTCAGAGCATCCCAATTCCCTCAGTCACTGCATCCCATTTCACGCAGTCACTGCATCCCATTTCACTCAGTCACTGCATCCCATTTCACTCAGCCACTGTATCCCATTTCACTCAGCCACTGCATCCCATTTCATTCCGTCCACTGCATCACATTTCACTCAGTCACTGCCTCACATTTCACTCAGTCACTGCATCACATTTCGCTCAGTCACTGCATCCCATTTCACTCAGTCAATGCATCCCATTTCACTCAGTCACTGCCTCCCATTTCACTCAGTCACTGCATCCCATTTCACTCAGTCACTGCATCACATTTCACTCAGTCACTGCCTCCCATTTCACTCAGTCACTGCCTCCCATTTCACTCAGTCACTGACTCCCATTTCAGTCAGTCACTGCATCCCATTTCACTCAGTCACTGCATCCCATTTCACTCAGTCACTGCATCCCATTTCACTCAGTCACTGCCTCCCATTTCACTCAGTCACGGCATCCCATTTCACTCAGTCACTGCATCTCCATTCCCTCAGTCACAGCATCCCATTTCACTCAGTCAGAAAATCCCACTTCACTCAGTCACTGCATCCCATTTAAGTGAGACAGTGAAACTCATTGAACTGAGACGGTGCATCCCATTACCCTCAGGCACAGCATTCCATTTCCCACAGTCACTACATCTCCTTTCCCTCAGTCACTGCATCTCATTTCCCTCAGTCACTGCATCTCATTTCCCTCAGTCACTGCATCCCCATTTCACTCAGTCATTGCATCCCCATTTCACTCAGTCATTGCATCCCATTTCACTCAGTCACTCCCTCCCATTTCACTCAGTCACTGCATCCCATTTCCCTCAGTCACTGCATCCCATTTCCCACATTCACTGCATCTCCTGTCCCTCAGTCACTGCATCCCATTTAACGGAGACAGTGAGTACTATTCAACTGAGACAGTGCATCCGTTTCCATCAGTCGCCGCACCCTATTCCCCAAAGTCACCACATTCCATTTCCCTCAGTCACCGCATCCCATTTCACTCAGTCACTTGATCCCATTTCCCTCCATCACTGCATCCCATTGCCCTCAGTCACTGCATCCCATTTCACTCAGTCACTGCCTCCCATTTCACTCAGTCACTGCCTGCCATTTCACTCAGTCACTGCATCCCATTTCCCTCAGTCACTGCACCCCGTTTCACTCGGTCACTGCGTCCCATTTCACTCAGCCACTGCATCCCATTTACATCAGTCACTGCATCCCATTTACATCAGTCACTGCATCCCATTTATCTCAGTCACTGCATCCCATTGACATCAGTCACTGCATCCCATTTATCTCAGTCTCTGCATCCCATTTACATCAGTCACTGCATCCCATTTCACGCAGTCACTGAATCCCATTTCCCTCAGTCACTGCATAACATTCCCCACAGTCACCGCATCCCGTTTCCCACAGACATGGCATCCCATTTCACTCAGCCACGGCATCCCATTTCACTCAGCCACGGCATCCTATTTCACTCAGTGACTGCATCCCATTTCACTGAGCCACTGCATCCCATTTCACTCAGTCACTGCGTCCCATTTCCCTCCGTCATTGCGTCCCATTTCCCACAGTCACTGCATCTCCTTTCCTCAGTAACAGCTTGCCATTTCCCACAGTCACTGAATCACCTTTCTCTCAGTCCCTGCATCCCATTCCATTCAGCCACTGCATCCCATTTCACTCAGTCACTGCATCCCATTTCCCACAGTCACTGCAAACCCATTACCCTCAGTCGCAGCATCCCCTTTCCACAGGCACTGCATCTCCTTTCCCTCAGTCACTGCATCCCATTTACATCAGTCACTGCATCCCATTTATCTCAGTCACTGCATCCCATTTATCTCAGTCACTGCATCCCATTTATCTCAGTCTCTGCATCCCATTTCACGCTGTCACTGCATCCCATTTCACGCAGTCACTGAATCCCATTTCCCTCGGTCACTGCATAACATTCCCCACAGTCACCGCATCCCGTTTCCCACAGACACGGCATCCCATTTCACTCAGCCACTGTGTCCCATTTCCCTCCGTCATTGCATCCCATTTCCCAGAGTCACTGCATCTCCTTTCCTCAGTCACAGCTTGCCATTTCCCACAGTAACTGAATCACCTTTCCCTCAGTCACTGCATCCCATTTCACTCAGCTATGGCATCCCATTTCACTCAGTCACTGCACCCCATTTCACTCAGTCACAGCATCGCATTTCACTCAGTCACTGCACCCCATTTCACTCAGTCACAGCATCGCATTTCACTCAGTCACTGCATCCCATTTACCTCAGTCACTGCATCCCATTTACATCAGTCACTGCATCCCATTTATCTCAGTCACTGCATCCCATTTCACGCTGTCACTGCATCCCATTTCACGCAGTCACTGAATCCCATTTCCCTCAGTCACTGCATCACATTCCCCACAGTCACCGCATCCCGTTTCTCACAGACACGGCATCCCATTTCACTCAGCCACTGCGTCCCATTTCCCTCCGTCATTGCATCCCATTTCCCACAGTCACTGCATCTCCTTTCCTCAGTCACAGCTTGCCATTTCCGACAGTAACTGAATCACCTTTCCCTCAGTCACTGCATCCCATTTCACTCAGCTATGGCATCCCATTTCACTCAGTCACTGCACCCCATTTCACTCAGTCACTGCATCCTATTTCACTCAGTCACTGCAACCCGTTTCCAAAAGTCACTGCGTCTCCTTTCCTTCAGCCGCTGCATCCCAATTCCCTCAGTCACTGCATCCCATTTCACGCAGTCACTGCATCCCATTTCACGCAGTCACTGCATCCCATTTCACGCAGTCACTGCATCCCATTTCACTCAGTCACTGCATCCCATTTCACGCTGTCACTGCATCCCATTTCACGCTGTCACTGCATCCCATTTCACGCAGTCACTGAATCCCATTTCCCTCGGTTACTGCATAACATTCCCCACAGTCACCGCATCCCGTTTCCCGTTTCCCACAGACACGGCATCCCATTTCACTCAGCCACTGCGTCCCATTTCCCTCCGTCATTGCATCCCATTTCCCACAGTCACTGCATCTCCTTTCCTCAGTCACAGCTTGCCATTTCCCACAGTAACTGAATCACCTTTCCCTCAGTCACTGCATCCCATTCCACTGAGGCACAGCATCCCATTTCACTCAGTCACTGCACCCCATTTCACTCAGTCACAGCATCGCATTTCACTCAGTCACTGCATCCCATTTCACTCAGTCACTGCATCCCATTTCACTCAGTCACTGCATCCCATTTCACTCAGCCACTGCATCCCATTTCACTCAGCCACTGCATCCCATTTCACTCAGTCACTGCATCGCATTCCACTCAATCACTGCATCCTATTTCACTCAGTCACTGCAACCCGTTTCCAAAAGTCACTGCGTCTCCTTTCCATCAGCCGCTGCATCCCAATTCCCTCAGTCACTGCATCCCATTTCACGCAGTCACTGCATCCCATTTCACTCAGTCACTGCATCCCATTTCACTCAGCCACTGCATCCCATTTCACCTCGTCCACTGCATCCCATTTCACTCAGTCAATGCATCCCATTTCACTCAGTCAATGCATCCCATTTCACTCAGTCACTGCATCCCATTTCCCAAAGTCACTGCATCACATTTCACTCAGTCACTGCCTCCCATTTCACTCAGTCACTGCCTCCCATTTCACTCAGTCACTGCCTCCCATTTCACTCAGTCACTGCCTCCCATTTCACTCAGTCACTCCATCCCATTTCACTCAGACACTCCATCCCATTTCACTCAGACACTCCATCCCATTTCACTCAGACACTCCAACCCATTTCAGTCAGTCACTGCATCCCATTTGCCATCGTCACTGCATCTCCTTTCCTCAGTCACTCCATCCCATTTCAGTCAGTCACTGCACCCCATTTCACTCAGTCACTGCATCCCATTTCCCACATTCAGTGGGTCTCCTTTCCCTCTGTCACTGCATCCCATTTCACTCAGTCACTGCATCACATTTCACTCAGTCATTGCAACCCTTTTCCCACAGTCACTGCATCTCCATTCCCTCAGTCACTGCATCGCATTACCCTCAGTCACAGCATCCCACTTCACTCAGTCAGAGCATCCCAATTCCCTCAGTCACTGCATCCCATTTCACGCAGTCACTGCATCCCATTTCACCTCGTCCACTGCATCCCATTTCACTCAGTCAATGCATCCCATTTCACTCAGTCACTGCCTCCCATTTCACTCAGTCACTGCCTCCCATTTCACTCAGTCACTGCCTCCCATTTCACTCAGTCACTGCCTCCCATTTCACTCAGTCACTGACTCCCATTTCACTCAGTCACTCCATCCCATTTCACTCAGACACTCCATCCCATTTCACTCAGACACTCCAACCCATTTCAGTCAGTCACTGCATCCCATTTGCCATCGTCACTGCATCTCCTTTCCTCAGTCACTCCATCCCATTTCAGTCAGTCACTGCACCCCATTTCACTCAGTCACTGCATCCCATTTCCCACATTCAGTGGGTCTCCTTTCCCTCTGTCACTGCATCCCATTTCACTCAGTCACTGCATCACATTTCACTCAGTCATTGCAACCCTTTTCCCACAGTCACTGCATCTCCATTCCCTCAGTCACTGCATCGCATTACCCTCAGTCACAGCATCCCACTTCACTCAGTCAGAGCATCCCAATTCCCTCAGTCACTGCATCCCATTTCACGCAGTCACTGCATCCCATTTCACTCAGTCACTGCATCCCATTTCACTCAGCCACTGTATCCCATTTCACTCAGCCACTGCATCCCATTTCATTCCGTCCACTGCATCACATTTCACTCAGTCACTGCCTCACATTTCACTCAGTCACTGCATCACATTTCGCTCAGTCACTGCATCCCATTTCACTCAGTCAATGCATCCCATTTCACTCAGTCACTGCCTCCCATTTCACTCAGTCACTGCATCCCATTTCACTCAGTCACTGCATCACATTTCACTCAGTCACTGCCTCCCATTTCACTCAGTCACTGCCTCCCATTTCACTCAGTCACTGACTCCCATTTCAGTCAGTCACTGCATCCCATTTCACTCAGTCACTGCATCCCATTTCACTCAGTCACTGCATCCCATTTCACTCAGTCACTGCCTCCCATTTCACTCAGTCACGGCATCCCATTTCACTCAGTCACTGCATCTCCATTCCCTCAGTCACAGCATCCCATTTCACTCAGTCAGAAAATCCCACTTCACTCAGTCACTGCATCCCATTTAAGTGAGACAGTGAAACTCATTGAACTGAGACGGTGCATCCCATTACCCTCAGGCACAGCATTCCATTTCCCACAGTCACTACATCTCCTTTCCCTCAGTCACTGCATCTCATTTCCCTCAGTCACTGCATCTCATTTCCCTCAGTCACTGCATCCCCATTTCACTCAGTCATTGCATCCCCATTTCACTCAGTCATTGCATCCCATTTCACTCAGTCACTCCCTCCCATTTCACTCAGTCACTGCATCCCATTTCCCTCAGTCACTGCATCCCATTTCCCACATTCACTGCATCTCCTGTCCCTCAGTCACTGCATCCCATTTAACGGAGACAGTGAGTACTATTCAACTGAGACAGTGCATCCGTTTCCATCAGTCGCCGCACCCTATTCCCCAAAGTCACCACATTCCATTTCCCTCAGTCACCGCATCCCATTTCACTCAGTCACTTGATCCCATTTCCCTCCATCACTGCATCCCATTGCCCTCAGTCACTGCATCCCATTTCACTCAGTCACAGCATCCCATTTCACTCAGTCACTGCCTCCCATTTCACTCAGTCACTGCCTCCCATTTCACTCAGTCACTGCCTCCCATTTCACTCAGTCACTGACTCCCATTTCAGTCAGTCACTGCATCCCATTTCACTCAGTCACTGCATCCCATTTCACTCAGTCACTGCCTCCCATTTCACTCAGTCACTGACTCCCATTTCACTCAGTCACTCCATCCCATTTCACTCAGACACTCCATCCCATTTCACTCAGACACTCCAACCCATTTCAGTCAGTCACTGCATCCCATTTGCCATCGTCACTGCATCTCCTTTCCTCAGTCACTCCATCCCATTTCAGTCAGTCACTGCACCCCATTTCACTCAGTCACTGCATCCCATTTCCCACATTCAGTGGGTCTCCTTTCCCTCTGTCACTGCATCCCATTTCACTCAGTCACTGCATCACATTTCACTCAGTCATTGCAACCCTTTTCCCACAGTCACTGCATCTCCATTCCCTCAGTCACTGCATCGCATTACCCTCAGTCACAGCATCCCACTTCACTCAGTCAGAGCATCCCAATTCCCTCAGTCACTGCATCCCATTTCACGCAGTCACTGCATCCCATTTCACTCAGTCACTGCATCCCATTTCACTCAGCCACTGTATCCCATTTCACTCAGCCACTGCATCCCATTTCATTCCGTCCACTGCATCACATTTCACTCAGTCACTGCCTCACATTTCACTCAGTCACTGCATCACATTTCGCTCAGTCACTGCATCCCATTTCACTCAGTCAATGCATCCCATTTCACTCAGTCACTGCCTCCCATTTCACTCAGTCACTGCATCCCATTTCACTCAGTCACTGCATCACATTTCACTCAGTCACTGCCTCCCATTTCACTCAGTCACTGCCTCCCATTTCACTCAGTCACTGACTCCCATTTCAGTCAGTCACTGCATCCCATTTCACTCAGTCACTGCATCCCATTTCACTCAGTCACTGCATCCCATTTCACTCAGTCACTGCATCCCATTTCACTCAGTCACTGCATCCCATTTCACTCAGTCACTGCCTCCCATTTCACTCAGTCACGGCATCCCATTTCACTCAGTCACTGCATCTCCATTCCCTCAGTCACAGCATCCCATTTCACTCAGTCAGAAAATCCCACTTCACTCAGTCACTGCATCCCATTTAAGTGAGACAGTGAAACTCATTGAACTGAGACGGTGCATCCCATTACCCTCAGGCACAGCATTCCATTTCCCACAGTCACTACATCTCCTTTCCCTCAGTCACTGCATCTCATTTCCCTCAGTCACTGCATCTCATTTCCCTCAGTCACTGCATCCCCATTTCACTCAGTCATTGCATCCCCATTTCACTCAGTCATTGCATCCCATTTCACTCAGTCACTCCCTCCCATTTCACTCAGTCACTGCATCCCATTTCCCTCAGTCACTGCATCCCATTTCCCACATTCACTGCATCTCCTGTCCCTCAGTCACTGCATCCCATTTAACGGAGACAGTGAGTACTATTCAACTGAGACAGTGCATCCGTTTCCATCAGTCGCCGCACCCTATTCCCCAAAGTCACCACATTCCATTTCCCTCAGTCACCGCATCCCATTTCACTCAGTCACTTGATCCCATTTCCCTCCATCACTGCATCCCATTGCCCTCAGTCACTGCATCCCATTTCACTCAGTCACTGCCTCCCATTTCACTCAGTCACTGCCTGCCATTTCACTCAGTCACTGCATCCCATTTCCCTCAGTCACTGCACCCCGTTTCACTCGGTCACTGCGTCCCATTTCACTCAGCCACTGCATCCCATTTACATCAGTCACTGCATCCCATTTACATCAGTCACTGCATCCCATTTATCTCAGTCACTGCATCCCATTGACATCAGTCACTGCATCCCATTTATCTCAGTCTCTGCATCCCATTTACATCAGTCACTGCATCCCATTTCACGCAGTCACTGAATCCCATTTCCCTCAGTCACTGCATAACATTCCCCACAGTCACCGCATCCCGTTTCCCACAGACATGGCATCCCATTTCACTCAGCCACGGCATCCCATTTCACTCAGCCACGGCATCCTATTTCACTCAGTGACTGCATCCCATTTCACTGAGCCACTGCATCCCATTTCACTCAGTCACTGCGTCCCATTTCCCTCCGTCATTGCGTCCCATTTCCCACAGTCACTGCATCTCCTTTCCTCAGTAACAGCTTGCCATTTCCCACAGTCACTGAATCACCTTTCTCTCAGTCCCTGCATCCCATTCCATTCAGCCACTGCATCCCATTTCACTCAGTCACTGCATCCCATTTCCCACAGTCACTGCAAACCCATTACCCTCAGTCGCAGCATCCCCTTTCCACAGGCACTGCATCTCCTTTCCCTCAGTCACTGCATCCCATTTACATCAGTCACTGCATCCCATTTATCTCAGTCACTGCATCCCATTTATCTCAGTCACTGCATCCCATTTATCTCAGTCTCTGCATCCCATTTCACGCTGTCACTGCATCCCATTTCACGCAGTCACTGAATCCCATTTCCCTCGGTCACTGCATAACATTCCCCACAGTCACCGCATCCCGTTTCCCACAGACACGGCATCCCATTTCACTCAGCCACTGTGTCCCATTTCCCTCCGTCATTGCATCCCATTTCCCAGAGTCACTGCATCTCCTTTCCTCAGTCACAGCTTGCCATTTCCCACAGTAACTGAATCACCTTTCCCTCAGTCACTGCATCCCATTTCACTCAGCTATGGCATCCCATTTCACTCAGTCACTGCACCCCATTTCACTCAGTCACAGCATCGCATTTCACTCAGTCACTGCACCCCATTTCACTCAGTCACAGCATCGCATTTCACTCAGTCACAGCATCGCATTTCACTCAGTCACTGCATCCCATTTACCTCAGTCACTGCATCCCATTTACATCAGTCACTGCATCCCATTTATCTCAGTCACTGCATCCCATTTCACGCTGTCACTGCATCCCATTTCACGCAGTCACTGAATCCCATTTCCCTCAGTCACTGCATCACATTCCCCACAGTCACCGCATCCCGTTTCCCACAGACACGGCATCCCATTTCACTCAGCCACTGCGTCCCATTTCCCTCCGTCATTGCATCCCATTTCCCACAGTCACTGCATCTCCTTTCCTCAGTCACAGCTTGCCATTTCCGACAGTAACTGAATCACCTTTCCCTCAGTCACTGCATCCCATTTCACTCAGCTATGGCATCCCATTTCACTCAGTCACTGCACCCCATTTCACTCAGTCACTGCATCCTATTTCACTCAGTCACTGCAACCCGTTTCCAAAAGTCACTGCGTCTCCTTTCCTTCAGCCGCTGCATCCCAATTCCCTCAGTCACTGCATCCCATTTCACGCAGTCACTGCATCCCATTTCACGCAGTCACTGCATCCCATTTCACGCAGTCACTGCATCCCATTTCACTCAGTCACTGCATCCCATTTCACGCTGTCACTGCATCCCATTTCACGCAGTCACTGAATCCCATTTCCCTCGGTCACTGCATAACATTCCCCACAGTCACCGCATCCCGTTTCCCGTTTCCCACAGACACGGCATCCCATTTCACTCAGCCACTGCGTCCCATTTCCCTCCGTCATTGCATCCCATTTCCCACAGTCACTGCATCTCCTTTCCTCAGTCACAGCTTGCCATTTCCCACAGTAACTGAATCACCTTTCCCTCAGTCACTGCATCCCATTCCACTGAGGCACAGCATCCCATTTCACTCAGTCACTGCACCCCATTTCACTCAGTCACAGCATCGCATTTCACTCAGTCACTGCATCCCATTTCACTCAGTCACTGCATCCCATTTCACTCAGTCACTGCATCCCATTTCACTCAGCCACTGCATCCCATTTCACTCAGCCACTGCATCCCATTTCACTCAGTCACTGCATCGCATTCCACTCAATCACTGCATCCTATTTCACTCAGTCACTGCAACCCGTTTCCAAAAGTCACTGCGTCTCCTTTCCATCAGCCGCTGCATCCCAATTCCCTCAGTCACTGCATCCCATTTCACGCAGTCACTGCATCCCATTTCACTCAGTCACTGCATCCCATTTCACTCAGCCACTGCATCCCATTTCACCTCGTCCACTGCATCCCATTTCACTCAGTCAATGCATCCCATTTCACTCAGTCACTGCCTCGCATTTCACTCAGTCACTGCATCCCATTTCCCAAAGTCACTGCATCACATTTCACTCAGTCACTGCCTCCCATTTCACTCAGTCACTGCCTCCCATTTCACTCAGTCACTGCCTCCCATTTCACTCAGTCACTGCCTCCCATTTCACTCAGTCACTCCATCCCATTTCACTCAGACACTCCATCCCATTTCACTCAGACACTCCAACCCATTTCAGTCAGTCACTGCATCCCATTTGCCATCGTCACTGCATCTCCTTTCCTCAGTCACTCCATCCCATTTCAGTCAGTCACTGCACCCCATTTCACTCAGTCACTGCATCCCATTTCCCACATTCAGTGGGTCTCCTTTCCCTCTGTCACTGCATCCCATTTCACTCAGTCACTGCATCACATTTCACTCAGTCATTGCAACCCTTTTCCCACAGTCACTGCATCTCCATTCCCTCAGTCACTGCATCGCATTACCCTCAGTCACAGCATCCCACTTCACTCAGTCAGAGCATCCCAATTCCCTCAGTCACTGCATCCCATTTCACTCAGTCACTGCATCCCATTTCACTCAGCCACTGTATCCCATTTCACTCAGCCACTGCATCCCATTTCATTCCGTCCACTGCATCACATTTCACTCAGTCACTGCCTCACATTTCACTCAGTCACTGCATCACATTTCGCTCAGTCACTGCATCCCATTTCACTCAGTCAATGCATCCCATTTCACTCAGTCACTGCCTCCCATTTCACTCAGTCACTGCATCCCATTTCACTCAGTCACTGCATCACATTTCACTCAGTCACTGCCTCCCATTTCACTCAGTCACTGCCTCCCATTTCACTCAGTCACTGACTCCCATTTCAGTCAGTCACTGCATCCCATTTCACTCAGTCACTGCATCCCATTTCACTCAGTCACTGCATCCCATTTCACTCAGTCACTGCCTCCCATTTCACTCAGTCACGGCATCCCATTTCACTCAGTCACTGCATCTCCATTCCCTCAGTCACAGCATCCCATTTCACTCAGTCAGAAAATCCCACTTCACTCAGTCACTGCATCCCATTTAAGTGAGACAGTGAAACTCATTGAACTGAGACGGTGCATCCCATTACCCTCAGGCACAGCATTCCATTTCCCACAGTCACTACATCTCCTTTCCCTCAGTCACTGCATCTCATTTCCCTCAGTCACTGCATCTCATTTCCCTCAGTCACTGCATCCCCATTTCACTCAGTCATTGCATCCCCATTTCACTCAGTCATTGCATCCCATTTCACTCAGTCACTCCCTCCCATTTCACTCAGTCACTGCATCCCATTTCCCTCAGTCACTGCATCCCATTTCCCACATTCACTGCATCTCCTGTCCCTCAGTCACTGCATCCCATTTAACGGAGACAGTGAGTACTATTCAACTGAGACAGTGCATCCGTTTCCATCAGTCGCCGCACCCTATTCCCCAAAGTCACCACATTCCATTTCCCTCAGTCACCGCATCCCATTTCACTCAGTCACTTGATCCCATTTCCCTCCATCACTGCATCCCATTGCCCTCAGTCACTGCATCCCATTTCACTCAGTCACTGCCTCCCATTTCACTCAGTCACTGCCTGCCATTTCACTCAGTCACTGCATCCCATTTCCCTCAGTCACTGCACCCCGTTTCACTCGGTCACTGCGTCCCATTTCACTCAGCCACTGCATCCCATTTACATCAGTCACTGCATCCCATTTACATCAGTCACTGCATCCCATTTATCTCAGTCACTGCATCCCATTGACATCAGTCACTGCATCCCATTTATCTCAGTCTCTGCATCCCATTTACATCAGTCACTGCATCCCATTTCACGCAGTCACTGAATCCCATTTCCCTCAGTCACTGCATAACATTCCCCACAGTCACCGCATCCCGTTTCCCACAGACATGGCATCCCATTTCACTCAGCCACGGCATCCCATTTCACTCAGCCACGGCATCCTATTTCACTCAGTGACTGCATCCCATTTCACTGAGCCACTGCATCCCATTTCACTCAGTCACTGCGTCCCATTTCCCTCCGTCATTGCGTCCCATTTCCCACAGTCACTGCATCTCCTTTCCTCAGTAACAGCTTGCCATTTCCCACAGTCACTGAATCACCTTTCTCTCAGTCCCTGCATCCCATTCCATTCAGCCACTGCATCCCATTTCACTCAGTCACTGCATCCCATTTCCCACAGTCACTGCAAACCCATTACCCTCAGTCGCAGCATCCCCTTTCCACAGGCACTGCATCTCCTTTCCCTCAGTCACTGCATCCCATTTACATCAGTCACTGCATCCCATTTATCTCAGTCACTGCATCCCATTTATCTCAGTCACTGCATCCCATTTATCTCAGTCTCTGCATCCCATTTCACGCTGTCACTGCATCCCATTTCACGCAGTCACTGAATCCCATTTCCCTCGGTCACTGCATAACATTCCCCACAGTCACCGCATCCCGTTTCCCACAGACACGGCATCCCATTTCACTCAGCCACTGTGTCCCATTTCCCTCCGTCATTGCATCCCATTTCCCAGAGTCACTGCATCTCCTTTCCTCAGTCACAGCTTGCCATTTCCCACAGTAACTGAATCACCTTTCCCTCAGTCACTGCATCCCATTTCACTCAGCTATGGCATCCCATTTCACTCAGTCACTGCACCCCATTTCACTCAGTCACAGCATCGCATTTCACTCAGTCACTGCACCCCATTTCACTCAGTCACAGCATCGCATTTCACTCAGTCACTGCATCCCATTTACCTCAGTCACTGCATCCCATTTACATCAGTCACTGCATCCCATTTATCTCAGTCACTGCATCCCATTTCACGCTGTCACTGCATCCCATTTCACGCAGTCACTGAATCCCATTTCCCTCAGTCACTGCATCACATTCCCCACAGTCACCGCATCCCGTTTCTCACAGACACGGCATCCCATTTCACTCAGCCACTGCGTCCCATTTCCCTCCGTCATTGCATCCCATTTCCCACAGTCACTGCATCTCCTTTCCTCAGTCACAGCTTGCCATTTCCGACAGTAACTGAATCACCTTTCCCTCAGTCACTGCATCCCATTTCACTCAGCTATGGCATCCCATTTCACTCAGTCACTGCACCCCATTTCACTCAGTCACTGCATCCTATTTCACTCAGTCACTGCAACCCGTTTCCAAAAGTCACTGCGTCTCCTTTCCTTCAGCCGCTGCATCCCAATTCCCTCAGTCACTGCATCCCATTTCACGCAGTCACTGCATCCCATTTCACGCAGTCACTGCATCCCATTTCACGCAGTCACTGCATCCCATTTCACTCAGTCACTGCATCCCATTTCACGCTGTCACTGCATCCCATTTCACGCTGTCACTGCATCCCATTTCACGCAGTCACTGAATCCCATTTCCCTCGGTTACTGCATAACATTCCCCACAGTCACCGCATCCCGTTTCCCGTTTCCCACAGACACGGCATCCCATTTCACTCAGCCACTGCGTCCCATTTCCCTCCGTCATTGCATCCCATTTCCCACAGTCACTGCATCTCCTTTCCTCAGTCACAGCTTGCCATTTCCCACAGTAACTGAATCACCTTTCCCTCAGTCACTGCATCCCATTCCACTGAGGCACAGCATCCCATTTCACTCAGTCACTGCACCCCATTTCACTCAGTCACAGCATCGCATTTCACTCAGTCACTGCATCCCATTTCACTCAGTCACTGCATCCCATTTCACTGAGTCACTGCATCCCATTTCACTCAGCCACTGCATCCCATTTCACTCAGCCACTGCATCCCATTTCACTCAGTCACTGCATCGCATTCCACTCAATCACTGCATCCTATTTCACTCAGTCACTGCAACCCGTTTCCAAAAGTCACTGCGTCTCCTTTCCATCAGCCGCTGCATCCCAATTCCCTCAGTCACTGCATCCCATTTCACGCAGTCACTGCATCCCATTTCACTCAGTCACTGCATCCCATTTCACTCAGCCACTGCATCCCATTTCACCTCGTCCACTGCATCCCATTTCACTCAGTCAATGCATCCCATTTCACTCAGTCAATGCATCCCATTTCACTCAGTCACTGCATCCCATTTCCCAAAGTCACTGCATCACATTTCACTCAGTCACTGCCTCCCATTTCACTCAGTCACTGCCTCCC
The DNA here is from genome assembly GCF_030684315.1 of Stegostoma tigrinum. NCBI lineage: Eukaryota > Metazoa > Chordata > Chondrichthyes > Orectolobiformes > Stegostomatidae > Stegostoma > Stegostoma tigrinum. Next base: position 607,794 of record NW_026728042.1, on the reverse strand, counting down.
ATTTCACTCAGTCACTGCCTCCCATTTCACTCAGTCACTGCCTCCCATTTCACTCAGTCACTCCATCCCATTTCACTCAGACACTCCATCCCATTTCACTCAGACACTCCATCCCATTTCACTCAGACACTCCAACCCATTTCAGTCAGTCACTGCATCCCATTTGCCATCGTCACTGCATCTCCTTTCCTCAGTCACTCCATCCCATTTCAGTCAGTCACTGCACCCCATTTCACTCAGTCACTGCATCCCATTTCCCACATTCAGTGGGTCTCCTTTCCCTCTGTCACTGCATCCCATTTCACTCAGTCACTGCATCACATTTCACTCAGTCATTGCAACCCTTTTCCCACAGTCACTGCATCTCCATTCCCTCAGTCACTGCATCGCATTACCCTCAGTCACAGCATCCCACTTCACTCAGTCAGAGCATCCCAATTCCCTCAGTCACTGCATCCCATTTCACGCAGTCACTGCATCCCATTTCACTCAGTCACTGCATCCCATTTCACTCAGCCACTGTATCCCATTTCACTCAGCCACTGCATCCCATTTCATTCCGTCCACTGCATCACATTTCACTCAGTCACTGCCTCACATTTCACTCAGTCACTGCATCACATTTCGCTCAGTCACTGCATCCCATTTCACTCAGTCAATGCATCCCATTTCACTCAGTCACTGCCTCCCATTTCACTCAGTCACTGCATCCCATTTCACTCAGTCACTGCATCACATTTCACTCAGTCACTGCCTCCCATTTCACTCAGTCACTGCCTCCCATTTCACTCAGTCACTGACTCCCATTTCAGTCAGTCACTGCATCTCCATTCCCTCAGTCACAGCATCCCATTTCACTCAGTCAGAAAATCCCACTTCACTCAGTCACTGCATCCCATTTAAGTGAGACAGTGAAACTCATTGAACTGAGACGGTGCATCCCATTACCCTCAGGCACAGCATTCCATTTCCCACAGTCACTACATCTCCTTTCCCTCAGTCACTGCATCTCATTTCCCTCAGTCACTGCATCTCATTTCCCTCAGTCACTGCATCCCCATTTCACTCAGTCATTGCATCCCCATTTCACTCAGTCATTGCATCCCATTTCACTCAGTCACTCCCTCCCATTTCACTCAGTCACTGCATCCCATTTCCCTCAGTCACTGCATCCCATTTCCCACATTCACTGCATCTCCTGTCCCTCAGTCACTGCATCCCATTTAACGGAGACAGTGAGTACTATTCAACTGAGACAGTGCATCCGTTTCCATCAGTCGCCGCACCCTATTCCCCAAAGTCACCACATTCCATTTCCCTCAGTCACCGCATCCCATTTCACTCAGTCACTTGATCCCATTTCCCTCCATCACTGCATCCCATTGCCCTCAGTCACTGCATCCCATTTCACTCAGTCACTGCCTCCCATTTCACTCAGTCACTGCCTGCCATTTCACTCAGTCACTGCATCCCATTTCCCTCAGTCACTGCACCCCGTTTCACTCGGTCACTGCGTCCCATTTCACTCAGCCACTGCATCCCATTTACATCAGTCACTGCATCCCATTTACATCAGTCACTGCATCCCATTTATCTCAGTCACTGCATCCCATTGACATCAGTCACTGCATCCCATTTATCTCAGTCTCTGCATCCCATTTACATCAGTCACTGCATCCCATTTCACGCAGTCACTGAATCCCATTTCCCTCAGTCACTGCATAACATTCCCCACAGTCACCGCATCCCGTTTCCCACAGACATGGCATCCCATTTCACTCAGCCACGGCATCCCATTTCACTCAGCCACGGCATCCTATTTCACTCAGTGACTGCATCCCATTTCACTGAGCCACTGCATCCCATTTCACTCAGTCACTGCGTCCCATTTCCCTCCGTCATTGCGTCCCATTTCCCACAGTCACTGCATCTCCTTTCCTCAGTAACAGCTTGCCATTTCCCACAGTCACTGAATCACCTTTCTCTCAGTCCCTGCATCCCATTCCATTCAGCCACTGCATCCCATTTCACTCAGTCACTGCATCCCATTTCCCACAGTCACTGCAAACCCATTACCCTCAGTCGCAGCATCCCCTTTCCACAGGCACTGCATCTCCTTTCCCTCAGTCACTGCATCCCATTTACATCAGTCACTGCATCCCATTTATCTCAGTCACTGCATCCCATTTATCTCAGTCACTGCATCCCATTTATCTCAGTCTCTGCATCCCATTTCACGCTGTCACTGCATCCCATTTCACGCAGTCACTGAATCCCATTTCCCTCGGTCACTGCATAACATTCCCCACAGTCACCGCATCCCGTTTCCCACAGACACGGCATCCCATTTCACTCAGCCACTGTGTCCCATTTCCCTCCGTCATTGCATCCCATTTCCCAGAGTCACTGCATCTCCTTTCCTCAGTCACAGCTTGCCATTTCCCACAGTAACTGAATCACCTTTCCCTCAGTCACTGCATCCCATTTCACTCAGCTATGGCATCCCATTTCACTCAGTCACTGCACCCCATTTCACTCAGTCACAGCATCGCATTTCACTCAGTCACTGCACCCCATTTCACTCAGTCACAGCATCGCATTTCACTCAGTCACTGCATCCCATTTACCTCAGTCACTGCATCCCATTTACATCAGTCACTGCATCCCATTTATCTCAGTCACTGCATCCCATTTCACGCTGTCACTGCATCCCATTTCACGCAGTCACTGAATCCCATTTCCCTCAGTCACTGCATCACATTCCCCACAGTCACCGCATCCCGTTTCCCACAGACACGGCATCCCATTTCACTCAGCCACTGCGTCCCATTTCCCTCCGTCATTGCATCCCATTTCCCACAGTCACTGCATCTCCTTTCCTCAGTCACAGCTTGCCATTTCCGACAGTAACTGAATCACCTTTCCCTCAGTCACTGCATCCCATTTCACTCAGCTATGGCATCCCATTTCACTCAGTCACTGCACCCCATTTCACTCAGTCACTGCATCCTATTTCACTCAGTCACTGCAACCCGTTTCCAAAAGTCACTGCGTCTCCTTTCCTTCAGCCGCTGCATCCCAATTCCCTCAGTCACTGCATCCCATTTCACGCAGTCACTGCATCCCATTTCACGCAGTCACTGCATCCCATTTCACGCAGTCACTGCATCCCATTTCACTCAGTCACTGCATCCCATTTCACGCTGTCACTGCATCCCATTTCACGCTGTCACTGCATCCCATTTCACGCAGTCACTGAATCCCATTTCCCTCGGTCACTGCATAACATTCCCCACAGTCACCGCATCCCGTTTCCCGTTTCCCACAGACACGGCATCCCATTTCACTCAGTCACTGCACCCCATTTCACTCAGTCACTGCATCCTATTTCACTCAGTCACTGCAACCCGTTTCCAAAAGTCACTGCGTCTCCTTTCCTTCAGCCGCTGCATCCCAATTCCCTCAGTCACTGCATCCCATTTCACGCAGTCACTGCATCCCATTTCACGCAGTCACTGCATCCCATTTCACGCAGTCACTGCATCCCATTTCACTCAGTCACTGCATCCCATTTCACGCTGTCACTGCATCCCATTTCACGCTGTCACTGCATCCCATTTCACGCAGTCACTGAATCCCATTTCCCTCGGTCACTGCATAACATTCCCCACAGTCACCGCATCCCGTTTCCCGTTTCCCACAGACACGGCATCCCATTTCACTCAGCCACTGCGTCCCATTTCCCTCCGTCATTGCATCCCATTTCCCACAGTCACTGCATCTCCTTTCCTCAGTCACAGCTTGCCATTTCCCACAGTAACTGAATCACCTTTCCCTCAGTCACTGCATCCCATTCCACTGAGGCACAGCATCCCATTTCACTCAGTCACTGCACCCCATTTCACTCAGTCACAGCATCGCATTTCACTCAGTCACTGCATCCCATTTCACTCAGTCACTGCATCCCATTTCACTCAGTCACTGCATCCCATTTCACTCAGCCACTGCATCCCATTTCACTCAGTCACTGCATCGCATTCCACTCAATCACTGCATCCTATTTCACTCAGTCACTGCAACCCGTTTCCAAAAGTCACTGCGTCTCCTTTCCATCAGCCGCTGCATCCCAATTCCCTCAGTCACTGCATCCCATTTCACGCAGTCACTGCATCCCATTTCACTCAGTCACTGCATCCCATTTCACTCAGCCACTGCATCCCATTTCACCTCGTCCACTGCATCCCATTTCACTCAGTCAATGCATCCCATTTCACTCAGTCACTGCCTCGCATTTCACTCAGTCACTGCATCCCATTTCCCAAAGTCACTGCATCACATTTCACTCAGTCACTGCCTCCCATTTCACTCAGTCACTGCCTCCCATTTCACTCAGTCACTGCCTCCCATTTCACTCAGTCACTGACTCCCATTTCACTCAGTCACTCCATCCCATTTCACTCAGACACTCCATCCCATTTCACTCAGACACTCCAACCCATTTCAGTCAGTCACTGCATCCCATTTGCCATCGTCACTGCATCTCCTTTCCTCAGTCACTCCATCCCATTTCAGTCACTCACTGCACCCCATTTCACTCAGTCACTGCATCCCATTTCCCACATTCAGTGGGTCTCCTTTCCCTCTGTCACTGCATCCCATTTCACTCAGTCACTGCATCACATTTCACTCAGTCATTGCAACCCTTTTCCCACAGTCACTGCATCTCCATTCCCTCAGTCACTGCATCGCATTACCCTCAGTCACAGCATCCCACTTCACTCAGTCAGAGCATCCCAATTCCCTCAGTCACTGCATCCCATTTCACGCAGTCACTGCATCCCATTTCACTCAGTCACTGCATCCCATTTCACTCAGCCACTGTATCCCATTTCACTCAGCCACTGCATCCCATTTCATTCCGTCCACTGCATCACATTTCACTCAGTCACTGCCTCACATTTCACTCAGTCACTGCATCACATTTCGCTCAGTCACTGCATCCCATTTCACTCAGTCAATGCATCCCATTTCACTCAGTCACTGCCTCCCATTTCACTCAGTCACTGCATCCCATTTCACTCAGTCACTGCATCACATTTCACTCAGTCACTGCCTCCCATTTCACTCAGTCACTGCCTCCCATTTCACTCAGTCACTGACTCCCATTTCAGTCAGTCACTGCATCCCATTTCACTCAGTCACTGCATCCCATTTCACTCAGTCACTGCATCCCATTTCACTCAGTCACTGCCTCCCATTTCACTCAGTCACGGCATCCCATTTCACTCAGTCACTGCATCTCCATTCCCTCAGTCACAGCATCCCATTTCACTCAGTCAGAAAATCCCACTTCACTCAGTCACTGCATCCCATTTAAGTGAGACAGTGAAACTCATTGAACTGAGACGGTGCATCCCATTACCCTCAGGCACAGCATTCCATTTCCCACAGTCACTACATCTCCTTTCCCTCAGTCACTGCATCTCATTTCCCTCAGTCACTGCATCTCATTTCCCTCAGTCACTGCATCCCCATTTCACTCAGTCATTGCATCCCCATTTCACTCAGTCATTGCATCCCATTTCACTCAGTCACTCCCTCCCATTTCACTCAGTCACTGCATCCCATTTCCCTCAGTCACTGCATCCCATTTCCCACATTCACTGCATCTCCTGTCCCTCAGTCACTGCATCCCATTTAACGGAGACAGTGAGTACTATTCAACTGAGACAGTGCATCCGTTTCCATCAGTCGCCGCACCCTATTCCCCAAAGTCACCACATTCCATTTCCCTCAGTCACCGCATCCCATTTCACTCAGTCACTTGATCCCATTTCCCTCCATCACTGCATCCCATTGCCCTCAGTCACTGCATCCCATTTCACTCAGTCACTGCCTCCCATTTCACTCAGTCACTGCCTGCCATTTCACTCAGTCACTGCATCCCATTTCCCTCAGTCACTGCACCCCGTTTCACTCGGTCACTGCGTCCCATTTCACTCAGCCACTGCATCCCATTTACATCAGTCACTGCATCCCATTTACATCAGTCACTGCATCCCATTTATCTCAGTCACTGCATCCCATTGACATCAGTCACTGCATCCCATTTATCTCAGTCTCTGCATCCCATTTACATCAGTCACTGCATCCCATTTCACGCAGTCACTGAATCCCATTTCCCTCAGTCACTGCATAACATTCCCCACAGTCACCGCATCCCGTTTCCCACAGACATGGCATCCCATTTCACTCAGCCACGGCATCCCATTTCACTCAGCCACGGCATCCTATTTCACTCAGTGACTGCATCCCATTTCACTGAGCCACTGCATCCCATTTCACTCAGTCACTGCGTCCCATTTCCCTCCGTCATTGCGTCCCATTTCCCACAGTCACTGCATCTCCTTTCCTCAGTCACAGCTTGCCATTTCCCACAGTCACTGAATCACCTTTCCCTCAGTCCCTGCATCCCATTCCATTCAGCCACTGCATCCCATTTCACTCAGTCACTGCATCCCATTTCCCACAGTCACTGCAAACCCATTACCCTCAGTCGCAGCATCCCGTTTCCACAGGCACTGCATCTCCTTTCCCTCAGTCACTGCATCCCATTTACATCAGTCACTGCATCCCATTTACATCAGTCACTGCATCCCATTTATCTCAGTCACTGCATCCCATTTATCTCAGTCACTGCATCCCATTTACATCAGTCACTGCATCCCATTTATCTCAGTCTCTGCATCCCATTTCACGCTGTCACTGCATCCCATTTCACGCAGTCACTGAATCCCATTTCCCTCGGTCACTGCATAACATTCCCCACAGTCACCGCATCCCGTTTCCCACAGACACGGCATCCCATTTCACGCAGTCACTGAATCCCATTTCCCTCAGTCACTGCATAACATTGCCCACAGTCACCGCATCCCGTTTCCCACAGACACGGCATCCCATTTCACTCAGCCACGTCATCCCATTTCACTCAGCCACGGCATCCCATTTCACTCAGCCACGGCATCCCATTTCACTCAGCCACGGCATCCCATTTCACTCAGCCACGGCATCCTATTTCACTCAGTGACTGCATCCCATTTCACTGAGTCACTGCATCCCATTTCACTCAGTCACTGCATCCCATTTCACTCACTCACTGCATCCCATTTCACTCAGTGACTGCATCCCATTTCACTCAGTGACTGCATCCCATTTCAGTCAGTCACTGCATCCCATTTCACTCAGTCACTGCATCCCATTTCACTCAGTCACTGCCTCCCATTTCACTCAGTCACGGCATCCCATTTCACTCAGTCACTGCCTCCCATTACCCTCAGTCACTGCATCTCCATTCCCTCAGTCACAGCATCCCATTTCACTCAGTCAGAAAATCCCACTTCACTCAGTCACTGCATCCCATTTAAGTGAGACAGTGAAACTCATTGAACTGAGACGGTGCATCCCATTACCCTCAGGCACAGCATTCCATTTCCCACAGTCACTACATCTCCTTTCCCTCAGTCACTGCATCTCATTTCCCTCAGTCACTGCATCTCATTTCCCTCAGTCACTGCATCTCATTTCCCTCAGTCACTGCATCTCATTTCCCTCAGTCACTGCATCCCCATTTCACTCAGTCATTGCATCCCCATTTCACTCAGTCATTGCATCCCATTTCACTCAGTCACTCCCTCCCATTTCACTCAGTCACTGCATCCCATTTCCCACATTCACTGCATCTCCTGTCCCTCAGTCACTGCATCCCATTTCCCTCAGTCACTGCATAACATTCCCCACAGTCACCGCATCCCGTTTCCCACAGACACGGCATCCCATTTCACTCAGCCACGTCATCCCATTTCACTCAGCCACGGCATCCCATTTCACTCAGCCACGGCATCCCATTTCACTCAGCCACGGCATCCTATTTCACTCAGTGACTGCATCCCATTTCACTGAGTCACTGCATCCCATTTCACTCAGTCACTGCATCCCATTTCACTCACTCACTGCATCACATTTCACTCAGTGACTGCATCCCATTTCACTCAGTGACTGCATCCCATTTCAGTCAGTCACTGCATCCCATTTCACTCAGTCACTGCATCCCATTTCACTCAGTCACTGCATCCCATTTCACTCAGTCACGGCATCCCATTTCACTCAGTCACTGCCTCCCATTACCCTCAGTCACTGCATCTCCATTCCCTCAGTCACAGCATCCCATTTCACTCAGTCAGAAAATCCCACTTCACTCAGTCACTGCATCCCATTTAAGTGAGACAGTGAAACTCATTGAACTGAGACGGTGCATCCCATTACCCTCAGGCACAGCATTCCATTTCCCACAGTCACTACATCTCCTTTCCCTCAGTCACTGCATCTCATTTCCCTCAGTCACTGCATCTCATTTCCCTCAGTCACTGCATCTCATTTCCCTCAGTCACTGCATCCCCATTTCACTCAGTCATTGCATCCCCATTTCACTCAGTCATTGCATCCCATTTCACTCAGTCACTCCCTCCCATTTCACTCAGTCACTGCATCCCATTTCCCTCAGTCACTGCATCCCATTTCCCACATTCACTGCATCTCCTGTCCCTCAGTCACTGCATCCCATTTAACGGAGACAGTGAGTACTATTCAACTGAGACAGTGCATCCGTTTCCATCAGTCGCCGCACCCTATTCCCCAAAGTCACCACATTCCATTTCCCTCAGTCACCGCATCCCATTTCACTCAGTCACTTGATCCCATTTCCCTCCATCACTGCATCCCATTGCCCTCAGTCACTGCATCCCATTTCACTCAGTCACTGCCTCCCATTTCACTCAGTCACTGCCTGCCATTTCACTCAGTCACTGCATCCCATTTCCCTCAGTCACTGCACCCCGTTTCACTCGGTCACTGCGTCCCATTTCACTCAGCCACTGCATCCCATTTACATCAGTCACTGCATCCCATTTACATCAGTCACTGCATCCCATTTATCTCAGTCACTGCATCCCATTGACATCAGTCACTGCATCCCATTTATCTCAGTCTCTGCATCCCATTTACATCAGTCACTGCATCCCATTTCACGCAGTCACTGAATCCCATTTCCCTCAGTCACTGCATAACATTCCCCACAGTCACCGCATCCCGTTTCCCACAGACATGGCATCCCATTTCACTCAGCCACGGCATCCCATTTCACTCAGCCACGGCATCCTATTTCACTCAGTGACTGCATCCCATTTCACTGAGCCACTGCATCCCATTTCACTCAGTCACTGCGTCCCATTTCCCTCCGTCATTGCGTCCCATTTCCCACAGTCACTGCATCTCCTTTCCTCAGTAACAGCTTGCCATTTCCCACAGTCACTGAATCACCTTTCTCTCAGTCCCTGCATCCCATTCCATTCAGCCACTGCATCCCATTTCACTCAGTCACTGCATCCCATTTCCCACAGTCACTGCAAACCCATTACCCTCAGTCGCAGCATCCCCTTTCCACAGGCACTGCATCTCCTTTCCCTCAGTCACTGCATCCCATTTACATCAGTCACTGCATCCCATTTATCTCAGTCACTGCATCCCATTTATCTCAGTCTCTGCATCCCATTTCACGCTGTCACTGCATCCCATTTCACGCAGTCACTGAATCCCATTTCCCTCGGTCACTGCATAACATTCCCCACAGTCACCGCATCCCGTTTCCCACAGACACGGCATCCCATTTCACTCAGCCACTGTGTCCCATTTCCCTCCGTCATTGCATCCCATTTCCCAGAGTCACTGCATCTCCTTTCCTCAGTCACAGCTTGCCATTTCCCACAGTAACTGAATCACCTTTCCCTCAGTCACTGCATCCCATTTCACTCAGCTATGGCATCCCATTTCACTCAGTCACTGCACCCCATTTCACTCAGTCACAGCATCGCATTTCACTCAGTCACTGCACCCCATTTCACTCAGTCACAGCATCGCATTTCACTCAGTCACTGCATCCCATTTACCTCAGTCACTGCATCCCATTTACATCAGTCACTGCATCCCATTTATCTCAGTCACTGCATCCCATTTCACGCTGTCACTGCATCCCATTTCACGCAGTCACTGAATCCCATTTCCCTCAGTCACTGCATCACATTCCCCACAGTCACCGCATCCCGTTTCCCACAGACACGGCATCCCATTTCACTCAGCCACTGCGTCCCATTTCCCTCCGTCATTGCATCCCATTTCCCACAGTCACTGCATCTCCTTTCCTCAGTCACAGCTTGCCATTTCCGACAGTAACTGAATCACCTTTCCCTCAGTCACTGCATCCCATTTCACTCAGCTATGGCATCCCATTTCACTCAGTCACTGCACCCCATTTCACTCAGTCACTGCATCCTATTTCACTCAGTCACTGCAACCCGTTTCCAAAAGTCACTGCGTCTCCTTTCCTTCAGCCGCTGCATCCCAATTCCCTCAGTCACTGCATCCCATTTCACGCAGTCACTGCATCCCATTTCACGCAGTCACTGCATCCCATTTCACTCAGTCACTGCATCCCATTTCACGCTGTCACTGCATCCCATTTCACGCTGTCACTGCATCCCATTTCACGCAGTCACTGAATCCCATTTCCCTCGGTCACTGCATAACATTCCCCACAGTCACCGCATCCCGTTTCCCGTTTCCCACAGACACGGCATCCCATTTCACTCAGCCACTGCGTCCCATTTCCCTCCGTCATTGCATCCCATTTCCCACAGTCACTGCATCTCCTTTCCTCAGTCACAGCTTGCCATTTCCCACAGTAACTGAATCACCTTTCCCTCAGTCACTGCATCCCATTCCACTGAGGCACAGCATCCCATTTCACTCAGTCACTGCACCCCATTTCACTCAGTCACAGCATCGCATTTCACTCAGTCACTGCATCCCATTTCACTCAGTCACTGCATCCCATTTCACTCAGTCACTGCATCCCATTTCACTCAGCCACTGCATCCCATTTCACTCAGCCACTGCATCCCATTTCACTCAGTCACTGCATCGCATTCCACTCAATCACTGCATCCTATTTCACTCAGTCACTGCAACCCGTTTCCAAAAGTCACTGCGTCTCCTTTCCATCAGCCGCTGCATCCCAATTCCCTCAGTCACTGCATCCCATTTCACGCAGTCACTGCATCCCATTTCACTCAGTCACTGCATCCCATTTCACTCAGCCACTGCATCCCATTTCACCTCGTCCACTGCATCCCATTTCAATCAGTCAATGCATCCCATTTCACTCAGTCACTGCCTCGCATTTCACTCAGTCACTGCATCCCATTTCCCAAAGTCACTGCATCACATTTCACTCAGTCACTGCCTCCCATTTCACTCAGTCACTGCCTCCCATTTCACTCAGTCACTGCCTCCCATTTCACTCAGTCACTGCCTCCCATTTCACTCAGTCACTCCATCCCATTTCACTCAGACACTCCATCCCATTTCACTCAGACACTCCATCCCATTTCACTCAGACACTCCAACCCATTTCAGTCAGTCACTGCATCCCATTTGCCATCGTCACTGCATCTCCTTTCCTCAGTCACTCCATCCCATTTCAGTCAGTCACTGCACCCCATTTCACTCAGTCACTGCATCCCATTTCCCACATTCAGTGGGTCTCCTTTCCCTCTGTCACTGCATCCCATTTCACTCAGTCACTGCATCACATTTCACTCAGTCATTGCAACCCTTTTCCCACAGTCACTGCATCTCCATTCCCTCAGTCACTGCATCGCATTACCCTCAGTCACAGCATCCCACTTCACTCAGTCAGAGCATCCCAATTCCCTCAGTCACTGCATCCCATTTCACGCAGTCACTGCATCCCATTTCACTCAGTCACTGCATCCCATTTCACTCAGCCACTGTATGCCATTTCACTCAGCCACTGCATCCCATTTCATTCCGTCCACTGCATCACATTTCACTCAGTCACTGCCTCACATTTCACTCAGTCACTGCATCACATTTCGCTCAGTCACTGCATCCCATTTCACTCAGTCAATGCATCCCATTTCACTCAGTCACTGCCTCCCATTTCACTCAGTCACTGCATCCCATTTCACTCAGTCACTGCATCACATTTCACTCAGTCACTGCCTCCCATTTCACTCAGTCACTGCATCCCATTTCACTCAGTCACTGACTCCCATTTCAGTCAGTCACTGCATCCCATTTCACTCAGTCACTGCATCTCCATTCCCTCAGTCACAGCATCCCATTTCACTCAGTCAGAAAATCCCACTTCACTCAGTCACTGCATCCCATTTAAGTGAGACAGTGAAACTCATTGAACTGAGACGGTGCATCCCATTACCCTCAGGCACAGCATTCCATTTCCCACAGTCACTACATCTCCTTTCCCTCAGTCACTGCATCTCATTTCCCTCAGTCACTGCATCTCATTTCCCTCAGTCACTGCATCCCCATTTCACTCAGTCATTGCATCCCCATTTCACTCAGTCATTGCATCCCATTTCACTCAGTCACTCCCTCCCATTTCACTCAGTCACTGCATCCCATTTCACTCAGTCACTGCATCCCATTTCCCACATTCACTGCATCTCCTGTCCCTCAGTCACTGCATCCCATTTAACGGAGACAGTGAGTACTATTCAACTGAGACAGTGCATCCGTTTCCATCAGTCGCCGCACCCTATTCCCCAAAGTCACCACATTCCATTTCCCTCAGTCACCGCATCCCATTTCACTCAGTCACTTGATCCCATTTCCCTCCATCACTGCATCCCATTGCCCTCAGTCACTGCATCCCATTTCACTCAGTCACTGCCTCCCATTTCACTCAGTCACTGCCTCCCATTTCACTCAGTCACTGCCTGCCATTTCACTCAGTCACTGCATCCCATTTCCCTCAGTCACTGCACCCCGTTTCACTCGGTCACTGCGTCCCATTTCACTCAGCCACTGCATCCCATTTACATCAGTCACTGCATCCCATTTACATCAGTCACTGCATCCCATTTATCTCAGTCACTGCATCCCATTGACATCAGTCACTGCATCCCATTTATCTCAGTCTCTGCATCCCATTTACATCAGTCACTGCATCCCATTTCACGCAGTCACTGAATCCCATTTCCCTCAGTCACTGCATAACATTCCCCACAGTCACCGCATCCCGTTTCCCACAGACATGGCATCCCATTTCACTCAGCCACGGCATCCCATTTCACTCAGCCACGGCATCCTATTTCACTCAGTGACTGCATCCCATTTCACTGAGCCACTGCATCCCATTTCACTCAGTCACTGCGTCCCATTTCCCTCCGTCATTGCGTCCCATTTCCCACAGTCACTGCATCTCCTTTCCTCAGTCACAGCTTGCCATTTCCCACAGTCACTGAATCACCTTTCCCTCAGTCCCTGCATCCCATTCCATTCAGCCACTGCATCCCATTTCACTCAGTCACTGCATCCCATTTCCCACAGTCACTGCAAACCCATTACCCTCAGTCGCAGCATCCCGTTTCCACAGGCACTGCATCTCCTTTCCCTCAGTCACTGCATCCCATTTACATCAGTCACTGCATCCCATTTATCTCAGTCACTGCATCCCATTTATCTCAGTCACTGCATCCCATTTACATCAGTCACTGCATCCCATTTATCTCAGTCTCTGCATCCCATTTCACGCTGTCACTGCATCCCATTTCACGCAGTCACTGAATCCCATTTCCCTCGGTCACTGCATAACATTCCCCACAGTCACCGCATCCCGTTTCCCACAGACACGGCATCCCATTTCACTCAGCCACTGTGTCCCATTTCCCTCCGTCATTGCATCCCATTTCCCAGAGTCACTGCATCTCCTTTCCTCAGTCACAGCTTGCCATTTCCCACAGTAACTGAATCACCTTTCCATCAGTCACTGCATCCCATTTCACTCAGCTATGGCATCCCATTTCACTCAGTCACTGCACCCCATTTCACTCAGTCACAGCATCGCATTTCACTCAGTCACTGCATCCCATTTCACTCAGTCACTGCATCGCATTCCACTCAATCACTGCATCCTATTTCACTCAGTCACTGCAACCCGTTTCCAAAAGTCACTGCGTCTCCTTTCCTTCAGCCGCTGCATCCCAATTCCCTCAGTCACTGCATCCCATTTCACGTAGTCACTGCATCCCATTTCACTCAGTCACTGCATCCCATTTCACTCAGTCACTGCATCTCCTTTCCCTCAGTCACTGCATCCCATTTACATCAGTCACTGCATCCCATTGACATCAGTCACTAGATCTCCTTTCCCTCAGTCACTGCATCCCATTTACATCAGTCACTGCATCCCATTTCACGCTGTCACTGCATCCCATTTCACGCAGTCACTGAATCCCATTTCCCTCAGTCACTGCATCCCATTTATCTCAGTCACTGCATCCCATTTATCTCAGTCACTGCATCCCATTTATCTCAGTCACTGCATCCCATTTATCTCAGTCTCTGCATCCCATTTCACGCTGTCACTGCATCCCATTTCACGCAGTCACTGAATCCCATTTCCCTCGGTCACTGCATAACATTCCCCACAGTCACCGCATCCCGTTTCCCACAGACACGGCATCCCATTTCACTCAGCCACTGTGTCCCATTTCCCTCCGTCATTGCATCCCATTTCCCAGAGTCACTGCATCTCCTTTCCTCAGTCACAGCTTGCCATTTCCCACAGTAACTGAATCACCTTTCCCTCAGTCACTGCATCCCATTTCACTCAGCTATGGCATCCCATTTCACTCAGTCACTGCACCCCATTTCACTCAGTCACAGCATCGCATTTCACTCAGTCACTGCACCCCATTTCACTCAGTCACAGCATCGCATTTCACTCAGTCACTGCATCCCATTTACCTCAGTCACTGCATCCCATTTACATCAGTCACTGCATCCCATTTATCTCAGTCACTGCATCCCATTTCACGCTGTCACTGCATCCCATTTCACGCAGTCACTGAATCCCATTTCCCTCAGTCACTGCATCACATTCCCCACAGTCACCGCATCCCGTTTCCCACAGACACGGCATCCCATTTCACTCAGCCACTGCGTCCCATTTCCCTCCGTCATTGCATCCCATTTCCCACAGTCACTGCATCTCCTTTCCTCAGTCACAGCTTGCCATTTCCGACAGTAACTGAATCACCTTTCCCTCAGTCACTGCATCCCATTTCACTCAGCTATGGCATCCCATTTCACTCAGTCACTGCACCCCATTTCACTCAGTCACTGCATCCTATTTCACTCAGTCACTGCAACCCGTTTCCAAAAGTCACTGCGTCTCCTTTCCTTCAGCCGCTGCATCCCAATTCCCTCAGTCACTGCATCCCATTTCACGCAGTCACTGCATCCCATTTCACGCAGTCACTGCATCCCATTTCACTCAGTCACTGCATCCCATTTCACGCTGTCACTGCATCCCATTTCACGCTGTCACTGCATCCCATTTCACGCAGTCACTGAATCCCATTTCCCTCGGTCACTGCATAACATTCCCCACAGTCACCGCATCCCGTTTCCCGTTTCCCACAGACACGGCATCCCATTTCACTCAGCCACTGCGATCCATTTCCCTCCGTCATTGCATCCCATTTCCCACAGTCACTGCATCTCCTTTCCTCAGTCACAGCTTGCCATTTCCCACAGTAACTGAATCACCTTTCCCTCAGTCACTGCATCCCATTCCACTGAGGCACAGCATCCCATTTCACTCAGTCACTGCACCCCATTTCACTCAGTCACAGCATCGCATTTCACTCAGTCACTGCATCCCATTTCACTCAGTCACTGCATCCCATTTCACTCAGTCACTGCATCCCATTTCACTCAGTCACTGCATCCCATTTCACTCAGCCACTGCATCCCATTTCACTCAGCCACTGCATCCCATTTCACTCAGTCACTGCATCGCATTCCACTCAATCACTGCATCCTATTTCACTCAGTCACTGCAACCCGTTTCCAAAAGTCACTGCGTCTCCTTTCCATCAGCCGCTGCATCCCAATTCCCTCAGTCACTGCATCCCATTTCACGCAGTCACTGCATCCCATTTCACTCAGTCACTGCATCCCATTTCACTCAGTCACTGCATCCCATTTCACTCAGCCACTGCATCCCATTTCACCTCGTCCACTGCATCCCATTTCACTCAGTCAATGCATCCCATTTCACTCAGTCACTGCCTCGCATTTCACTCAGTCACTGCATCCCATTTCCCAAAGTCACTGCATCACATTTCACTCAGTCACTGCCTCCCATTTCACTCAGTCACTGCCTCCCATTTCACTCAGTCACTGCCTCCCATTTCACTCAGTCACTCCATCCCATTTCACTCAGACACTCCATCCCATTTCACTCAGACACTCCAACCCATTTCAGTCAGTCACTGCATCCCATTTGCCATCGTCACTGCATCTCCTTTCCTCAGTCACTCCATCCCATTTCAGTCAGTCACTGCACCCCATTTCACTCAGTCACTGCATCCCATTTCCCACATTCAGTGGGTCTCCTTTCCCTCTGTCACTGCATCCCATTTCACTCAGTCACTGCATCACATTTCACTCAGTCATTGCAACCCTTTTCCCACAGTCACTGCATCTCCATTCCCTCAGTCACTGCATCGCATTACCCTCAGTCACAGCATCCCAATTCCCTCAGTCACTGCATCCCATTTCACGCAGTCACTGCATCCCATTTCACTCAGTCACTGCATCCCATTTCACTCAGCCACTGTATCCCATTTCACTCAGCCACTGCATCCCATTTCATTCCGTCCACTGCATCACATTTCACTCAGTCACTGCCTCACATTTCACTCAGTCACTGCATCACATTTCGCTCAGTCACTGCATCCCATTTCACTCAGTCAATGCATCCCATTTCACTCAGTCACTGCCTCCCATTTCACTCAGTCACTGCATCCCATTTCACTCAGTCACTGCATCCCATTTCACTCAGTCACTGCCTCCCATTTCACTCAGTCACTGCCTCCCATTTCACTCAGTCACTGACTCCCATTTCAGTCAGTCACTGCATCCCATTTCACTCAGTCACTGCATCCCATTTCACTCAGTCACTGCATCCCATTTCACTCAGTCACTGCCTCCCATTTCACTCAGTCACGGCATCCCATTTCACTCAGTCACTGCATCTCCATTCCCTCAGTCACAGCATCCCATTTCACTCAGTCAGAAAATCCCACTTCACTCAGTCACTGCATCCCATTTAAGTGAGACAGTGAAACTCATTGAACTGAGACGGTGCATCCCATTACCCTCAGGCACAGCATTCCATTTCCCACAGTCACTACATCTCCTTTCCCTCAGTCACTGCATCTCATTTCCCTCAGTCACTGCATCTCATTTCCCTCAGTCACTGCATCTCATTTCCCTCAGTCACTGCATCCCCATTTCACTCAGTCATTGCATCCCCATTTCACTCAGTCATTGCATCCCATTTCACTCAGTCACTCCCTCCCATTTCACTCAGTCACTGCATCCCATTTCCCTCAGTCACTGCATCCCATTTCCCACATTCACTGCATCTCCTGTCCCTCAGTCACTGCATCCCATTTAACGGAGACAGTGAGTACTATTCAACTGAGACAGTGCATCCGTTTCCATCAGTCGCCGCACCCTATTCCCCAAAGTCACCACATTCCATTTCCCTCAGTCACCGCATCCCATTTCACTTAGTCACTTGATCCCATTTCCCTCCATCACTGCATCCCATTGCCCTCAGTCACTGCATCCCATTTCACTCAGTCACTGCCTCCCATTTCACTCAGTCACTGCCTGCCATTTCACTCAGTCACTGCATCCCATTTCCCTCAGTCACTGCACCCCGTTTCACTCGGTCACTGCGTCCCATTTCACTCAGCCACTGCATCCCATTTACATCAGTCACTGCATCCCATTTACATCAGTCACTGCATCCCATTTATCTCAGTCACTGCATCCCATTGACATCAGTCACTGCATCCCATTTATCTCAGTCTCTGCATGCCATTTACATCAGTCACTGCATCCCATTTCACGCAGTCACTGAATCCCATTTCCCTCAGTCACTGCATAACATTCCCCACAGTCACCGCATCCCGTTTCCCACAGACATGGCATCCCATTTCACTCAGCCACGGCATCCCATTTCACTCAGCCACGGCATCCTATTTCACTCAGTGACTGCATCCCATTTCACTGAGCCACTGCATCCCATTTCACTCAGTCACTGCGTCCCATTTCCCTCCGTCATTGCGTCCCATTTCCCACAGTCACTGCATCTCCTTTCCTCAGTCACAGCTTGCCATTTCCCACAGTCACTGAATCACCTTTCCCTCAGTCCCTGCATCCCATTCCATTCAGCCACTGCATCCCATTTCACTCAGTCACTGCATCCCATTTCCCACAGTCACTGCAAACCCATTACCCTCAGTCGCAGCATCCCGTTTCCACAGGCACTGCATCTCCTTTCCCTCAGTCACTGCATCCCATTTACATCAGTCACTGCATCCCATTTATCTCAGTCACTGCATCCCATTTATCTCAGTCACTGCATCCCATTTACAACAGTCACTGCATCCCATTTATCTCAGTCTCTGCATCCCATTTCACGCTGTCACTGCATCCCATTTCACGCAGTCACTGAATCCCATTTCCCTCGGTCACTGCATAACATTCCCCACAGTCACCGCATCCCGTTTCCCACAGACACGGCATCCCATTTCACTCAGCCACTGTGTCCCATTTCCCTCCGTCATTGCATCCCATTTCCCAGAGTCACTGCATCTCCTTTCCTCAGTCACAGCTTGCCATTTCCCACAGTAACTGAATCACCTTTCCATCAGTCACTGCATCCCATTTCACTCAGCTATGGCATCCCATTTCACTCAGTCACTGCACCCCATTTCACTCAGTCACAGCATCGCATTTCACTCAGTCACTGCATCCCATTTCACTCAGTCACTGCATCGCATTCCACTCAATCACTGCATCCTATTTCACTCAGTCACTGCAACCCGTTTCCAAAAGTCACTGCGTCTCCTTTCCTTCAGCCGCTGCATCCCAATTCCCTCAGTCACTGCATCCCATTTCACGTAGTCACTGCATCC
The DNA here is from genome assembly GCF_030684315.1 of Stegostoma tigrinum. Taxonomy (NCBI): domain Eukaryota; kingdom Metazoa; phylum Chordata; class Chondrichthyes; order Orectolobiformes; family Stegostomatidae; genus Stegostoma; species Stegostoma tigrinum. The sequence continues at coordinate 588,637 of NW_026728042.1, read as the reverse complement.
CATTTCACTCAGTCACTGCATCCCATTTCACTCAGTCACTGCATCTCCTTTCCCTCAGTCACTGCATCCCATTTACATCAGTCACTGCATCCCATTGACATCAGTCACTGCATCTCCTTTCCCTCAGTCACTGCATCCCATTTACATCAGTCACTGCATCCCATTTCACGCTGTCACTGCATCCCATTTCACGCAGTCACTGAATCCCATTTCCCTCAGTCACTGCATCACATTCCCCACAGTCACCGCATCCCGTTTCTCACAGACACGGCATCCCATTTCACTCAGCCACTGCGTCCCATTTCCCTCCGTCATTGCATCCCATTTCCCACAGTCACTGCATCTCCTTTCCTCAGTCACAGCTTGCCATTTCCGACAGTAACTGAATCACCTTTCCCTCAGTCACTGCATCCCATTTCACTCAGCTATGGCATCCCATTTCACTCAGCCGCTGCATCCCAATTCCCTCAGTCACTGCATCCCATTTCACGCAGTCACTGCATCCCATTTCACGCAGTCACTGCATCCCATTTCACGCAGTCACTGCATCCCATTTCACGCTGTCACTGCATCCCATTTCACGCTGTCACTGCATCCCATTTCACGCTGTCACTGCATCCCATTTCACTCAGTCACTGAATCCCATTTCCCTCGGTCACTGCATAACATTCCCCACAGTCACCGCATCCCGTTTCCCGTTTCCCACAGACACGGCATCCCATTTCACTCAGCCACTGCGTCCCATTTCCCTTCGTCATTGCATCCCATTTCCCACAGTCACTGCATCTCCTTTCCTCAGTCACAGCTTGCCATTTCCCACAGTAACTGAATCACCTTTCCCTCAGTCACTGCATCCCATTCCACTGAGGCACAGCATCCCATTTCACTCAGTCACAGCATCGCATTTCACTCAGTCACTGCATCCCATTTCATTCAGTCACTGCATCCCATTTCACTCAGCCACTGCATCCCATTTCACTCAGTCACTGCATCGCATTCCACTCAGTCACTGCATCCCATTTCATTCAGTCACTGCATCCCATTTCACTCAGTCACTGCATCTCCTTTCCCTCAGTCACTGCATCCCATTTACATCAGTCACTGCATCCCATTTCACGCTGTCACTGCATCCCATTTCACGCAGTCACTGAATCCCATTTCAGTCAGTCACTGCATCCCATTTCACTCAGTCACTGCATCCCATTTCACTCAGTCACTGCATCCCATTTCACTCAGTCACTGCCTCCCATTTCACTCAGTCACGGCATCCCATTTCACTCAGTCACTGCATCTCCATTCCCTCAGTCACAGCATCCCATTTCACTCAGTCAGAAAATCCCACTTCACTCAGTCACTGCATCCCATTTAAGTGAGACAGTGAAACTCATTGAACTGAGACGGTGCATCCCATTACCCTCAGGCACAGCATTCCATTTCCCACAGTCACTACATCTCCTTTCCCTCAGTCACTGCATCTCATTTCCCTCAGTCACTGCATCTCATTTCCCTCAGTCACTGCATCCCCATTTCACTCAGTCATTGCATCCCCATTTCACTCAGTCATTGCATCCCATTTCACTCAGTCACTCCCTCCCATTTCACTCAGTCACTGCATCCCATTTCCCTCAGTCACTGCATCCCATTTCCCACATTCACTGCATCTCCTGTCCCTCAGTCACTGCATCCCATTTAACGGAGACAGTGAGTACTATTCAACTGAGACAGTGCATCCGTTTCCATCAGTCGCCGCACCCTATTCCCCAAAGTCACCACATTCCATTTCCCTCAGTCACCGCATCCCATTTCACTTAGTCACTTGATCCCATTTCCCTCCATCACTGCATCCCATTGCCCTCAGTCACTGCATCCCATTTCACTCAGTCACTGCCTCCCATTTCACTCAGTCACTGCCTGCCATTTCACTCAGTCACTGCATCCCATTTCCCTCAGTCACTGCACCCCGTTTCACTCGGTCACTGCGTCCCATTTCACTCAGCCACTGCATCCCATTTACATCAGTCACTGCATCCCATTTACATCAGTCACTGCATCCCATTTATCTCAGTCACTGCATCCCATTGACATCAGTCACTGCATCCCATTTATCTCAGTCTCTGCATCCCATTTACATCAGTCACTGCATCCCATTTCACGCAGTCACTGAATCCCATTTCCCTCAGTCACTGCATAACATTCCCCACAGTCACCGCATCCCGTTTCCCACAGACATGGCATCCCATTTCACTCAGCCACGGCATCCCATTTCACTCAGCCACGGCATCCTATTTCACTCAGTGACTGCATCCCATTTCACTGAGCCACTGCATCCCATTTCACTCAGTCACTGCGTCCCATTTCCCTCCGTCATTGCGTCCCATTTCCCACAGTCACTGCATCTCCTTTCCTCAGTCACAGCTTGCCATTTCCCACAGTCACTGAATCACCTTTCCCTCAGTCCCTGCATCCCATTCCATTCAGCCACTGCATCCCATTTCACTCAGTCACTGCATCCCATTTCCCACAGTCACTGCAAACCCATTACCCTCAGTCGCAGCATCCCGTTTCCACAGGCACTGCATCTCCTTTCCCTCAGTCACTGCATCCCATTTACATCAGTCACTGCATCCCATTTATCTCAGTCACTGCATCCCATTTATCTCAGTCACTGCATCCCATTTACAACAGTCACTGCATCCCATTTATCTCAGTCTCTGCATCCCATTTCACGCTGTCACTGCATCCCATTTCACGCAGTCACTGAATCCCATTTCCCTCGGTCACTGCATAACATTCCCCACAGTCACCGCATCCCGTTTCCCACAGACACGGCATCCCATTTCACTCAGCCACTGTGTCCCATTTCCCTCCGTCATTGCATCCCATTTCCCAGAGTCACTGCATCTCCTTTCCTCAGTCACAGCTTGCCATTTCCCACAGTAACTGAATCACCTTTCCATCAGTCACTGCATCCCATTTCACTCAGCTATGGCATCCCATTTCACTCAGTCACTGCACCCCATTTCACTCAGTCACAGCATCGCATTTCACTCAGTCACTGCATCCCATTTCACTCAGTCACTGCATCGCATTCCACTCAATCACTGCATCCTATTTCACTCAGTCACTGCAACCCGTTTCCAAAAGTCACTGCGTCTCCTTTCCTTCAGCCGCTGCATCCCAATTCCCTCAGTCACTGCATCCCATTTCACGTAGTCACTGCATCCCATTTCACTCAGTCACTGCATCCCATTTCACTCAGTCACTGCATCTCCTTTCCCTCAGTCACTGCATCCCATTTACATCAGTCACTGCATCCCATTGACATCAGTCACTGCATCTCCTTTCCCTCAGTCACTGCATCCCATTTACATCAGTCACTGCATCCCATTTCACGCTGTCACTGCATCCCATTTCACGCAGTCACTGAATCCCATTTCCCTCAGTCACTGCATCACATTCCCCACAGTCACCGCATCCCGTTTCTCACAGACACGGCATCCCATTTCACTCAGCCACTGCGTCCCATTTCCCTCCGTCATTGCATCCCATTTCCCACAGTCACTGCATCTCCTTTCCTCAGTCACAGCTTGCCATTTCCGACAGTAACTGAATCACCTTTCCCTCAGTCACTGCATCCCATTTCACTCAGCTATGGCATCCCATTTCACTCAGTCACTGCACCCCATTTCACTCAGTCACTGCATCCTATTTCACTCAGTCACTGCAACCCGTTTCCAAAAGTCACTGCGTCTCCTTTCCTTCAGCCGCTGCATCCCAATTCCCTCAGTCACTGCATCCCATTTCACGCAGTCACTGCATCCCATTTCACGCAGTCACTGCATCCCATTTCACGCAGTCACTGCATCCCATTTCACGCAGTCACTGCATCCCATTTCACGCTGGCACTGCATCCCATTTCACGCTGTCACTGCATCCCATTTCACGCTGTCACTGCATCCCATTTCACGCAGTCACTGAATCCCATTTCCCTCGGTCACTGCATAACATTCCCCACAGTCACCGCATCCCGTTTCCCGTTTCCCACAGACACGGCATCCCATTTCACTCAGCCACTGCGTCCCATTTCCCTTCGTCATTGCATCCCATTTCCCACAGTCACTGCATCTCCTTTCCTCAGTCACAGCTTGCCATTTCCCACAGTAACTGAATCACCTTTCCCTCAGTCACTGCATCCCATTCCACTGAGGCACAGCATCCCATTTCACTCAGTCACAGCATCGCATTTCACTCAGTCACTGCATCCCATTTCATTCAGTCACTGCATCCCATTTCACTCAGCCACTGCATCCCATTTCACTCAGTCACTGCATCGCATTCCACTCAGTCACTGCATCCCATTTCATTCAGTCACTGCATCCCATTTCACTCAGTCACTGCATCTCCTTTCCCTCAGTCACTGCATCCCATTTACATCAGTCACTGCATCCCATTTCACGCTGTCACTGCATCCCATTTCACGCAGTCACTGAATCCCATTTCAGTCAGTCACTGCATCCCATTTCACTCAGTCACTGCATCCCATTTCACTCAGTCACTGCATCCCATTTCACTCAGTCACTGCCTCCCATTTCACTCAGTCACGGCATCCCATTTCACTCAGTCACTGCATCTCCATTCCCTCAGTCACAGCATCCCATTTCACTCAGTCAGAAAATCCCACTTCACTCAGTCACTGCATCCCATTTAAGTGAGACAGTGAAACTCATTGAACTGAGACGGTGCATCCCATTACCCTCAGGCACAGCATTCCATTTCCCACAGTCACTACATCTCCTTTCCCTCAGTCACTGCATCTCATTTCCCTCAGTCACTGCATCTCATTTCCCTCAGTCACTGCATCCCCATTTCACTCAGTCATTGCATCCCCATTTCACTCAGTCATTGCATCCCATTTCACTCAGTCACTCCCTCCCATTTCACTCAGTCACTGCATCCCATTTCCCTCAGTCACTGCATCCCATTTCCCACATTCACTGCATCTCCTGTCCCTCAGTCACTGCATCCCATTTAACGGAGACAGTGAGTACTATTCAACTGAGACAGTGCATCCGTTTCCATCAGTCGCCGCACCCTATTCCCCAAAGTCACCACATTCCATTTCCCTCAGTCACCGCATCCCATTTCACTCAGTCACTTGATCCCATTTCCCTCCATCACTGCATCCCATTGCCCTCAGTCACTGCATCCCATTTCACTCAGTCACTGCCTCCCATTTCACTCAGTCACTGCCTGCCATTTCACTCAGTCACTGCATCCCATTTCCCTCAGTCACTGCACCCCGTTTCACTCGGTCACTGCGTCCCATTTCACTCAGCCACTGCATCCCATTTACATCAGTCACTGCATCCCATTTACATCAGTCACTGCATCCCATTTATCTCAGTCACTGCATCCCATTGACATCAGTCACTGCATCCCATTTATCTCAGTCTCTGCATCCCATTTACATCAGTCACTGCATCCCATTTCACGCAGTCACTGAATCCCATTTCCCTCAGTCACTGCATAACATTCCCCACAGTCACCGCATCCCGTTTCCCACAGACATGGCATCCCATTTCACTCAGCCACGGCATCCCATTTCACTCAGCCACGGCATCCTATTTCACTCAGTGACTGCATCCCATTTCACTGAGCCACTGCATCCCATTTCACTCAGTCACTGCGTCCCATTTCCCTCCGTCATTGCGTCCCATTTCCCACAGTCACTGCATCTCCTTTCCTCAGTCACAGCTTGCCATTTCCCACAGTCACTGAATCACCTTTCCCTCAGTCCCTGCATCCCATTCCATTCAGCCACTGCATCCCATTTCACTCAGTCACTGCATCCCATTTCCCACAGTCACTGCAAACCCATTACCCTCAGTCGCAGCATCCCGTTTCCACAGGCACTGCATCTCCTTTCCCTCAGTCACTGCATCCCATTTACATCAGTCACTGCATCCCATTTATCTCAGTCACTGCATCCCATTTATCTCAGTCACTGCATCCCATTTACAACAGTCACTGCATCCCATTTATCTCAGTCTCTGCATCCCATTTCACGCTGTCACTGCATCCCATTTCACGCAGTCACTGAATCCCATTTCCCTCGGTCACTGCATAACATTCCCCACAGTCACCGCATCCCGTTTCCCACAGACACGGCATCCCATTTCACTCAGCCACTGTGTCCCATTTCCCTCCGTCATTGCATCCCATTTCCCAGAGTCACTGCATCTCCTTTCCTCAGTCACAGCTTGCCATTTCCCACAGTAACTGAATCACCTTTCCATCAGTCACTGCATCCCATTTCACTCAGCTATGGCATCCCATTTCACTCAGTCACTGCACCCCATTTCACTCAGTCACAGCATCGCATTTCACTCAGTCACTGCATCCCATTTCACTCAGTCACTGCATCGCATTCCACTCAATCACTGCATCCTATTTCACTCAGTCACTGCAACCCGTTTCCAAAAGTCACTGCGTCTCCTTTCCTTCAGCCGCTGCATCCCAATTCCCTCAGTCACTGCATCCCATTTCACGTAGTCACTGCATCCCATTTCACTCAGTCACTGCATCCCATTTCACTCAGTCACTGCATCTCCTTTCCCTCAGTCACTGCATCCCATTTACATCAGTCACTGCATCCCATTGACATCAGTCACTGCATCCCATTGACATCAGTCACTGCATCTCCTTTCCCTCAGTCACTGCATCCCATTTACATCAGTCACTGCATCCCATTTCACGCTGTCACTGCATCCCATTTCACGCAGTCACTGAATCCCATTTCCCTCAGTCACTGCATCACATTCCCCACAGTCACCGCATCCCGTTTCTCACAGACACGGCATCCCATTTCACTCAGCCACTGCGTCCCATTTCCCTCCGTCATTGCATCCCATTTCCCACAGTCACTGCATCTCCTTTCCTCAGTCACAGCTTGCCATTTCCGACAGTAACTGAATCACCTTTCCCTCAGTCACTGCATCCCATTTCACTCAGCTATGGCATCCCATTTCACTCAGTCACTGCACCCCATTTCACTCAGTCACTGCATCCTATTTCACTCAGTCACTGCAACCCGTTTCCAAAAGTCACTGCGTCTCCTTTCCTTCAGCCGCTGCATCCCAATTCCCTCAGTCACTGCATCCCATTTCACGCAGTCACTGCATCCCATTTCACGCAGTCACTGCATCCCATTTCACGCAGTCACTGCATCCCATTTCACGCAGTCACTGCATCCCATTTCACGCAGTCACTGCATCCCATTTCACGCTGTCACTGCATCCCATTTCACGCTGTCACTGCATCCCATTTCACGCTGTCACTGCATCCCATTTCACTCAGTCACTGAATCCCATTTCCCTCGGTCACTGCATAACATTCCCCACAGTCACCGCATCCCGTTTCCCGTTTCCCACAGACACGGCATCCCATTTCACTCAGCCACTGCGTCCCATTTCCCTTCGTCATTGCATCCCATTTCCCACAGTCACTGCATCTCCTTTCCTCAGTCACAGCTTGCCATTTCCCACAGTAACTGAATCACCTTTCCCTCAGTCACTGCATCCCATTCCACTGAGGCACAGCATCCCATTTCACTCAGTCACAGCATCGCATTTCACTCAGTCACTGCATCCCATTTCATTCAGTCACTGCATCCCATTTCACTCAGCCACTGCATCCCATTTCACTCAGTCACTGCATCGCATTCCACTCAGTCACTGCATCCCATTTCATTCAGTCACTGCATCCCATTTCACTCAGTCACTGCATCTCCTTTCCCTCAGTCACTGCATCCCATTTACATCAGTCACTGCATCCCATTTCACGCTGTCACTGCATCCCATTTCACTCAGTCACTGAATCCCATTTCCCTCGGTCACTGCATAACATTCCCCACAGTCACCGCATCCCGTTTCCCGTTTCCCACAGACACGGCATCCCATTTCACTCAGCCACTGCGTCCCATTTCACTTCGTCATTGCATCCCATTTCCCACAGTCACTGCATCTCCTTTCCTCAGTCACAGCTTGCCATTTCCCACAGTAACTGAATCACCTTTCCCTCAGTCACTGCATCCCATTCCACTGAGGCACAGCATCCCATTTCACTCAGTCACAGCATCGCATTTCACTCAGTCACTGCATCCCATTTCATTCAGTCACTGCATCCCATTTCACTCAGCCACTGCATCCCATTTCACTCAGTCACTGCATCGCATTCCACTCAATCACTGCATCCTATTTCACTCAGTCACTGCAACCCGTTTCCAAAAGTCTACTTTCCATCAGCCGCTGCATCCCAATTCCCTCAGTCACTGCATCCCATTTCACGCAGTCACTGCATCCCATTTCACTCAGTCACTGCATCCCATTTCACTCAGCCACTGCATCCCATTTCACCTCGTCCACTGCATCCCATTTCACTCAGTCAATGCATCCCATTTCACTCAGTCACTGCCTCCCATTTCACTCAGTCACTGCATCCCATTTCCCAAAGTCACTGCATCACATTTCACTCAGTCACTGCCTCCCATTTCACTCAGTCACTGCCTCCCATTTCACTCAGTCACTGCCTCCCATTTCACTCAGTCACTCCATCCCATTTCACTCAGACACTCCAACCCATTTCAGTCAGTCACTGCATCCCATTTGCCATCGTCACTGCATCTCCTTTCCTCAGTCACTCCATCCCATTTCAGTCAGTCACTGCACCCCATTTCACTCAGTCACTGCATCCCATTTCCCACATTCAGTGGGTCTCCTTTCCCTCTGTCACTGCATCCCATTTCACTCAGTCACTGCATCACATTTCACTCAGTCATTGCAACCCTTTTCCCACAGTCACTGCATCTCTATTCCCTCAGTCACTGCATCGCATTACCCTCAGTCACAGCATCCCACTTCACTCAGTCAGAGCATCCCAATTCCCTCAGTCACTGCATCCCATTTCACGCAGTCACTGCATCCCATTTCACTCAGTCACTGCATCCCATTTCACTCAGCCACTGTATCCCATTTCACTCAGCCACTGCATCCCATTTCATTCCGTCCACTGCATCACATTTCACTCAGTCACTGCATCACATTTCGCTCAGTCACTGCATCACATTTCACTCAGTCAATGCATCCCATTTCACTCAGTCAATGCATCCCATTTCACTCAGTCAATGCATCCCATTTCACTCTGTCACTGCCTCCCATTTCACTCAGTCACTGCATCCCATTTCCCAAAGTCACTGCATCACATTTCACTCAGTCACTGCCTCCCATTTCACACAGTCACTGCCTCCCATTTCACTCAGTCACTGACTCCCATTTCACTCAGTCACTCCATCCCATTTCACTCAGACCCTCCAACCCATTTCAGTCAGTCACTGCATCCCATTTGTCATCGTCACTGCATCTCCTTTCCTCAGTCACTCCATCCCATTTCAGTCAGTCACTGCACCCCATTTCACTCAGTCACTGCATCCCATTTCCCACATTCAGTGGGTCTCCTTTCCCTCTGTCACTGCATCCCATTTCACTCAGTCACTGCATCACATTTCACTCAGTCATTGCAACCCTTTTCCCACAGTCACTGCATCTCCATTCCCTCAGTCACTGCATCGCATTACCCTCAGTCACAGCATCCCACTTCACTCAGTCAGAGCATCCCATTTCACTCAGTCACTGCATCCCACTTAACTGAGACAGTGAATCTCATTGAACTGAGACAGTGCATCCCATTACACTCAGACACAGCATTCCATTTCCCACAGTCACTGCATCTCCTTCCCCAAGTCACTGCATCTCATTTCCATCAGCCACTGCATCCCATTCCCCTCAGTCACTGCATCCCATTCCCCGCAGTCACTGCATCCCATTCCCCTCAGTCACTGCCTCCCATTTCGCTCAGTCACTGCCTCCCATTTCACTCAGTCACTGCCTCCCATTTCACTCAGTCACTGCCTCCCATTTCACTAAGTCACTGCAACCCATTTCCATCAGCCACTGCATCCCATTACCCTCAGTCACTGCATCACATTTCACACAGACACTGCATCACATTTCCCTCAGTCACAGCATCCCATTTCACTCAGTGACTGCGTCCCATTTCACTCAGTCGATTCGTCCCATTACACTCAGTCAATTCGTCCCATTACACTCAGTCACTGCGTCCCATTTCACTCAGTCACTGCATCACATTACCCTCATTCACAGTATCCCATTTCCATCAGTCACAGCATCCCATTTCACTCAGTGAGTGCATCCCATTTCACTCAGTCACTGCCTCCCACTTCACGCAATCACTGCGTCCCATTGCACTCAGTCTCTGCGTCCCATTTCCCTCAGTCACTGCAACCCATTTCCCACAGTCACTGCAACCCATTTCCCACAGTCACAGTATCCCATTTCCATCAGTCACAGCATCCCATTTCACTCAGTGAGTGCATCCCACTTCACGCAATCACTGCCTCCCATTTCACTCAGTCACTGCTCCCATTTCACCGAGTCACTGCCTCCCACTTCACGCAGTCACTGCATCTCCTTTTGCCATTAACTGCATCGCATTTCACTCAGTCACTGCATCACATTACCCTCAGTCACTGCATCACATTACCCTCAGTCACAGCATCCCATTTCACTCAGTGACTGCCTCCCATTTCACTCAGTGACTGCCTCCCATTTCACTCAGTGACTGCCTCCCACTTCACTCAGTCACTGCCTCCCAATTCACTCAGTCACTGCCTCCCAATTCACTCAGTCACTGCCTCCCAATTCACTCAGTCACTGCCTCCCAATTCACTCAGTCACTGACTTCCATTTCACTCAGTCACTCCATCGCACTCAGTCACTCCATCCCATTACACTCAGACACTCCAACCCATTTCAGACAGTCACTGCATCCCATTTCCCATCGTCACTGCATCTCCTTTCCTCAGTCACTCCATCCCATTTCAGTCAGTCACTGCATCCCATTTCACTCAGTCACTGCACCCCATTTCACTCAGTCACTGCACCCCATTTCACTCAGTCACTGTACCCCATTTCACTCAGTCACTGTACCCCATTTCACTCAGTCACTGCATCCCATTTCCCACATTCAGTGGGTCTCCTTTCCCTCTGTCACAGCATCCCATTTCACTCAGTCACTGCATCACATTTCACTCAGTCACTGCATCACATTTCACTCAGTCATTGCAACCCATTACCCACAGTCATTGCATCTCCATTCCCTCAGTCACTGCATCGCATTACCCTCAGTCACAGCATCCCACTTCACTCAGTCAGAGCATCCCATTTCACTCAGTCACTGCATCCCATTTCACTCAGCCACTGCATCCCATTTCACCTCGTCCACTGCATCCCATTTCACTCAGTCAATGCATCCCATTTCACTCAGTCACTGCCTCCCATTTCACTCAGTCACTGCATCCCATTTCCCAAAGTCACTGCATCACATTTCACTCAGTCACTGCCTCCCATTTCACTCAGTCACTGACTCCCATTTCACTCAGTCACTCCATCCCATTTCACTCAGACACTCCAACCCATTTCAGTCAGTCACTGCATCCCATTTGCCATCGTCACTGCATCTCCTTTCCTCAGTCACTCCATCCCATTTCAGTCAGTCACTGCACCCCATTTCACTCAGTCACTGCATCCCATTTCCCACATTCAGTGGGTCTCCTTTCCCTCTGTCACTGCATCCCATTTCACTCAGTCACTGCATCACATTTCACTCAGTCATTGCAACCCTTTTCCCACAGTCACTGCATCTCCATTCCCTCAGTCACTGCATCGCATTACCCTCAGTCACAGCATCCCACTTCACTCAGTCAGAGCATCCCAATTCCCTCAGTCACTGCATCCCATTTCACGCAGTCACTGCATCCCATTTCACTCAGTCACTGCATCCCATTTCACTCAGCCACTGTATCCCATTTCACTCAGCCACTGCATCCCATTTCATTCCGTCCACTGCATCACATTTCACTCAGTCAATGCATCCCATTTCACTCAGTCACTGCCTCCCATTTCACTCAGTCACTGCATCCCATTTCCCAAAGTCACTGCATCACATTTCACTCAGTCACTGCCTCCCATTTCACTCAGTCACTGCCTCCCATTTCACTCAGCCACTGCATCCCATTAACCTCAGTCACTGCATCACATTTCACAAAGACACTGCATCACATGTCCCTCAGTCACAGCAACCCATTTCACTCAGTGACTGCGTCCCATTTCAGTCAGTCAATTCGTCCCATTACACTCAGTCAATTCGTCCCATTACACTCAGTCAATTCGTCCCATTTCACTCAGTCACTGCATCCCCTTACCCACAGTCACTGCATCACATTACCCTCAGTCACAGTATCCCATTTCCATCAGTCACAGCATCCCAATTCACTCAGTGAGTGCATCCCATTTCACTCAGTCACTGCCTCCCACTTCACGCAATCACTGCCTCCCATTTCACTCAGTCACAGCATCCCATTTCACTCAATGACTGCGTCCCATTTCACTCAGTGACTGCGTCCCATTACACTCAGTCAATTCGTCCCATTACACTCAGTCAATTCGTCCCATTACACTCAGTCAATTCGTCCCATTACACTCAGTCACTGCGTCCCATTACACTCAGTCACTGCGTCCCATTGCACTCAGTCACTGCGTCCCATTGCACTCAGTCACTGCGTCCCATTTCCCTCAGTCACTGCGTCCCATTTCCCTCAGTCACTGCAACCCATTTCCCACAGTCACTGCATCCCATTTACATCAGTCACTGCATCCCATTTCCCTCACTCACTGCATCCCATTCCATTCAGCCACTGCATCCCATTTCACTCAGTCACTGCATCCCATTTCCCACAGTCACTGCATACCCATTACCCTCAGTCGCAGCATCCCATTTCCACAGGCACTGCATCTCCTTTCCCTCAGTCACTGCATCCCATTTACATCAGTCACTGCATCCCATTTATCTCAGTCACTGCATCCCATTTCACGCTGTCACTGCATCCCATTTCACGCAGTCACTGAATCCCATTTCCCTCGGTCACTGCATAACATTCCCCACAGTCGCCGCATCCCGTTTCCCACAGACACGGCATCCCATTTCACTCAGCCACTGTGTCCCATTTCCCTCCGTCATTGCATCCCATTTCCCAGAGTCAGTGCATCTCCTTTCCTCAGTCACAGCTTGCCATTTCCCACAGTCACTGAATCACCTTTCCCTCAGTCACTGCATCCCATTTCACTCAGTCACTGCACCCCATTTCACTCAGTCACAGCATCGCATTTCACTCAGTCACTGCATCCCATTTCACTCAGCCAATGCATCCCATTTCACTCAGCCAATGCATCGCATTCCACTCAATCACTGCATCCTATTTCACTTAATCACTGCAACCCGTTTCCAAAAGTCACTGCGTCTCCTTTCCTTCAGCCACTGCATCCCAATTCCCTCAGTCACTGCATCCCATTTCACGCAGTCACTGCATCCCATTTCATTCAGCCACTGCATCCCATTTCACTCAGCGATTGCATCCCATTTCACTCAGCGACTGCATCCCATTTCACTCAGCGACTGCATCCCATTTCACTCAGCGACTGCATCCCATTTCACTCAGCGACTGCATCCCATTTCACTCCATCCACTGCATCACATTTCACTCAGTCACTGCATCACATTTCACTCAGTCACTGCATCACATTTCACTCAGTCACTGCATCCCATTTCCCAAAGTCACTGCATCACATTTCACTCAGTCACTGCCTCCCATTTCACTCAGTCACTGCCTCCCATTTCACTCAGTGACTGCCTCCCATTTCACTCAGTCACTGCACCCCATTTCACTCAGTCACTGCACCCCATTTCACTCAGTCACTGTACCCCATTTCACTCAGTCACTGCATCCCATTTCCCACATTCAGTGGGTCTCCTTTCCCTCTGTCACAGCATCCCATTTCACTCAGTCACTGCATCACATTTCACTCAGTCACTGCATCACATTTCACTCAGTCATTGCAACCCATTACCCACAGTCATTGCATCTCCATTCCCTCAGTCACTGCATCGCATTACCCTCAGTCACAGCATCCCACTTCACTCAGTCAGAGCATCCCATTTCACTCAGTCACTGCATCCCATTTCACTCAGTCACTGCATCACATTTCGCTCAGTCACTGCATCCCATTTCACTCAGTCAATGCATCCCATTTCACTCAGTCACTGCCTCCCATTTCACTCAGTCACTGCCTCCCATTTCCCAAAGTCACTGCATCACATTTCACTCAGTCACTGCCTCCCATTTCACTCAGTCACTGACTCCCATTTCACTCAGTCACTCCATCCCATTTCACTCAGACCCTCCAACCCATTTCAGTCAGTCACTGCATCCCATTTGTCATCGTCACTGCATCTCCTTTCCTCAGTCACTCCATCCCATTTCAGTCAGTCACTGCACCCCATTTCACTCAGTCACTGCATCCCATTTCCCACATTCAGTGGGTCTCCTTTCCCTCTGTCACTGCATCCCATTTCACTCAGTCACTGCATCCCATTTCACTCAGTCATTGCAACCCTTTTCCCACAGTCACTGCATCTCCATTCCCTCAGTCACTGCATCGCATTACCCTCAGTCACAGCATCCCACTTCACTCAGTCAGAGCATCCCATTTCACTCAGTCACTGCATCCCACTTAACTGAGACAGTGAATCTCATTGAACTGAGACAGTGCATCCCATTACACTCAGACACAGCATTCCATTTCCCACAGTCACTGCATCTCCTTCCCCTAAGTCACTGCATCTCATTTCCATCAGCCACTGCATCCCATTCCCCTCAGTCACTGCATCCCATTCCCCTCAGTCACTGCATCCCATTCCCCTCAGTCACTGCCTCCCATTTCGCTCAGTCACTGCCTCCCATTTCACTCAGTCACTGCCTCCCATTTCACTAAGTCACTGCAACCCATTTCCATCAGCCACTGCATCCCATTACCCTCAGTCACTGCATCACATTTCACACAGACACTGCATCACATTTCCCTCAGTCACAGCATCCCATTTCACTCAGTGACTGCGTCCCATTTCACTCAGTCGATTCGTCCCATTACACTCAGTCAATTTGTCCCATTACACTCAGTCACTGCGTCCCATTTCACTCAGTCACTGCATCACATTACCCTCATTCACAGTATCCCATTTCCATCAGTCACAGCATCCCATTTCCCACAGTCACTGCAACCCATTTCCCACAGTCACAGTATCCCATTTCCATCAGTCACAGCATCCCATTTCACTCAGTGAGTGCATCCCACTTCACGCAATCACTGCCTCCCATTTCACTCAGTCACTGCTCCCATTTCACCGAGTCACTGCCTCCCACTTCACGCAATCACTGCGTCCCATTGCACTCAGTCACTGCGTCCCATTTCCCTCAGTTACTGCAACCCATTTCCCACAGTCACTGCAACCCATTTCCCACAGTCACAGTATCCCATTTCCATCAGTCACAGCATCCCATTTCACTCAGTGAGTGCATCCCACTTCACGCAATCACTGCCTCCCATTTCACTCAGTCACTGCTCCCATTTCACCGAGTCACTGCCTCCCACTTCACACAGTCACTGCATCTCCTTTTGCCATTAACTGCATCGCATTTCACTCAGTCACTGCATCACATTACCCTCAGTCACTGCATCACATTACCCTCAGTCACAGCATCCCATTTCACTCAGTGACTGCCTCCCACTTCACTCAGTGACTGCCTCCCACTTCACTCAGTGACTGCCTCCCACTTCACTCAGTCACTGCCTCCCACTTCACTCAGTCACTGCCTCCCAATTCACTCAGTCACTGCCTCCCAATTCACTCAGTCACTGCCTCCCAATTCACTCAGTCAATGCCTCCCAATTCACTCAGTCACTGACTTCCATTTCACTCAGTCACTCCATCCCACTCAGTCACTCCATCCCATTACACTCAGACACTCCAACCCATTTCAGACAGTCACTGCATCCCATTTCCCATCGTCACTGCATCTCCTTTCCTCAGTCACTCCATCCCATTTCAGTCAGTCACTGCATCCCATTTCACTCAGTCACTGCACCCCATTTCACTCAGTCACTGCACCCCATTTCACTCAGTCACTGTACCCCATTTCACTCAGTCACTGCATCCCATTTCCCACATTCAGTGGGTCTCCTTTCCCTCTGTCACAGCATCCCATTTCACTCAGTCACTGCATCACATTTCACTCAGTCACTGCATCACATTTCACTCAGTCATTGCAACCCATTACCCACAGTCATTGCATCTCCATTCCCTCAGTCACTGCATCGCATTACCCTCAGTCACAGCATCCCACTTCACTCAGTCAGAGCATCCCATTTCACTCAGTCACTGCATCCCATTTCACTCAGCCACTGCATCCCATTTCACCTCGTCCACTGCATCCCATTTCACTCAGTCAATGCATCCCATTTCACTCAGTCACTGCCTCCCATTTCACTCAGTCACTGCATCCCATTTCCCAAAGTCACTGCATCCCATTTCACTCAGTCACTGCCTCCCATTTCACTCAGTCACTGCCTCCCATTTCACTCAGTCACTGACTCCCATTTCACTCAGTCACTCCATCCCATTTCACTCAGACCCTCCAACCCATTTCAGTCAGTCACTGCATCCCATTTGTCATCGTCACTGCATCTCCTTTCCTCAGTCACTCCATCCCATTTCAGTCAGTCACTGCACCCCATTTCACTCAGTCACTGCATCCCATTTCCCACATTCAGTGGGTCTCCTTTCCCTCTGTCACTGCATCACATTTCACTCAGTCATTGCAACCCTTTTCCCACAGTCACTACATCTCCATTCCCTCAGTCACTGCATCGCATTACCCTCAGTCACAGCATCCCACCTCACTCAGTCAGAGCATCCCATTTCACTCAGTCACTGCATCCCACTTAACTGAGACAGTGAATCTCATTGAACTGAGACAGTGCATCCCATTACACTCAGACACAGCATTCCATTTCCCACAGTCACTGCATCTCCTTCCCCTAAGTCACTGCATCTCATTTCCATCAGCCACTGCATCCCATTCCCCTCAGTCACTGCATCCCATTCCCCTCAGTCACTGCCTCCCATTTCGCTCAGTCACTGCCTCCCATTTCACTCAGTCACTGCCTCCCATTTCACTAAGTCACTGCAACCCATTTCCATCAGCCACTGCATCCCATTACCCTCAGTCACTGCATCACATTTCACACAGACACTGCATCACATTTCCCTCAGTCACAGCATCCCATTTCACTCAGTGACTGCGTCCCATTTCACTCAGTCGATTCGTCCCATTACACTCAGTCAATTCGTCCCATTACACTCAGTCACTGCGTCCCATTTCACTCAGTCACTGCATCACATTACCCTCATTCACAGTATCCCATTTCCATCAGTCACAGCATCCCATTTCACTCAGTGAGTGCATCCCATTGCACTCAGTCACTGCCTCCCACTTCACGCAATCACTGCGTCCCATTGCACTCAGTCACTGCGTCCCATTTCCCTCAGTCACTGCAACCCATTTCCCACAGTCACTGCAACCCATTTCCCACAGTCACAGTATCCCATTTCCATCAGTCACAGCATCCCATTTCACTCAGTGAGTGCATCCCACTTCACGCAATCACTGCCTCCCATTTCACTCAGTCACTGCTCCCATTTCACCGAGTCACTGCCTCCCACTTCACACAGTCACTGCATCTCCTTTTGCCATTAACTGCATCGCATTTCACTCAGTCACTGCATCACATTACCCTCAGTCACAGCATCCCATTTCACTCAGTGACTGCCTCCCATTTCACTCAGTCACTGCCTCGCACTTCACTCAGCCACTGACTCCCAATTCCTCAGTCACTGCCTCCCAATTCACTCAGTCACTGCCTCCCAATTCACTCAGTCACTGACTTCCATTTCACTCAGTCACTCCATCCCACTCAGTCACTCCATCCCATTACACTCAGACACTCCAACCCATTTCAGACAGTCACTGCATCCCATTTCCCATCGTCACTGCATCTCCTTTCCTCAGTCACTCCATCCCATTTCAGTCAGTCACTGCATCCCATTTCACTCAGTCACTGCACCCCATTTCACTCAGTCACTGCACCCCATTTCACTCAGTCACTGCACCCCATTTCACTCAGTCACTGCATCCCATTTCCCACATTCAGTGGGTCCGATTTCCCTCTGTCACAGCATCCCATTTCACTCAGTCACTGCATCACATTTCACTCAGTCACTGCATCACATTTCACTCAGTCATTGCAACCCATTACCCACAGTCATTGCATCTCCATTCCCTCAGTCACTGCATCGCATTACCCTCAGTCACAGCATCCCACTTCACTCAGTCAGAGCATCCCATTTCACTCAGTCACTGCATCCCAATTCACTCAGTCACTGCATCCCATTTAACTGAGACAGTGAATCTCATTGAACTGAGACAGTGCATCCCATTACACTCAGACACAGCATTCCATTTCCCAGAGTCACTGCATCTCCTTCCCCTCAGTCACTGCATCCCATTTCACGCAGTCACTGCATCCCATTTCATTCAGCCACTGCATCCCATTTCATTCAGCCACTGCATCCCATTTCACTCAGCGACTGCATCCCATTTCACTCAGCGACTGCATCCCATTTCACTCAGCGACTGCATCCCATTTCACTCCATCCACTGCATCCCATTTCACTCAGTCACTGCATCCCCTTACCCACAGTCACTGCATCACATTACCCTCAGTCACAGTATCCCATTTCCATCAGTCACAGCATCCCAATTCACTCAGTGAGTGCATCCCATTTCACTCAGTCACTGCCTCCCACTTCACGCAATCACTGCCTCCCATTTCACTCAGTCACAGCATCCCATTTCACTCAGTGACTGCGTCCCATTTCACTCAGTGACTGCGTCCCATTTCACTCAGTGACTGCGTCCCATTACACTCAGTCACTGCGTCCCATTACACTCAGTCACTGCGTCCCATTGCACTCAGTCACTGCGTCCCATTGCACTTAGTCACTGCGTCCCATTGCACTCAGTCACTGCGTCCCATTTCCCTCAGTCACTGCGTCCCATTTCCCTCAGTCACTGCAACCCATTTCCCACAGTCACTGCAACCCATTTCCCACAGTCACTGAATCACCTTTCCCTCACTCACTGCATCCCATTCCACTGAGTCACAGCATCCCATTTCCCTCAGTCCCTGCATCCCATTCCATTCAGCCACTGCATCCCATTTCACTCAGTCACTGCATCCCATTTCCCACAGTCACTGCATACCCATTACCCTCAGTCGCAGCATCCCATTTCCACAGGCACTGCATCTCCTTTCCCTCAGTCACTGCATCCCATTTACATCAGTCACTGCATCCCATTTATCTCAGTCACTGCATCCCATTTCACGCAGTCACTGAATCCCATTTCCCTCGGTCACTGCATAACATTCCCCACAGTCACCGCATCCCGTTTCCCACAGACACGGCATCCCATTTCACTCAGCCACTGTGTCCCATTTCCCTCCGTCATTGCATCCCATTTCCCAGAGTCAGTGCATCTCCTTTCCTCAGTCACAGCTTGCCATTTCCCACAGTCACTGAATCACCTTTCCCTCAGTCACTGCATCCCATTTCACTCAGTCACTGCACCCCATTTCACTCAGTCACAGCATCGCATTTCACTCAGTCACTGCATCCCATTTCACTCAGCCAATGCATCCCATTTCACTCAATCACTGCATCACATTCCACTCAATCACTGCATCCTATTTCACTTAATCACTGCAACCCGTTTCCAAAAGTCACTGCGTCTCCTTTCCTTCAGCCACTGCATCCCAATTCCCTCAGTCACTGCATCCCATTTCACGCAGTCACTGCATCCCATTTCATTCAGCCACTGCATCCCATTTCATTCAGCCACTGCATCCCATTTCACTCAGCGATTGCATCCCATTTCACTCAGCGACTGCATCCCATTTCACTCAGCGACTGCATCCCATTTCACTCAGCGACTGCATCCCATTTCACTCAGCGACTGCATCCCATTTCACTCAGCGACTGCATCCCATTTCACTCCATCCACTGCATCACATTTCACTCAGTCACTGCATCACATTTCACTCAGTCACTGCATCCCATTTCCCAAAGTCACTGCGTCACATTTCACTCAGTCACTGCCTCCCATTTCACTCAGTCACTGCCTCCCATTTCACTCAGTCACTGACTCCCATTTCACTCAGTCACTGACTCCCATTTCACTCAGTCACTGACTCCCATTTCACTCAGTCACTGACTCCCATTTCACTCAGACACTCCATCCCATTTCAGTCAGTCACTCCATCCCATTTCATTCAGTCACTGCATCCCATTTCAGGCAGTCACTGCATCCCATTTCCCATCGTCACTGCATCTCCTTTCCTCAGTCACTCCATCCCATTTCAGTCAGTCACTGCATCCCATTTCACTCAGTCACTGCACCCCATTTCACTCAGTCACTGCATCCCATTTCCCACATTCAGTGCGTCTCCTTGCCCTCTGTCACAGCATCCCATTTCACTCAGTCACAGCATCCCATGTCCCGAAGTCACAGCACCCCACTTCACTCAGTCAGAGCATCCCATTTCACTCAGTCAGAGCATCCCATTTAACTGAGACAGTGAATCTCATTGAACCGAGACAGTGCATCCCATTACACTCAGACACAGCATTCCATTTCCCAGAGTCACTGCATCTCCTTCCCCTCAGTCACTGCATCTCATTTCCCTCAGTCACTGCATCCCATTTCCATCAGCCACTGCATCCCATTCCCCTCAGTCACTGCATCACATTTCACACAGACACTGCATCACATTTCCCTCAGTCACAGCATCCCATTTCACTCAGTGACTGCGTCCCATTTCACTCAGTCAATTCGTCCCATTACACTCAGTCAATTCGTCCCATTTCCCTCAGTTACTGCAACCCATTTCCCACAGTCACTGCAACCCATTTCCCACAGTCACAGTATCCCATTTCCATCAGTCACAGCATCCCATTTCACTCAGTGAGTGCATCCCATTTCACTCAGTCACTGCCTCCCACTTCACGCAATCACTGCCTCCCATTTCACTCAGTCACTGCATCCCATTTCACCGAGTCACTGCCTCCCACTTCACAGTCACTGCCTCCCACTTCACACAGTCACTGCCACCCATTTCACTCAGTCACTGCATCTCCTTTTGCCATTAACTGCATCTCATTTCCCTCAGTCACTGCATCCCATTTCCATCAGTCACAGCATCCCATTTCACTCAGTGACTGCCACCCATTTCACTCAGTCACTGCATCCCACTTCACTCAGTCACTGCATCCCACTTCACTCAGTCACTGCATCCCACTTCACTCAGTCACTGCCACCCATTTCACTCAGTCACTGCATCTCCTTTCGCCATTAACTGCATCTCGTTTCCCTCAGTCACTGCATCCCATTTCCATATTGACAGGATGCAGAGATGGGCCGAGAGGTGGCAGATGGAGTTCAACCTGGATAAATGCGAGGTGATGCATTTTGGAAGGTTGAATTTGAAAGCTGAGTACAGGATTAAGGATAGGATTCTTGGCAGCGTGGAGGAACAGAGGGATCTTGGTGTGCAGATACATAGATCCCTTAAAATGGCCACCCAAGTGGACAGGGTTGTTAAGAAAGCATATGGTGTTTTGGCTTTCATTAACAGGGGGATTGAGTTTAAGAGTCGTGAGATCTTGTTGCAGCTCTATAAAACTTTGGTTAGACCGCACTTGGAATACTGCGTCCAGTTCTGGGCGCCCTATTATAGGAAAGATGTGGATGCTTTGGAGAGGGTTCAGAGGAGGTTTACCAGGATGCTGCCTGGACTGGAGGGCTTATCTTATGAAGAGAGGTTGACTGAGCTCGGTCTCTTTTCATTGGAGAAAAGGAGGAGGAGAGGGGACCTAATTGAGGTATACAAGATAATGAGAGGCATAGATAGAGTTGATAGCCAGAGACTATTTCCCAGGGCAGAAATGGCTAGCACGAGGGGTCATAGTTTTAAGCTGGTTGGTGGAAAGTATAGAGGGGATGTCAGAGGCAGGTTCTTTACGCAGAGAGTTGTGAGAGCATGGAATGCGTTGCCAGCAGCAGTTGTGGAAGCAAGGTCATTGGGGTCATTTAAGAGACTGCTGGACATGCATATGGTCACAGAAATTTGAGGGTGCATCCATGAGGATCAATGGTCGGCACAACATTGTGGGCTGAAGGGCCTGTTCTGTGCTGTACTGTTCTATGTTCTATGTTCTATGTTCTATCAGTCACTGCATTCCATTTCACTCAGTCACTGCATCCCATTTCCCACAGTCACTGCATACCCATTACCCTCAGTCGCAGCATCCCATTTCCACAGGCACTGCATCTCCTTTCCCTCAGTCACTGCATCCCATTTACATCAGTCACTGCATCCCATTTATCTCAGTCACTGACTCCCATTTCACTCAGTCACTGACTCCCATTTCACTCAGTCACTGACTCCCATTTCACTCAGACACTCCATCCCATTTCACTCAGACACTCCATCCCATTTCAGTCAGTCACTCCATCCCATTTCAGTCAGTCACTCCATCCCATTTCATTCAGTCACTGCATCCCATTTCAGGCAGTCACTGCATCCCATTTCCCATCGTCACTGCATCTCCTTTCCTCAGTCACTCCATCCCATTTCAGTCAGTCACTGCATCCCATTTCACTCAGTCACTGAACCCCATTTCACTCAGTCACTGCATCCCATTTCACTCAGTCACTGCGTCCCCTTACCCACAGTCACTGCATCACATTACCCTCAGTCACAGTATCCCATTTCCATCAGTCACAGCATCCCAATTCACTCAGTGAGTGCATCCCATTTCACTCAGTCACTGCCTCCCACTTCACGCAATCACTGCCTCCCATTTCACTCAGTCACAGCATCCCATTTCACTCAGTGACTGCGTCCCATTTCACTCAGTGACTGCGTCCCATTACACTCAGTCAATTCGTCCCATTACACTCAGTCACTGCGTCCCATTGCACTCAGTCACTGCGTCCCATTTCCCTCAGTCACTGCGTCCCATTTCCCTCAGTCACTGCAACCCATTTCCCACAGTCACTGCAACCCATTTCCCACAGTCACTGAATCACCTTTCCCTCACTCACTGCATCCCATTCCACTGAGTCACAGCATCCCATTTCCCTCAGTCCCTGCATCCCATTCCATTCAGCCACTGCATCCCATTTCACTCAGTCACTGCATCCCATTTCCCACAGTCACTGCATACCCATTACCCTCAGTCGCAGCATCCCATTTCCACAGGCACTGCATCTCCTTTCCCTCAGTCACTGCATCCCATTTACATCAGTCACTGCATCCCATTTATCTCAGTCACTGCATCCCATTTCACGCTGTCACTGCATCCCATTTCATGCAGTCACTGCATCCCATTTCCCTCGGTCACTGCATAACATTCCCCACAGTCACCGCATCCCGTTTCCCACAGACACGGCATCCCATTTCACTCAGCCACTGTGTCCCATTTCCCTCCGTCATTGCATCCCATTTCCCACAGTCACTGCATCTCCTTTCCTCAGTCACAGCTTGCCATTTCCCACAGTCACTGAATCACCTTTCCCTCAGTCACTGCATCCCATTTCACTCAGTCACTGCACCCCATTTCACTCAGTCACAGCATCGCATTTCACTCAGTCACTGCATCCCATTTCACTCAGCCAATGCATCCCATTTCACTCAATCACTGCATCGCATTCCACTCAATCACTGCATCCTATTTCACTTAATCACTGCAACCCGTTTCCAAAAGTCACAGCGTCTCCTTTCCTTCAGCCACTGCATCCCAATTCCCTCAGTCACTGCATCCCATTTCACGCAGTCGCTGCATCCCATTTCATTCAGCCACTGCATTCCATTTCATTCAGCCACTGCATCCCATTTCACTCAGCGACTGCATCCCATTTCACTCAGCGACTGCATCCCATTTCACTCAGCGACTGCATCCCATTTCACTCCATCCACTGCATCACATTTCACTCAGTCACTGCATCACATTTCACTCAGTCACTGCATCCCATTTCCCAAAGTCACTGCGTCACATTTCACTCAGTCACTGCCTCCCATTTCACTCAGTCACTGCCTCCCATTTCACTCAGTCACTGACTCCCATTTCACTCAGTCACTGACTCCCATTTCACTCAGACACTCCATCCCATTTCACTCAGACACTCCATCCCATTTCATTCAGTCACTGCATCCCATTTCATGCAGTCACTGCATCCCATTTCCCATCGTCACTGCATCTCCTTTCCTCAGTTACTCCATCCCATTTCAGTCAGTCACTGCATCCCATTTCACTCAGTCACAGCATCCCATGTCCCTAAGTCACAGCACCCCACTTCACTCAGTCAGAGCATCCCATTTCACTCAGTCAGAGCATCCCATTTAACTGAGACAGTGAATCTCATTGAACTGAGACAGTGCATCCCATTACACTCAGACACAGCATTCCATTTCCCAGAGTCACTGCATCTCCTTCCCCTCAGTCACTGCATCTCATTTCCCTCAGTCACTGCATCCCATTTCCATCAGCCACTGCATCCCATTCCCCTCAGTCACTGCATCACATTTCACACAGACACTGCATCACATTTCCCTCAGTCACAGCATCCCATTTCACTCAGTGACTGCGTCCCATTTCACTCAGTCAATTCGTCCCATTACACTCAGTCAATTCGTCCCATTTCCCTCAGTTACTGCAACCCATTTCCCACAGTCACTGCAACCCATTTCCCACAGTCACAGTATCCCATTTCCATCAGTCACAGCATCCCATTTCACTCAGTGAGTGCATCCCATTTCACTCAGTCACTGCCTCCCACTTCACGCAGTCACTGCATCCCACTTCACTCAGTCACTGCATCCCACTTCACTCAGTCACTGCCACCCATTTCACTCAGTCACTGCATCTCCTTTCGCCATTAACTGCATCTCGTTTCCCTCAGTCACTGCATCCCATTTCCATCAGTCACTGCATTCCATTTCACTCAGTCACTGCATCCCATTTCCCACAGTCACTGCATACCCATGACCCTCAGTCGCAGCATCCCATTTCCACAGGCACTGCATCTCCTTTCCCTCAGTCACTGCATCCCATTTACATCAGTCACTGCATCCCATTTATCTCAGTCACTGACTCCCATTTCACTCAGTCACTGACTCCCATTTCACTCAGTCACTGACTCCCATTTCACTCAGACACTCCATCCCATTTCACTCAGACACTCCATCCCATTTCAGTCAGTCACTCCATCCCATTTCAGTCAGTCACTCCATCCCATTTCATTCAGTCACTGCATCCCATTTCAGGCAGTCACGGCATCCCATTTCCCATCGTCACTTCGTCTCCTTTCCTCAGTCACTCCATCCCATTTCAGTCAGTCACTGCATCCCATTTCACTCAGTCACTGAACCCCATTTCACTCAGTCACTGCATCCCATTTCCCACATTCAGTGCGTCTCCTTTCCCTCTGTCACAGCATCCCATTTCACTCAGTCACAGCATCCCATGTCCCTAAGTCACAGCATCCCACTTCACTCAGTCAGAGCATCCCATTTCACTCAGTCACTGCATCCCATTTAACTGAGACAGTGAATCTCATTGAACTGAGACAGTGCATCCCATTACACTCAGACACAGCATTCCATTTCCCACAGTCACTGCATCTCCTTCCCCTCAGTCACTGCATCTCATTTCCCTCAGTCACTGCATCCCATTTCCATCAGCCACTGCATCCCATTCCCCTCAGTCACTGCCTCCCATTTCACTCAGTCACTGCCTCCCATTTCAGTCAGTCACTGCCTCCCATTTCACTAAACACTGCAACCCATTTCCATCAGCCACTGCATCCCATTACCCTCAGTCACTGCATCACATTTCACACAGACACTGCATCACATTTCCCTCAGTCACAGCATCCCATTTCACTCAGTGACTGCGTCCCATTTCACTCAGTGACTGCGTCCCATTTCACTCAGTCAATTCGTCCCATTTCCCTCAGTTACTGCAACCCATTTCCCACAGTCACTGCAACCCATTTCCCACAGTCACAGTATCCCATTTCCATCAGTCACAGCATCCCATTTCACTCAGTGAGTGCATCCCATTTCACTCAGTCACTGCCTCCCACTTCACGCAATCACTGCCTCCCATTTCACTCAGTCACAGCATCCCACTTCACTCAGTCACTGCCTCCCACTTCACTCAGTCACTGCCACCCATTTCACTCAGTCACTGCATCTCCTTTCGCCATTAACTGCATCTCGTTTCCCTCAGTCACTGCATCCCATTTCCATCAGTCACTGCATTCCATTTCCATCAGTCACTGCATCCCATTCCACTCAGTCACTGCATCCCATCTCACTCAGTCACTGCATCTCCTTTCCCTCAGTCAGTGCATCTCCTTTCCCTCAGTCAGTGCATCTCCTTTCTCGCAGTCACTGCATCTCCTTTCCTGCAGTCACTGCATCTTATTACCCTCACTCACTGCATCCCATGACCCTCACTCACTGCATCCCATGACCCTCACTCACTGCATCCCATTACCCTCAGTCACTGCATCCCATTACCAAGAGTCACTGCATCCCATTTCCCACAGTCAGTGAATCTCCTTTCCCTCAGTCGCTGCATCCCATTTCCATCAGTCACTGTATCCCATTTCCCTCAGACACTGCATCCCATTTCCCTCAGACACTGCATCCCATTTCCATAAGTCACTGCATCCCATCTCCACAAGCCACTGCATCCCATTTCACTGAGTCACTGAATCGCATTTGTTGTTCTCACTTGAATGCAATGGTCATGAATCTCCTCCAATGGCTGGTCATGTATTTCCAATGCAAAATTTTACCAAGTTTTGATTTTCAATTTTGATTACATGTGTCTCCTCTATTCTATAAGATGCTGCAATAAACTCAAATTTGACAAATCATAATTCAACCACCATTACCTACAGAGTTAATTTCATCAAACAGATCCAATTAGAATTGTCCCATTCCCAAATCCTGATTCAAGTTTTTCTAATTATGGGCCACGTGGTTAAGAAAAAAGACACTTAGAATCAGACAGATGTACAGTCGGGAAACAGATCCTTTGGCCCAATTTGTCTCTGTTGACCAGATATCCGAAATTAATTTAGTCCCATTTGCCAGCATTTGGCCCATATTCCTCTCAACCCGTCTTATTCATGTACCCATCCACATGCCTTTTAAACGTACAAGCCTCCACCACTTCCTCTGGCAGCTCATTCCATACATGCACCACTATGAAAAAAATCCGGTCCATTTTAAATCTTCCCTCTCTCATTTTTAACCGATTCCCTCCAGTTTTGGATTCCAGCAACCCGGGGAAAAGATCTTGGCTGTTCGCTCTATCCACATCCCTCGTAATTGTATAAACTTCTATATGGTCAGCCCTGAACTCCAAAGTTCCAAGAAATAGCTGCCTGTTCAAGCCCACGGTATACCTCCAACCTCCGATGCTGGCAACATCCTTGTAAATCTTCTCTGAACCCTTTCAAGTTTACAACATACAATAATACAGCGCACAACAGGCCTTCGGCCCTCAATGTTGCGCCGACATCCTTCCTCTCGCAAGGAGACCAAAATCGATTGCAGTATTCCAAAAGCAGCCGAACCAACGTCCTACATGGCTGCTAAGTGATCTCCCAACTCCTATACTCAATGCACTTACGAATAAAGGCGAGCACACCAAATATCTCCTTCATATCCTTTCTACCAGTGGCTGTACTTGGATGGAACTACGAAACTGCACTCCAGCGTCTCTTTATTAAGCAACACTCCCCACAACCTTCAGTGTAAACGTGCTGCCCTGATTTGCCTTTCCAAAATGTAGCACCTCACATTTGTCTGACCTCAACACCATCTGCCATTCCTCAGTTTATTCACCCTTGTCAATGTCCCATTGTATTCTGAGGTGACCTTCTTGGCTGGCTACTACACCTTCAATCATTGGGAAACTTATTAACCACACCTTCTATTTTCATATCCAAATCATTGCATCACTTCAACTCCCCCTCCCACTCCCTGAATGACATGTCCATCCTGGGCCTCTTCCAGTGTCACAACCAAACCACCCAGAAACTGGAGGAGCAGCACCTCATATTCCGCCTCGGGAGCTTCCAACTCAATAGCCTCAATATGGACTTGGCCACCCTCAAAATCTCCCCACCCGCCAGCCTCATCCCAAAACTAGTTCCTCCCCTCATCCCCGCCTCCATGACCTGTCCACCTTCTCTCCCACCTATCCACTCTTCCCACCTCACTGACCAACTCCCACCACTGCTTGGAATTATTTTTCTTTTCACACTTCATCAGCTCGACGTTATTTCTAAAATCTACTTTCCAATTGTTGGAAAAAGTGAGATAAAGAGAAGTAAAAGAAGTTACATTCTTACCACTCGGGAAATCTCTGCATATTCTTCTGTTGAAAGGCCGCCAAGGAACGATGCAATTCTTTTGTCACAAACACTGTGAGGGAGACATCTTTTTCGGTTCCACTAACTCCACCCTAAGGAAGACAAACCCACTTAACATATCTAGTGACTTAAAACATACTCTATTGTTGCCCAAGGTGGAGAGCTGGATGAACACAGCAGGCCAAGCAGCATCAGAGAAGCAAGAAAGCTGATGTTTCGGGACGAGACCCTACTTCAGAAAATTGGCGCTGGAGAATCTGAGATAACAAGGTGTAGAGCCGGATGATACTGCTTGGCCTGCTGTGTTCATCCAGCTTTCCACCTTCTTATCTCAGATTCTCCAGCATCTGCAGTTCCTACCACCTCTATTGTTGCCCTTTCACTTGACTGAACTAATATGAGCCAGTAGTTTTGTTTAGGCTCGTGTAATCTTACAGTTATTGGCCTGTACAAAATCCTGAATTAATTTTGATCGACTGACGGGAGGAGATGAATTTTATCGAAATTTTTGTTTTCTACCAATTTGCAGAGGGCATCGTGGGCGATTGAAGGACAGTGTTATTATCCTCCAGGTCTGCGGACTGCATCATTACCAACTTGCCCATTTGCATACACATAAAATATTCATTATGTACCAATGAAACATAATAAACCAATACTGCGTACTAAAAACAACCCTCACATATCAATGGAAATTTAAATATTTATCATAGAGTTTGAAGGATTGAATTCAATGATACAAAGCAAAAACCAGTGAAGATGAGTGCAATTGGTCAGCACTTTTGCCACTCAGTGGAGGTTGGCAGTTTGAGGCCACCCAGGAACAAGCAAGCTCTGTCTAACTCCAAGGGCAAGGGTGGCTCAGTGGTTAGCACTGCTGACTCACAGCGCCAGGGACCCAGGTTCGATCCCACCATTGGGCAATCTTCTGTGCGGAGTTTGTACATTCTGCCCATGCCTGCATGGGTTCCTGCTGGGTGCTCTGGTTTCCTCCCACAGTCCAAAGATGTGCAGGCTCAGTGTATGGGCCATGCCAAACTTGCCCATTGTGTTTAGGGATGTGCAGATTAGGTGTGTTAGTCATGGGAAATGTAGGGTTACTGAGGAAAGGGTCGGGGGATGAGTCAGGGTGAGATGCTCTTTGGAGGGTGGCTGTGGACTTCTTGGGTCAAAAGGGGCTTGTTTCCACACCGTAGGGATTCTATGATATGGAAGTATCTTTTGAAGTTGGCATTCATGGGTATGCTGTAACAGAGACCTTGAAATACTGCACAACAAATATTTGGAACTAGACTGTCAATTCAGACATGGCATCAAAAGAGGTCATGGAAGTTGTCACCGATATAAAGCAGGATTGATGAAAATCCAGCAGGAAATGGTGTCAAAAGGCACAGTATCTTTTATTCACCTCCAGTTGTTTTGTCCAAGGCACTGGATGCTGGCAGGATTGGAACATTTAAGAAATGCTTCACAAATCACATATAAGGACCTGCACATCTTTGAACAATGGGAGGAAACTGCAGCACCTGACAGAAGCCCCTCGCAGACGCGGGGAGGACGTGTCAATTCCACACAGATAGTTACCCAAGACTGGAATCTCAATTGGCTCCCCAGTGCACGAGCAGCTCTAACCACTGAGCAACTGCCTTGCCCAGAAGGGGTTTTATCAGCGCATACATTATTTGGGGAAAGACAGATCCAATCCTGTCTGTCCAACCAAAATAACATATTGTAGATATCATGACAACAATCATAAATGATTTTGAATAAGTAAATCAAAAAAATTAAAACTGTTTCCAAGCCTAAATACGAGATATGGTGCAGTTAAGATGAATAGTGCAACAACAAAAAGGCCATATTTTATGTGACCATCGGTAACACTTGAAAACTTGCAACAATTCGTCGCCAGTAGTGCTCTGAAGTGGCTTGATGATGCACTCCTTCATACACTGGAATGAAACTCCAAAGATCACAAATTCTCCTTCAATACCGTGTTATAACAGTGACTGCATCAACCTGTATTTATGGGCCTGACTGGAAACCCACACAACATGCATAAACAAAAAAATAATCTAAGGTGACAGGAGAAAAAAAAGTCTGTATGCAACGTCTTTGAAAAGCAATTATTTGTAGCGGCTGCAAGCCCATAAGGAATCTCGTTTCGCAGATTATATTCATTTGCACTGCAGGTCATGCCAGTCAGAATCAGTTTTCGTTTCATGACAGATAACTAAAATGTCCATTACAATGAACTTTGGTTGATCAGAAGATTTTAAGTAAGGACGATGTCTTGTGTGAGCTGACTGCATTCGGGGATGGAGAAGGTACATGCACTGCTGGCATCTTGACACCATTGAATGAGCAAGCGTGGACGCAAAGGTTGTAACAGCTAACAATTGTACAGGCAATATCTTTTGAGCTCCTTCCGAGCAGGCCTGTAATACTCTAAAGCTGTGCCAGACCCTCACTTTCTCCACCTTACGTACGCTGCCTTTTCTTTTTGACAAGAAGCACCTCTGCACCCGTCATCCAAGGCTCCTTAATCTTACCCCTTCTTATCTGTCTCAGAGGAACAAATTTATACATCACTCCCAACAACTGCTCCTTGAACAGCCTCCACATGTCTGCTGCGCCCTTTCTGTGGAACAATTGCTCCCAATCTGGACTTCCCAACTCCTGTCTGATAGCGTCATAGTTTCCTTGACCCCAGTGAAATATCTTCCCCTGGTAACTGCTCCTTTCACTTTCCATGGCTATGGTAAATGTGAGGCTCTTGCGGTCACTGTCGCCAAAGTGTTCTCCCACCACGAGATCTGACACATGTCCTGGCTCATTGCCGAGCACCAAATCCAAAATGGCCTCCCGCCTCGTCGGCCTGTCCACATACTGAGTCAGGAAACCCTCCTGAACACACCTGACAAAAACGGCTCCATCCAAACCATCTGCACTAAGGAGGTTTCAATCTATATTGGGAAAGTTGAAGTCACCCATAACAACAACCCTGATACGTTTGCACTTTTCAACAATCTGCCGGCCAATGAGTTCTTCCATCTCCCAACTGCTATTTGGGGTCTGTAGAAAACCCCCAGTGAAGTGACTGCTGCCTTGCTGTTCCGAACTTCCACCCACACTGACTCAGTCGACAAACCTTCCTTGGCAACCTCAGTCCATACCACCGCAGTAGACGAGTCCTCAAAGGTTCTTTCAGCCACCGTTCTACTGTCCTTGACCAACAAAGCCACACCTCCCCCTCTTTTACCACCTTCCCAGACCTTAATGAAAGATCTAAACCCGAGAACCTGCAACATCCATTCCTGACCCTGCTCTATCCATGCCTCCGAAATGGCCACAACATCAAAGTCCCAGGTACCTATCCAAGCTGCAAGCTCACCTACATTATTCCGGATACTCCCGGCATTAAAGTCGTCACACTTCAATCCAGCTTGCTGTCTGCCAGCACACTTCTGTGACAGTGAGGTCCTGACCATGTCCTCCCTACGCTCATCCTCCTGTGTACTAGGACTACACCTCAGTTTCCCATCCCCCTTCTGAGCTCGTTTAAATCCACCCGAATGGCACTAGCCAATTTCCCACCCAGGATATTCGTGCCCCTCTCATTCAAGTGGAGACCGTCCTGTTTGTACAGGTCCCACCTTCCCCAGAACGAGCCCCAATTGTCCAGGTACCTGAAGCCCTCCCACCTGCACCATCCCTGCAGCCACGTCTTCAGCTGAAATCTCTCCCTGTTCTTTGCCTCGCTATCACGTGGTACGGGTGACAAACCAGAGATGACCACTCTGTTTGTTCTAGCTCTCGGCTTCCACCCTAGCTCCCTCAAATCCTGCCTGACATCCCTATCCCTCTTTCTACATATGCCGTTGGTGCCTATGTGGATCACGACTTGGGGCCGGTCACCCTCTCCCCTCAGGACCCTAAACACACGATCCGAGACAACACGGATCCTGGCACCTGGTAGGCAACACACCAATCGTGAGTCTCTTTCGTTCCCGGCAAATCTGCTATCAGTCCCTCGAACTATTGAGTCCCCAATGACTATCACTCTCTTCCTATCCCCCCCGTCCCTTCTGTGCAAGAGGGACAGACTCTGTGCCAGAGACCTGCACCCTACTGCATACCCCTGCTAACTCGTCCCCCGGAACAGTATCCAAAATGGTATAGTTGTTTTTCAGGGGAGCTACTGCAGAGGATTTCAGGGGAACGACCACAGGGGAAGGTTAGTCAAGCTACACTGGGTAAACGTACATTTTTGGCTGAAGAAACATGTGTTTCAATGTGAGCTAATGGAAGAAGCCATGGAGTCAAAGCTAAACATTTCGACAATAAGACAACCATTCTTAAAAGCAGCACACAGCGTGAAAAAGAAATGAGCTGCTTTAATATCCACTTAAAATTTATGTGGAATATCAGATGGAATTTTCTTATTGACTCCATTGTGCAATCATGTCGAGCTAAAAATGTTAACTGCATTAATTAATACTAACCAGAAACGGACTTTGTAGTAAATGGTTTGACGATTTTCTGTATCTGGAACATCCCTTTTCCTTCACGAACGAAGATCGTACCAACCTATGGTCCCAAACTGTGAGTCAAACGGATGGGACACATAATCTTTAAAATCCTCATCAAAACAGTCTCATCGTATGGTTTTGTGCAATAAAAGAGAAAGAATAAACATGTTTCCCACAATTTTGCTGATGTTTATGAACAGAATGCTCAAATACAAAAAGTTTGGGCTGGCATGTCTGCTTCCTCCAGCCTGTTTAAACTGTTCCATTCAATGTGAAATTTGTGATAAGTTTTAGCACACAGGTCTTTGTGATCTGCGCCACCACCTTCTATTAGTCATACATGCTTTCCCCCTCTTCCTGTAATACATCCCTTGAAGTGTTCAATGAGATTTTGATTTTAAATCTTATCGTCATATTCTTTTGATTCTCAAGCATCAATGAATCTGATGTTGCCGCCATTCCATGCAGTGCACAGCACGTCAAACAGGAGTCTTACTCTTGCCATGAGCACTGAGGTAGTATGGGGTCACAACTGTCTCATAGTTCAGAATGAAATTCTACATATAGGGCTATGAAGAGTCATGCAGTTAATTTTATTTGACATGCTATTTCTTTTCTTCACAAATATGCTGGATTTAAAGTGATCTTCACCCTCATTTAAAATGAATTCAATATCCAACCATCTGTAAAACTAGCATATCCAAATTTTAATTTGAGTTCAGTGTTACACAAATATATGACTTTCTTTAAAATTATGTTCGAGTCAACATTAACATTTCATTCCCTGACAGCGGGTGAACTTACTTTTAAACTCCAATTTTCCTTCGGTATTAATGGAGAGGTGAGCCTTTTTGCAAGCACCGAAAGGCTGCACCAGTTTATGCTAAAACTTACGGAACTGTAAGTTTCACAAATATGTTCCTATTAAACACTAATTCCTATTGAAGCAGTATGAGCTAAATTCATTCAACTGGACAGCCAAAACGGTCAAGATTTTAAAAGCAAGCAACTATTTTGAAGTCACTCTTCGAACTAAATTCCATCTTGGTGTGTGAGAGTCCATAGGTTCCTCACTCTCAACGAACCATTCAACTGTCATGCAATTACTGAAACACACAGACAAAAAACATCAATGTTAACAGTCACTAAGATTTTGAGAGTGATTTGGAATTCGTACTCAATACCCCCTGGGGAAAATCTGTTCCAATCTGGATAGTACTCACTTATTACCATCCCACCTACCTTCCCCAGCACCTCCTCCCCCTCCACACTAGTTGTTTCTGAGCTCCCTTCCACCCTCCATTTCTCAGGAAGGGTCCTGACCCAAAACCTCAAATTTCTTGAGCCTCTGATGCTGCCTGCCCTGCTGTGTTCCTCCAGCTCCACAATGTGTTATCTCAGACACCAACATTGGCAGTTCTTACTATCTGGATAACTCATTCTCACCTTGTCACAAGTGATTTATACTCATTATCTTTTCAGATGACGCATGTACATGTATATACATAAATATACATATTGCACATTTATGCCTGAACCACTAACCTCAAGGATATTTTAAAAGAGTCTCTTCATATCTGCATGAAAGAGAAATTATCAAGGTCATAACTTTCATTTTAGGAATAACTCGAACATTCAAAGTACTCACAGTCAGTGTCCCATTTCCTTGACCAGTCAATTTGATGTGAATCTTTCTTCCAAGTGGAAACTATAACAGCAATTATATTTGAGACTCAAACACTTCATTGCATCACCAATATTTCCTTGTCTGTTGAAGCATAAGATAATGAAATAATCATGGACAGATTGGCCAACAGTGTAATTTAATGTGTGTTATGGCAACTCAAAATCACAACCATTGAAGTGATCTTTAAAAAGCTGTTGTCATACAACTGGGCACTTTTTGAGATGCAGTGATGAACATACTTCCTGAGATGCAAATAATATATGCCAAATTAATTCCAAAGAAGACCTTTACAATTAAGAAGAAGCAAAAAATCTCTTTACATTGCGAAGCTTGTCAGATTGCGATTAGTCAATGGAAATCGTTCAGAACAATTATTGATTCCCAGATGAAAAGGAAGTGTATACATTTCATGACAACAAAATGTGAGGCTGGATGAACACAGCAGCCCAAGCAGCATCTCAGGAGCACTTTTGTCCTCCTGAGATGCTACTTGGCCTGCTGTGTTCATCCAGCCTCACATTTTGTTGTCTTGGATTCTCCAGCATCTGCAGTTCCCATTATCTCGTATACATTTCATTTTCACATCTTATCCAAGAGAGAAAAAAAAAAACACCTTCATGAATGCATTGTCAAACAAGAAGACTCACAAAAAAAGTCATTTGGCCCATTGAATATTCCTCCATCATTCGGTGAGATCATGGTTGATCTCATTACATTTATCATGACACAGCATTTCCACCAAACCCTCCTTATAGCTAATACATTCCGATCCAAGTAACATCCTGGTCAATCTCTGTTTCTGTGCCATGCCTTGTCTTTCTAAATATTTATTCAGTCATCTACAAATTTAGCCACAGCACATGCACCTCTTTCCTCCAAGTCATTAATAAACAAGCAGAGCTGTGGTTCCTTCAGCGCGACCTCATTTCTTACTGACAAGCCAACCCTGGCATCTCTGTCCATTTGTACCGGAGATAATGGGAACTGCAGATGCTTCAGAATCCAAGGTAACAAAGTGTGGATCTGGATGAACACAGCAGGATGAACACACAGAAGTAGAAGGGTCTCGGCACAAAACGTCAGCTTTTACGCTCCTGAGATGCTGCTTGGCCTGCTGTGCTCATCCAGCTCCACACTTTGTTATCTCTGCCCATTTGCCTGTTCTTTCTATCGGACATGAATCATTGGCTATTTCGTTCCCAACACTTATCCCCTAACAACCACCTCTCTGTGATACCCAGAGTGATGTATCTGTCAATTTCAATCTGCACCACAAACTCATTCACTTTGTTTCATATACTCCCTGCAATTCAATACAAGATCTTCAGTCTGGCATTTACAGCCACCCGTCTTATCTGCTGCAGCTGAAGTGAGACTCCTGACCATTTCCATACTTTTTGTCCTATTACTTGCTCTGAAAACTTTGCTGAGCACTTACCAGCTTCTAACTTTTTCCACAATTTTCCATGCAACTGAGCTCACCCACTCCACACTTTTTATTTTAACGCCCTAGCCCCAGACCTAGCTCTGTATTTTGCGAGGATACTTGTCCCAATATGATTCTCGTCGAGCCTATAACACCAGAACGACTCCCTCCTTCCCCATACCCATGCCAATGTCCCATGAATTCAAACACATTGCTGCCATGCCACCATTTGAACAATGTACATCTATAATTATGTTCACACCGTGCCAAATTGCTCAGATAATAATCCAGAGATTATTACCATTCTGGTTCTGCTTTCTCACCTCAGCACCTCGGTGCTCATAATCCCTCAGCAGAACATCTTTCCTCTTTCTTCCAGATCAATGGTACCTGTGTGGACCACGATAGCTGGATTTCTACTCCTCCCACTTCAAGTTCCTTTGTAGCCGAGATGGAATATCCTGAACCTGGGCACCAGGCAGGCAACACTACTTTCGAGACTCTCGATCCTGGTCACAACGAACAGTGTTCATTCTCCAAACTATACTACCTCTGATTATAACCACATTTCACTTTTTATCCCCTCCTGAATGTCCCCCCTGTACCACAGTGCTACAGTCAGTTTACTCATCTTCCCTATACCCTGCACTCTCATCCACACAGGAAGAAAGAATCTCAAACCTGTTAGATAAGATCAAAGGCCAAGGTTCCTTCTGCACTACATCCTGGATCCTTCCACCTGCCCTGTTCTTTGTCACAGTCTCGCGTCTCTGGCCACTGACCGAGTTTCAGCCAGTTAATCTAAGGTGTGTGACTGCCTCCTGAAGCACAGCATTCCCTGGTAACTCTGCCCCACATGATTTGTTGATTGGTAAAAACTGAGATTCCAGTTCATCAACCCCGAGCTGGAGTATGGGGCCTGACCACTCGCCCGTCATGTAGGTATAAATCATCATCTGGCCTGGATTCTCCATTTCAATTACTTCGATCTCAATTTGATTTGAAAACATTCTGGTCTTTTAGTTTGTAGCCTGTGAATATTTCTCCGATTTACTTTCAATCTGAAAGCTACCGATAATAGATTCTTAAACCAGTAGCGATCACCAACCAATGAACCTGGTTCACCCTCTCGGTCCCTGATTCTGGCTTCAATTCACCCTGTCTCAAAAAAAAAATGCTTATGAACTATCAGGCAAAAAAAACAAGCAAATGGCACCTCTTACCCTCTGCACCGACTTACCGCATTGCCACCAAGTTCCCCAAAATATATATTCAGTTGGTGCATTTCACTCGAGATGTGATCTCTTCTTCCAGAACGTGCAAAGCATACTGATCCATAGCAATATACTACCTTCAAAACCTCAGCTCTTAGCTTATTACTTTTGAGTACAGTCTCAATGCTTTCTCAAAGTCCAAACACAACACATTTACTGGTTTTCCTCTATTAATTCTCCTCCCAAAACTTCCTCCAAAAACCCAAACAAATTAGCTCTTTCATCAGGCGATGGTGATTCTGTTTGATTAGATGACGATTTTCCAAATGTCCTGCTATTATTTTCTTCCCCTAAATTAATAGGCAACCAATTTGAAAATGTGGCCTCTGGTCGTAAAATCTTTCACAATATTAAGGGAGTGCTGCACTGTCACTGGAGGCCCCAAACCCCAACTCTTCCTCCGGTACATTGATGACTGTATCGGCACCGCCTCTTGCTCCCCAGAGGAGCTCGAACAGTTCATCCACTTCACCAACACCTTCCACCCCAACCTTCACTTCACCTGGGCCATCTCCAGCACATCCCTCACCTTCCTGGACCTCTCAGTCTCCATCTCAGGCAACCAGCTTGTAACTGATGTCCATTTCAAGCCAACCGACTCCCACAGCTTCCTAGAATACACCTCCTCCCACCCACCATCCTGCAAAAATAACATTCCCTATTCCCAATTCCTCCGCCTCCGCCGCTTCTGCTCCCACGATAAGACATTCCACTCCCGCACATCCCAGATGTCCAGGTTCTTCAAGGACCGCAACTTTCCCCCCACAGTGATCGAGAACGCTCTTGACCGCATCTCCCATATTTCCCGCCACACATCCCTCACACCCCGCCCCCGCCAAAACCGCCCAAAGAGGATCCCCCTTGTTCTCACACACCACCCTACCAACCTGCGGATACAACGCATCATCCTCTGACACTTTCGCCATCTACAAACCGACCCCACCACCCAACACATTTTTCCATCCCCACCCCTGTCTGCTTTCCAGAGAGACCACTCTCTCCGTGACTCCCTTGTTCGCTCCACACTGCCCTCCAACCCCACCACACCCGGCAC
Source organism: Stegostoma tigrinum (assembly GCF_030684315.1). NCBI lineage: Eukaryota > Metazoa > Chordata > Chondrichthyes > Orectolobiformes > Stegostomatidae > Stegostoma > Stegostoma tigrinum. The sequence continues at coordinate 550,067 of NW_026728042.1, read as the reverse complement.
CTTCCCCTGCAACCGCAGGAAATGCTACACTTGCCCCACACCACCTCCCTCACCCCAATCCCAGGCCCCAAGATGACATTCCACATTAAGCAGAGGTTCACCTGCACATCTGCCAATGTGGTATACTGCATCCACTGTACCCGGTGTGGCTTCCTCTACATTGGGGAAACCAAGCGGAGGCTTGGGGACCGCTTTGCAGAACACCTCCGCTCAGTTCGCAACAAACAACTGCACCTCCCAGTCGCAAAACATTTCCACTCCCCCTCCCATTCTTTGGATGACATGGCCATCATGGGCCTCCTGCAGTGCCACAATGATGCCACCCGAAGGTTGCAGGAACAACAACTCATATTCCGCCTGGGAACCCTGCAGCATAATGGTATCAACGTGGACTTCACCAGCTTCAAAATCTCCCCTTCCCCAACCGCATCCCTAAACCAGCCCAATTCGTCCCCTCCCGCCACTGCACCACACAACCAGCCCAACTCTTCCCCTTCACCCACTGCATCCCAAAACCAGTCCAACCTGTCTCTGCCTCCCTAACCTGCTCTTCCTCTCACCCATCCCTTCCTCCTACCCCTAGCCGCACCCGCATCTACCTACTAACCTCATCCCGCCTCCTTGACCTGTCCGTCTTCCCTGGACTGACCTAGCCCCTCCCTACTCCCCACCTATACTCTCTCCACCTATCTTCTTTTCTCTCCATCTTCAGTCCGCCTTCCCCCTCTCTCCCTATTTATTCCAGAACCCTCACCCCATCCCCCTCTCTGATGAAGGGTCCAGGCCCAAAACGTCAGCTTTTGTGCTCCTGAGATGCTGCTTCGCCTGCTGTGTTCATCCAGCCTCACACTTTATTATCTTGGATTCTCCAGCATCTGCAGTTCCCATTATCTATGGTGATTCTGTTTGATTAGATTCTGATTTTCCAAATGTCCTGCTATTATTTTCTTCATAGTTGATTGCCACATATTTCCAACAATAGATGTTAGGCTGGTTCGGTTGTAGTTATCTTTGTTTTGCCTCTCTCCTTTTTAAATAGGGATGTCACATTGGCAGTTTTCCAGCCCTCAGATGCTTCTCTCGAATCTAAACCTGTTTGGGAAATTACAGTCAATGCATACACCGACTCTGAAGCTCATTGTTTAGAATCTTAGAAAGTAAACCATCACGGCAAAGAGGCCAATCTGCTTTCACTCCATTAGATTGTCTACTACAACTTCTCTCATGGTACTGATGGTGTGGTAGTGATGTGTTTAATTCCTCCCTGTATTCTTTAGTAATAAGGGGATCCTTGAAGTATCTTCCACTGAAAAGACTACCCTTTTCTCATTATCACTGATAATGGGAACTGCAGATGCTGGAGAATCCAAGATAACAAAGTGTGGAGCTGGATGAACACAGCAGGCCAAGCAGCATTTCAGGAGCACAAAAGCTGACGTTTCAGGCCTAGACCCTTTTCTCATTATCATTGTTTCTTGATTTAAAAATTAACCTGGCCGTTACAGCCTAGCATATGATTAATGGCATTACCTCGAAAATCTTCTTGGCTAAAGTGTTCAATAAATTGCTACAACCTGAAAGAAGTAATTCTCCCCCTAAATTAATCGGCAACCAATTTGAAAATGTGGCCTCTGATCGTAAAATCTTTCACAAATGGGAGTAATCTCCACGGATATACACTATCAAGCCTCTTCAGAATCTTCCATGTTGAAAAAATCAGATTTTTAAAAATCTTATAAACTCCAATGAATGTCGTCCCACGCTGCCCAACTTTCATAAGCATAGCAATCCCCTACGCCATTTCCGAAATCAACCCAGTCAACATGAGGTGTACGGCCTCCGCAGCACTCGCTCTGTGGCCGTACATGACTTCTAAGTTACCATCCTGCTGCTACGACTCTACTTCTATTTACGATGCAGTCCTCTGTCCATCCTCACATATTACCCTTGAACACATGGGCTCTTTTCTTTTGAGACACCTTATGAGCTGTACCTTATCAAATGCTTTGTTGAAATCTCAATGTACTACATCAACTGGTGGTCCTTCATCAGTAATGTTTGTTTCCTTCTCAAAGCACTGTAGCAAGTTTGTCAAGTATTATTTCCCCTTTATGAAAGGATGTTAACTCTGTAGGATGTTATAGCAAACTCAATACCCTGTTATTTCATCTTTCATTGCCGGCATGAACATCTACCCAGGTTGACCTAAATTGGCAATACTTGCTTGCTATTTTGTCGAAGTATCTTTCTGATAATGGTGTTATGTTCACAATCTTTCAATCCTCTGAGAATTTTCCACAATCTGAGGATTCTTGGAAGATTATCATCAGTGCCTCCATTGTATCTGTAGCTGCATTGTTCAACATGAGAGGATACAACTCATCATACCCCTTGGATATTTTCTCTACTGATTGCAGTCATGTTTGGAATTCTGTGCAGTGACATTCACTTTTAACAGTTTGCTAAATACTACCAGGAACAGAAATTGTGATCCAGGTGCAACTAAACTAAAGCTTTCAGCACGGAAGAAAGTCTTTCAATTCATTATGAACCTAATAACTCCTGAAAAGGGCAATACAATTTGCCTCAGTCCATAATGTTCTTTCTCGAACATCCTGAGATGCATTATCTGTATTTCTTCAAATTTACCACAGAATCTGTTTCAATCACCCTTTCAGCAATACGCATGACAACAATTCGGCATTCTTAGTCCCCCTGTAGCCTCCGATGCACATGTGCATTGTTAGCTGATTATTTGTTTGTGTGCCTGCTTTATTGCTCAAATGGATCAAGGTAAGTTGGTGTTCTTTTGTCATCAAAACTATTGCCACCTCACTCTCATCTTCCTTGTTTTATCCCTCTGCTGGAATCTTGAATTTGTCGACATATCTGAAATATGTTGTTGAATGGTGATAATAAACTCATATTACACTTGGGAACCCTGCAGCCCAATAGCATCAATGTGGACTTCACCAGCTTCAAAATCTCCCCTTCCCCCACCACATCCCTAAACCAGCCCAGTTCGTCCCCTCCCCCCACTGCACCACACAACCAGCCCAGCTCTTCCCCTCCACCCACTGCATCCTAAAACCAGTCCAACCTGTCTCTGCCTCCCTAACCTGTTCATCCTCTCACCCATCCCTTCCTCCCACCCCAAGCCGCACCTCCATCTCCTACCTACTAACCTCATCCCACCTCCTTGACATGTCCGTCTTCCCTGGACTGACCTATCCCCTCCCTACCTCCCCACCTATACTCTCCTCTCCACCTATCTTCTTTTCTCTCCATCTTCGGTCCGCCTCTCCCTCTCTCCCTATTTATTCCAGAACCCTCACCCCATCCCCCTCTCTGATGAAGGGTCTCGGCCCGAAACGTCAGATTTGTGCTCCTGAGATGCTGCTGGGCCTGCTGTGTTCATCCAGCCTCACGTTTCACTATGTTGTTGAATGGATTGGGTTTTGTGCCATTTCATACCCCACAGACCCTCTACCGATGCTTTCGCTTGTTCTAACAGTTATTACCTTGCAGAGTGGAAAATGCAGTTTGAAAGCAATGGAACATTATTGATGAAGAAGTTGATGCTTAAATTGCTGTGATCTTCTAAACAACAAACTCACCTTCAATTCTTTCTCAGTCAGAGCATTATGCCGGCGCAAATGAATCGTGTTCTCAATGGGACTTCCAAAAACATGGAATTGAATTTGCATATTGATTTCTTCTTCCCTCTTCAGAAATGCAATGTCGCATCGTCATGAAGCTTCCAAGGCAATGATTGTGCCCTTCAATGAAGGGAAAAGTGACTTTTAGATTCATGGAAATATTTCAGTACTTCCAAATACATGAAAGGCAAACATTCCCCCTGCATGCTGACCCAAGTCCGCAAGACTAGGGCATGACCCAGTCTCATTTTATCGTATCTTTCTGATTTTACATGCCACGGGATCATCATTGCAGTGTAACAGAAATGTTGATCATGGAAATTTATCAGCGTTTTCTTAAATAATGGCAAGTTTTCAACACCTTGCAAGTCTATGAAGGCTCAATCTCATGACACCTTGCCTGCTGCACAAAGACATTCTTACACTGCTTTCAATGTTAGGGCTCAAACAAAACACACTCATTACACAAATGCATCAACACACTACTTTCAATAGGATCTGGCTCAGGCTTGGAGGGCCGAAGGGCCTCTTCCAGTGCTGTAATTTTCTTTGTTCTTTGACCAAATAAAAAGGAAAAGGGAGGTGTACAAAAGTCATCAAGAGAACAAGAGTCCCTGTAGACGCACTAACGTCAACCAGGCCAACATCCCCAGCACTGAGGCACTGACCATCCTCGATCAGCTACAATGGGCTGGACACTTCATCTGTATGACTGACACGAAACTCTCCGCATGTTGTCATCCCAGCTTCAAAACAGCAGGCGAGACCCAGATGTGCAGAGGAAGCACTCGGTGATAAACTCAAGGCCTCAATGGTGAAGTGCAACATTCCTGCAGACACCTGGGAATCGCCAGCCTAAGACGGTCCAAAGCCTGAAGAGAACCTGGGAAGGCATCAAACACCTCGAGGCTTGCCTTTGGAAACAGTGGAAGCCATGCAGCCATACCAAACCTCCCTCACCCCTTCCCACGACTGCCTTCTGCCCCGAGTGCAACAGAGCCTACGGTAGCTGCATCGGTCTGTACAGCCGCCGATCAATTCAGCCTGAGAGTGGGAGAGTGTCAGAGTGTCATCCATATCTGCGAGAAACCACCATGATCATGATGTATAGTGTGCAGGGGCATCTCGTCATAGCAATTCAGAGAACAAATACAGGGCAACACAACGCTGGTGACCAAGATTAGGATTAGGGAGAATCTCAAAATCTTCGACAAGTGTCTCAGAGGGAAAGAGAAAACCCAGGGAAAACCAAGTCTCATTAGGGATGAAGAGGCAAATCAATGGTTTGAACTGGACAGCAATTGTCAGGTGTTAAACGAGAACTTCACATCAGCTTTTACATGTGAGAAGGAGCACACAATTCCCGAGCAGAATTAACAGAGACTGGGGAGATGTTAGGTGTTTTGGTGAATTTAAAATTGGACAAATCCCAGGTTTGGATGAGGTGTATGCCAAGATGCCCAGGAAGATGAGAGAAAAAATTCCACTCGCCCTCATACAGAGCTTTCAAAAGTACCAAGGGACTGGAGAACAGGTAACATAGTTCCACTTATCAAAATGCGTGACAAACATAAAGCAGAGTATTACAGACCGGTGAGTATCACATCAGTAGATAGGAAAATATTGGAGAAAATTCTGACGGCAGGCTTAATTTCCTTTGAAAGAAGCAGGGTTTGATCAGCAACGGTCAGCATAGCTTTGTCAGACGGAGGTCATGCCTCACAAACCTAGATGATCCTTTCAAAGAGGTGACGGAGTGTGCAGATGGGAGTTGATGTAGTGAAAATAGATTTCAGCAAAGACTTGGACAGGGTCCCAAATGGGAGCGTAGCAAAGAAGGTAAAGCTCGGGGGGTCCAGGAAAATACAGCAAGTTGAATCCAAAGTTACAGATTGGTCAAATGGGCAGGTCAGTGGTAGATGGGATGTTAACCCTGATCAGTCGGGTAATGCAATTTGGACAAACTAACAAGGCAAGGAATCATTCAAAGAAATGCCAGGACACTAGGAAGGTCAGAGGAATGGTGTGATCTTGGGGTACTCGTCCACAGATTCCTGAACATGGAATGGCAGCTTAAAAGGGCAGTTCAGAAAGTATATGGCTCAAGAGCTGTACAGGACTTTGGTTAGGCCCCAGCTGAAGTGCTCAGTGCAGTTCTGGTCTCTCCATTATAGGAAGGAGGTGTTTGCATTTGAGCATGTGTGGAGGACATTCATCAGGATGTTCTGAGGGGATGAAGCATTTTAACTCTTTGGAGAGTCTGGATAAATTTGCGTTCGTAATAACTGCCAATGCTGGAGTCTGAGATCACACAGTGTGGAGCTGGAGGAACACTGCAGGCCAGGCAGCATCATTGTTGTTGATCTCTGATTAAGGGTCTAGGCCTGAAACATCAGCTTTTGCGCTCCTGAGATGCTGCTTGGCCTGTTGTGTTCAGCCAGCTCCACACTTTATTCTCTTGGATTCTCCAGCATCTGCAGTTTCCATTGTCTCTAGCATCACTGTTTTATCTGGATAAGGTTGGATTGTTTTCTTTCGAGTAGAGAGGGTTGAAGGAGGTCCTGAAAAAATTGTTTGGATTAATATGGGTATAGGTGAGGTAAAAAGAAGGTCCATAATGGGGTCGGTGGCGGGGGTCAGTGCTGGTAGAGGAAGAGATACGCACATTTAAGCTAAAAGCTCAGAAGGAATTTCAGGAAAGAAAAGACACCCAGAACGTGCTGGGGGGTTGGAATTCATTGTCTGGGACTTCAGTTGAGGGAGATAATCTTTTCACATGAAAGAAAAAGGGTTGGTACAGCACTTAAAATGAAATAACATTCAAGGCAATTGGCCTATTGCTAGAACATGAGCCAAATGTCAACTTAGTGTGGCTTCAGTGGTTACAGACACAATGGAATGAAGTGCCTGTCCAATTCTGGAGAATTCTCTGATTCTGGAGCAGGGGACAGTGAGGGGACAGCACGGGACAGTTCACCTATCTTCTCCTTTATCCATCTTCTATCTGCCTCCCGACTTCTCCCTATTTTTTACAGAATCCCCTTCTCCTCCCCCGGTTTTCAAGAAGGGTCTCAATCTGAAACGTCAGCTTTCTTCCTTCTCTGATGCTGCTCGGCCCGCTGTGTTCATCCAGTTCCACACCTTGTTCTCTCAGATTCTCCTACTACCTCTGAGGAAACTTCCTTGTTTTTGCACCGAAACTGTGGTGAGAATGTGGAACGCACTGACTGTGTGGGTGGTAGAGGCAGAAACCACGATAACATTTAACAAGTCTTTGATTGGGCATTTGCGATGCTAAGGCATACAAGGCTCTGGGTCAAGTGCTGGGAAATGTGATTACAACAGTTAGGGACTTGCATCTTGTGAGGGCACATACAATTTGCTGAAGGGTCTGTTCCATTGCCATAGCACTCTATTATGCTGTCCCTCAATGATCCTATGACAAGTAAGTGAAGGTTTACAGAAACAGGAACTTTTCAAGGACAATGCCAAAAGGAAAAGTGATGCACAGACAAAGTGCATGTAAGAATTTAACCAAGGATTAACACCATTGAAGAACTGGTATTTGTGCCAATGCACCAAACCTGCAGATGAAAATGCAGTGCCCAGTTTGATTGCAAACAGCATCAACCACCAGTTCGTAACATGATCCATGGAAATATCTGAATGCCTGTTGTTGTGATCTCAAGCATTTACCTGTGTCGAGTGAAATCCACCACCATAGTTCTGTTGCATCGTTAGCCACCTCGCAATCCGTGTTGCGTAGTCAATATCATTCCTTGACAACGCTTGAAGCAAGGCATAAGCAGTGGTTTCCACAGTCATTGCAGAAGCCTGTGCTGCTTCAATTGGATACGGCTTCTCGTCCTCCAACCATGGAGGCTTTCCAGTTACCAACAGCACAATCTGTCATTTGACAAAGGGATTAGCTGAGAATAAAGTTTACATCATATAGATTTTTGTTTGCATTTCACCAACACAACAATGGTTTTGCTGGTCAAGATCCAGCATTATCTCACCACTGATGTCTATAACATTCTCCATACTTCCCGCTCAGTGATGGGTCCTTTTGTTTGGGAAAAATAGGCACCTTCGAATGCAAATGAATCAAGATGAGCTTTAGTTTCTCATCAGGCTACATGGCAGTTATTACAAGATGTTATGAACAAAAGGTGTAGGAACAGATGAAACCATTCGAAGCATCAGTCTGGATGATCTTCTTGCCCTCATCCTGAGGAGGCATCACAGATCTTAACTTACACGCAATTCAAATTATTTCACGCAATGACAAGACTGAATGCTCTGGATACTGCAAATGCCATGGCACCTGGCAGTATCCCACAAACTGTATTGGAACAATGTGCCCCAAGGACACCACACCAACAGTAAATGTTTTCCAGTACATTTTTAAACACTCGCGACACTCACATTTCAGAGAAAGATGACCTATCATGTAATAGTCAGACAAATTGTGCTGACCAATTATGGCCTCAGTGTATTCTCAATCATCAGCAAAGTAACGCAACATCTGGATGACAGTGCTGTCAAACAGCTGCACACTAAGGTTCAGTTTCCTTTTCGTCATGCCACACTTCTCGTAACCTCATTCAGGATTTACCACAAATATGATCAGAGATCCTGAGCTTGAAAAGGAAGGAAAGTGCAATCTGTCATTTCCACCAAGGCAACTTCTGATTGAATGTGGTGTGAAGCAGAGGAATAGAAAATTGAGTCAGTGGCATTCACTGGATATCTGCACTGGTTGAAGTCATGTCTTCATTTGAACCAAAGTGGAGACATGAACGTTCATTGAATATTGTCCAGGTGTCTAACAGAATTCATGACTTTTCCAACAGTGAAGTCAACGATGAGAAAATACAGTTAGACTTGGACAACGATCAGGCTTGGCCTGATAAAGGATAAGTAACATTTGCACCAGACAAGTGCTAAGCAGCAATCAGCTCCAACAAGAGAGAATATGACCATATCACAAAATTCCATGTCCTTACCCGAACTGGGTCAGTTATATAATCAGCAGTAGCCAGGTCCATGGTACAAACCGCCCTGCTGTGGAAGAGGGTCAGGAAAATCCAAGTGAGTGATCGTGGTTGGAGACTCATTCGTTGGGGGCAGAGTTTCTGTAGCCACATTTGAGACACCAGGGCTGTGTGTTGCTTCCCTGGTACCAAGGTCAAGGACATCTCTGAGCGGCTGCAACAAATGAATGCGTGGTTAAGGAGCTGGTACTGGGCTAGGCTTTCAGGTTCATGGATAATTGCGACTGCTTCTTGGGCAAGGGGTGACCTGTGTAAGAGGGATGGCTTGCACCTAAACTGAACGGGAACAAATACCCTCACAGGGAGGTTTGCTCGTGCTACTTGGGAGGATTTAAAGACTGGCAGGCAGCTGGGAACCAGAGCAGCAGGTCAGCAAGTAGATGAATTGATGGCAGGTACATGTTAGGGCCAATAAATCAGAAAAGAATGGCAGTCAGAGACAGGTACATGAACATGATGGCACAAACAAGCTGAAGTATGTTTATTTCACTGCCACGAGTATTATAGGTAAGGCAGATGAGCTCAGAGCCTGGATCAGTACATGGGTCTCTGATGTTGAGGCTATTACAGGGGCTTGGTTGAGACAGAGACAGGACTGGGTGCTCAATGTTCCAGGGTTTCATTGCTTTAGACAAGATAGAGGGAAAGATAAAAGAAGGAGGTGCACTCCTAACCTGTGGGAAATGTTAAATCTGCACCTGGAGAGGACATTCTGGAGGGCTTGCCCACTGAGGTAATATAGGTAGCATTCAAAAATAAGATAGACACAATCACTCTGATCAGATTAAACTAATAGCCTGCTCCCCTGTTGCCACTGACACACTGAGGAACAAATATGTAGGCAGCTTTTGAAACGATGCAATAAGTCAGAGTTGTCACAGTCAGTGAATTTAACCTCCACAGTATTGACTGGGACTCCCTTACAACAAGAGTTTAAATGAGGCTGAATGAACACAGCAGGCCAAGCAGTATCTCAGGAGCACAAAAGCTGACGTTTCGGGCCTAGACACTTCATCAGAGAGGGGGATGGGGAGAGGGAACTGGAATAAATAGGGAGAGAGGGGGAGGCGGACCGAAGATGGAGAGTAAAGAAGATAGGTGGAGAGAGTTTAGGTGGGGAGGTAGGGAGGGGTTAGGTCAGTCCAGGGAAGACGGACTGGTCAAGGAGGTGGGATGAGGTTAGTCGGTAGATGGGGGCGCGGCTAGGGTTGGGAGGAAGGGATGGGTGAGAGGAAGAACCGGTTTGGGAGGCAGAGACAGGTTGGACTGGTTTTGGGATGCAGTGGGTGGGGGGGAAGAGCTGGGCTGGTTGTGTGGTGCAGTGGGGGGAGGGGACGAACTGGGCTGGTTTAGGGATGCAGTAGGGGAAGGGGAGATTTTGAAACTGGTGAAGTCCACATTGATACCATTAGGCTGCAGGGTTCCCAGGCGGAATATGAGTTGCTGTTCCAGCAACCTTCGGGTGGCATCATTGTGGCAGTGCAGGAGGCCCATGATGGACATGTCATCGAGAGAATGGGAGGGGAAGTGGAAATGGTTTGCGACTGGGAGGTGCAGTTGTTTGTTGCGAACTGAGCGGAGGTGTTCTGCAAAGGGGTCTCCAAGTCTCCGCTTGGTTTCCCCAAAGTAGAGGAAGCCACACCGGGTACAGTGGATGCGGTATACCACATTGGCAGATGTGCAGGTGAACCTCTGCTTAATATGGAATGTCATCTTGGGGCCTGGGACAGGGGTGAGGGAGGAAGTGTGGGGGCAAGTGTAGCATTTCCTGCGGTTGCAGGGGAAGGTGCCAGGTGTGGTGGGGTTGGAGAGCAGTGTGGAGCGAACAAGGGAGTCACGGAGAGAGTGGTCTCTCCGGAAAGCAGGCAGGGGTGGGGATGGAAAAATGTGTTGGGTGGTGGGGTCGGATTGTAAATGGCGAAAGTACCTGCACAGGCACCAAACCCCACCTCTTCCTCCGTTACATTGATGACTGTATCGGCGCCGCCTCTTGCTCCCCAGAGGAGCTCGAACAGTTCATCCACTTCACCAACACCTTCCACCCCAACCTTCCGTTCACCTGGGCCATCTCCAGCACATCCCTCACCTTCCTGGACCTCTCAGTCTCCATCTCAGGCAACCAGCTTGTAACTGATGTCCATTTCAAGCCCACCGACTCCCACAGCTACCTAGAATACACCTCCTCCTACCCACCCTCTGCAAAAATTCCATTCCCTATTCTCAATTCCTCCGCCTCCGCCGCATCTGCTCCCACGATAAGACATTCCACTCCCGCACATCCCAGATGTCCAAGTTCTTCAAGGACCGCAACTTTCCCCCCACAGTGATCGAGAATGCCCTTGACCGTGTCTCCCGTATTTCCCGCAACACATCCCTCACACCCCGCGCCCGCCACAACCGCCCTAAGACGATCCCCCTCGTTCTCACACACCACCCTACCAACCTCCGGATACAACGCATCATCCTCCGCCACTTACAATCCGACCCCACCACCCAACACATTTTTCCATCCCCACCCCTGTCTGCTTTCCGGAGAGACCACTCTCTCCGTGACTCCCTTGTTCGCTCCACACTGCCCTCCAACCCCACCACACCCGGCACCTTCCCCTGCAACCACAGGAAATGCTACACTTGCCCCCACACTTCCTCCCTCACCCCTGTCCCAGGCCCCAAGATGACATTCCACATTAAGCAGAGGTTCACCTGCACATCTGCCAATGTGGTATACTGCATCCACTGTACCCGGTGTGGCTTCCTCTACATTGGGGAAACCAAGCGGAGGCTTGGAGACCGCTTTGCAGAACACCTCCGCTCAGTTCGCAACAAACAACTGCACCTCCCAGTCGCAAACCATTTCCACTTCCCCTCCCATTCTCTAGATGACATGTCCATCATGGGCCTCCTGCACTGCCACAATGATGCCACCCGAAGGTTGCAGGAACAGCAACTCATATTCCGCCTGGGAACCCTGCAGCCTAATGGTATCAATGTGGACTTCACCAGTTTCAAAATCTCCCCTTCCCCTACTGCATCCCTAAACCAGCCCAGTTCGTCCCCTCCCCCCACTGCACCACACAACCAGCCCAGCTCTTCCCCCCCACCCACTGCATCCCAAAACCAGTCCAACTTGTCTCTGCCTCCCGAACCGGTTCTTCCTCTCACCCATCCCTTCCTCCCAACCCTAGCCGCGCCCCCATCTACCTACTGACCTCATCCCACCTCCTTGATCTGTCCGTCTTCCCTGGACTGACCTATCCCCTCCCAACCACCCCACCTAAACTCTCTCCACCTATCTTCTTTACTCTCCATCTTCGGTCCGCCTCCCCCTCTCTCCCTGTTTATTCCAGTTCCCTCTCCCCATCCCCCTCTCTGATGAAGTGTCTAGGCCCGAAACGTCAGCTTTTGTGCTCCTGAGATGCTGCTTGGCCTGCTGTGTTCATCCAGCCTGACATTTTATTATCTTGGAATTCTCCAGCATCTGCAGTTCCCATTATCTTTAAATGAGGCTAAATTTGTTAAGTCTATCCAAGAGAGTTTCTTGACACAATATATGGATAGAAGATGGGCCATACTGGACTTTGTAATTGTCAGGTAACTGGTGAGAAGGGTGGGAAAGCATGTTGGAAATAGTGATCACAACTCCTTCAATTTTAAGATTGCTGTGAAGAAGGGCAAGTCAGGACCTTGGGGGAGAGTAAATTATATCAATTTTAGGTAGGAGCTGGGGAGTGTTAATTGGGAGGAGCTGTCACATTTGCCATATGGGAATTGTTTGAAGGCCTGCTTATGAGTTTAGGATCAGGAAGGAGGAAGGACAAGGATGGCAAGGTAAAGACCCTTGGATAATTGGGGAGGTTGTGAAGTTAGTCAAAAGGGAAAATCAAAAATACGTCAGGTTTAGGAAGCTAAAATAGAACAGGGCCGACATAAAAAAAGCAGAAAAAGAAAGGGCGATGAAATGACCTTGGCAAGGAGGGTTAAAGGAAATCCCAAGGCATTCTAAGAGGATAAACAGGGAGAAAGTAGGACCATTCAGGATAAAGGAGGGAGCTTGTGTACGGAAGCAGAGGATGTGGGCAAAATCCTAAATGAGTACTCTGCATCACTATTCACTCAGGCGAAGGGTGTGGAGGATAGTGGGATTTGTGTGGAGCATGCTCATATGATAACAGCATTTTGAGATCAACAAAGAGCATTAAGGTGGTTAAGTCCTCAGGACCCAATGGTATCTACTCAAGGGTTTTTGAGTGAGGTGAGAGAGGAGATTGTCAGGGCATTCAGCAATATCTTTGTATCCTTGGTCGCCACTGGAGGGGTACTGGAGGACGAGCAAGTTGCTAAATGTTCTTCTTCTGTTCAAGAAGGGAAATAGGGTCAATCCAGGAAACTAGAGACTAGTGAGTCTCTCATCGTTCATTGGGAAGCTATTGGAGAGAATTCTTAGGGATTGTATTTATCTGTATTTGGAACAGCATTGCCCAATTAGGGACAGTCAGCATGGCTTTGTGCAGGGCAGGTCATGTCTTACTAACTTGATCGAATTTTTTGAGGAGCTAACTAATGTGATCATTGAAGGTAGAGTAGTGGATATTGTCGACAGGGATTTTAGCAAGGCTTTCAACAAGGTGCCTCACGGTAGGATCATCCAGAAGATTAAGATCCATGGGGTCTGTGGTCACTCAACTGCTTGGATTCACAACTGGCTTGCCCAGAGAAGACAGAGGGTGGTGGTGGAAAGGTGCTTTTCAGGCTGCAGATCCAGGACTATTCTGTTCTGCAGGGATCTGTACTGGGACCTCTGCTGTTGTGGTATATATAAAATGACCGAGGTGAAAATATAGATGGATGGGTTAGTAAGTTTGTAGGCGATAGAATGATTGGTAGAGTGGTAGTTAGGGTAGAAAGTCATAAAAGGATACAGAAGGATACAGATCCGTTGCAGAAATGGCAAGTGAATTTTAATCCATTAAGTGTGAAGTGCTCCACTTTGGGAAATTAAATGTTAAGGAAAAATATACAGTTAATGGCAAGACCCTGAACAGCATTTGTGTATACAGGGATCTTGGGATTCAGTTCATAGCTCCCCGAAAGGGGCCACACAAGTTGACAGAGTGGTAAAGAAGACGCATGGCATGCTTGCCTTTATTAGTTGGGGAATCGAGCACAAGAATCAGGATGTCATGTTCCAGCTTTAGAACTTTGGTTAGGCCTTAAGTATTGCACTCTTAAGAATCGTATCCAATTCTGGTCGTCATGATACAGGAAGGATGTGGAGGTTTTGAATAGTGTGCAAAAGAGGTTGCCTGGATTTGAGGGCTTGAGCTAGAAAGGGGAGGCTGGAAAGACTCAGGCTATTTTCTCTGCAGACGTTGAGGGAAGACTTGATAGAGGTTTACAAATTTATGACATGCATCGACAGATTCTGACTGTAACCCTTCTCCCAGATTTGAAATGTCTAAAACTGGGGGCATGTATTTAAGGCGAGAGGGGGAAAGTTCAAACGAGATGTCAGAGACAATTCTTATACACAGAGAGTGGTCGGAGTCTGAAAAGCACTGCTGGGGTGGCTGTGGAAGCAGATACAATAGGGCCGTTTAAGACACTTTTACATAAGTACATGAATATACAAGGAATGTAGGGATATGAATCAAGGACATTCAGAAGGGTTTAGCTAAATTTGGCACCATGTTCAGCACAACATTGCACGCCAAAGGGCCTGTACCTCTGCTGAAGTGTTCTCGGATCTATGTTAATCAATGCGACTGGAACCGTAGATCAGAGACAATAGATTCTACGGCAACTAACTCACTTTGGACTCTCAACATCTGTCCACTGCCAATAAACTCCAAATCCGGGTGTCAATGAAATACTCTTCACTCAGCTGAACGAGTGCGACTCCGACAACACTATCGATAAACGACAGCAATGCAGTCAAAACATCCCATTGATTGATCCCCCTTCTTACGTAAGGATATAGGAAAACAAGTAGGCCATTCAACCCTTCAAACACTTTCTACCATCCAATGAGATTATAACTTAATTGTGGCCTACCTCCATATCTTTGGTCCATATCCCTCAATATTTTTTTTTCCTTTCGGTCGAACTGAAAATTTACAATTAACAATAGATCTAGAATGAACTGTTGTTTGAGATGGGGAGTTACAACGAGACAATGCACCAATTCATCAAACTCCTTCCACAGTACCTGATAATTGTGTGATCCCTACCACCCAAAAATATTTAAAGAGCAGCTCCAGAATCTGCATGTTCCCTGTCAAAATCAGCAGAATCCTGATGTGGAACTGTATGACTGTTACTTCATTTCCACTGAGTAAAAGCAATTCATCTCCTGTCCTCAGTATTTCATTAATATATTCATACCACGTGCATTGCAGCTATTCAACAGGCCAATTCTCCACAACCTTCTCAACAGCAATTCTGGATGGATAGCAAATGCAGCCCAAGAAAGCAACATCAATGACATGCTCGTGAATTTTAAAAATTATATTGACAATATTTATGGATTATAACAAATCCCAGACTTCATGACGTCTCAAATCCATTCTCCCCCTCTCCCCACTGCTTGGACGTGCATTCATGATTGCGATTTACAAAGAACAGCAACTAATTTGAAACAATTAACTTGCAAAAATAGAACAGAAATCTAGTTCTGTGCAAAACCAATGCGAAACAGATAGGAGCAGATAGCGAAGGGGACTGTTGGAGAATGCAGAATATAGACAGATTGGAGAGTTAGGTGGAGAAATGGCAGATGAAGTTCAATCCAGGCAAATGCAAGGTGATGCATTTTGGAAAATCCAATTCAAGAGCGAACTGTACGGTGAATGGAAAAGGCCTGGGGAAAATTGATGCACAGAGAGATCTGGGTGTTCAGGTCCATTGCACCCAGACGGTGGCAATGCAGGTCAATAGAGTGGTCAAGAAGGCATACGGCATGCTTTCATTCATCAGACAGGGTATCAAGTACAAGATTTGGCACGTCATGTTACAGTTTTATAGGACTTTGGTTCACATTTGGAATACGGCGTACAGTTCTGGTCGCCACATTACCAATAGGATGTGAATGCTTTGGAGATGGTGCAGAGGAGGTTCACCAGGATGTTACCTGGTATGGAGGGCACTAGCTATGAAGAGAGGTTGAGTAGATTGGGATTATTTACATGAGAAAGACGGAGATTGAAGGGGGGGACCTGATTGATGTCGACAAAATCATGAGAGGTATAGACAGGGTGGATAGCAAGAAGCTTTCTATCCCAGAGTGGGGGGACTCAATTACTGGTCGTCACAATTTCAAGGTGAGAGGGGAAAAGTTTAAGGCATACGCGTGGAAAGTTCTTTATGCAGAGAGTCGTGGGTGCCTGAAACGCGTTGCCAACGCAGGCGGTAGAGGCGGGCACAATAGCGTCATTTAAGATGTATCTAGACAGAAACATGAATGGGCAGGGAGCAAAGCGAACAGATCCTTGGAAAATAGGCGACAGGTTTACATAAAGGATCTGGAACGGCGCAAGCTTGGAGGGCCAAAGGGCCTGTTCCTGTGCTGTAATTTTCTTTGTTCTTTTCCTCTTTGAAACAGTTTGAAGGCTGGCTATCAGCTAGACAACAGCAGCGATCCCTGGGATTCGTCATTCGAAACAGGAAGGAGTTTCCAACATCAATTGGAGAGACAGCATACTTGAAGGTTCAAGTCACTGTTTCATCTACAACTTCCCACCCACACCGGTGCAATGCCCTTTCAGAACTACAGTGCACGTTCGTCCAGAACATGGTGCACTCAAGCCACTTCCATTTTTCCACTTCCTGAACTACAATTTGATCCCTTCATTTCCTGGTTTGTATGCTTTTATGTTTTTCTAGTCTTGAAGATTTCTACAGTACAACTTTATGGTTGCCCTATTATAGGAAGGATATTTTTAAGCAAGAGTGGGCACAGAAGAAATTTACCAGATCGTTGCTGAGCATGGAAGGTTTCAGTGATAAAGGAAGGTTGGGTCAGCTGGAACTTTTTTCACTGGAGCAAAGGGGGATGAAAGGTGACCTGATCGAGGTTTATAAATAAGACACGGTTGGAGGGATATGGGCCACGAAGAGGCAGTTGGGACTAGTTTAGATGGGGATAATGTTGGACCTAAGGGCTCATTTCCACGCTGTACGACCATGACTCTATAAAATAGGCTGACAAGGTAAAGTAACACTACCGTACCAAAACGAGCAAAAAAAAGCACAGCATCCCCTTCAAATTACATCTCACCACAGGACAAGTTAAGGCCAGGCTACGACATAGAACAAACATCAACACTGCATCTCAAACCTCCACTGGAATTGAATAGTTTTGCATTTATCTTGATAAGTCAAACCACATTCTGTTCTCCAACCCTCTGGTGCTTCCCTTGTGAGAGGAATTGAAAAACTGGTCAGGGCCACTGAGATTTTCTTTGAGGTAACAAGGTGTACAGCTGGACGAAAACAGCCGGCCAAGCAGCATCAGAGCAACAGGAAGGCTGACGTTTCAGGGCTAGACACTTCTTCAGAAATGGGGGAGGGAGAGGGGGTTCTGAAATAAATAGGGAGAGAGCGGGAGGCAGATAGAAGTTGGATAAAGGAAAAGATAGGTGGACAGGAGACAGACAGGTCAAAGAGGCAGGGATGGAGTAGAGGTGGAAAGTTAGGGAGCAGACAGGTCAGTTCAGATAGGACGAACAGGTCAAGGCGGTGGGAAGAGGTTAGTAGGTAGGAGGTGGGGGTGGGGCTTGAGGTGGCAGGATGGAATAGGTGGGTTGGTTTTGGGTTGCGGGAGCAGGAGGGGAGATTTTGAAGCTTGTGAAGTCCACATTGATACCACTGAGCTGCGGGGTTCCCAAGCGGAATATGAGGCGCTGCTCCTGCAATCTTCAGGTGGCACTGCAGGAGACCCAGGATGAACATGTAATCTGAGGATTGGGAGGGAGAGTTGAAACGGTTTGCGACTGGTAGGTGCAGTTCTTTCATGCATCGGTGACTTGCAAAGGTCCCCAAGCCTCCGCTTGGTTTCCCCGCTGTAGAGGGGGCCACAATGGGAACAGCGAATACAGTATATCACATTAGCAGATGTGCAGGTGAACATCTGCTTGATGTGGAATTTCTTCTTGGGGCCTGGGATGGGGGTGAGGGGGGAGGTATTGAGACAGGTGAAGCACTTCCTGCAGTTGCAGGAAAAAGTGCCGCGTGTACGGGGTGCTGGAGGGGAGTGTGGAGCGCATAAGGGAGTCACCTAAGGGTGGGGAGGGAAAAAATGTCTTTGGTGGTGGGGTCAGAGTGCAGATGGCAGAAGTGTCGGCGATGATGCATTGAATCCGAAGGTTGGTGGGGTGGTACGTGAGGGCGAGGGGGACTCTGTTTTGGTTGTTTTATGGGGAGTGGGTGTGAGGGGTGAGTTGTGGGAAATGCGGGTGACCCGGTCGAGGGTGTTTTCGACCACTGCGGGGGGTGGGGTCTGGAGTTGCGGTCCTTGAAAACTAAAACTTCTCTTTCAAATCCTCCCACTTCCGACAGACAAAGCAGGTGGCCAGGGTATCCACATGGGCCCAAGCTATGCCTGCCTCTTTGTAGGTTACATGGAACGATCCCTCTTCCGTACCTACACTGGCCCTAAACCCCACCTCTTCCTCCGTTACATTGATGACTGTATCGGCGCCACTAATGTGGTAGCTGCATCCGCTGTTCCCATTGTGGCCTCCTCAACATCAGGGAAACCAAGCGGAGGCTTGGGGACTGCTTTGCACATCACCTATGCTCACTTCACACTAAGCAACTCCCCCTCGCAGTCCTCAGATGACATGTCCATCCTGGGCCTCCTGCAGTGCCACAATGATGCCACCCGAAGGTTGCAGGAAGGGCACCTCATATTCTGCTTGGGAACCCTGCAGCCCAATGCTATCAATGTGGACTTCACAAGCTTCAAAATCACCCCTCCCCACAACTGCATCCCAAAACCAGCCCAGCTCATCCCCGCCTCCTGAACCTGTCTTTTCTCCCTCCTATCCCCTCCTCCCACATCAAGCCCCACCACCATCTCCTATCCTCTTGATCTTTGGCCTTGATCTTTGAGTCCTCATTTTCTACAGATTTAGTACCCGAGGGCTGGAGGGTTGCAAATGTTGTGCCCTTGTTCAAGAAGGGCAGTAGAGATGACCCAGGTGATTTTAGACCAGTGAGCCTTACGTCTGTTGTTGGAAAAATTTTGTAAAGGATGAGAAGAGATAGGATTTATAAACATCAAGCAAGCACCAATTTGATTGGAGATCATCAAAATGGATTCGTCAAGGGCAGGTCGTGTCTCACAAACCTCAGTGAGTTTTCAGAAGGTGACCAAGCATGTGGACAAGGGAAGGGCCGTTGACGTGGTGTACATGGACTTCAGTAAAGCCTTTGATAAGGTTCCACGTGGTCGGCCATTCGACCAAATATGGACGCATGGGATTGAGGGACATTTCGCAGTTTGGATTAGAAACTGGCTTTCTGTAAGAAGGCAACTAGTGGTGGTTGATGGAAAATATTCAGCCTGGAGTCAATTCGCTCGTGGTGTGCACAAGGATTTGTTTTGGGACCACTGCTGTTTGTCATTTTTATAAATGATTTGGATGCAGGAACAGGTGGATGGATTACTCAGTTTGCAGGTGACACTAAAGTTGGCGGAGTGGTGGGCAGCGTGGAAGAATGTCGCAGCTTGCAGGGAGACTTGGATAAACTGCAGAATTGGGCTGAAAGGTGGCAAATGGAGTTCAATGCGGAGAAATGTGAGGTGATTCACTTTGGGAAGAATAATAGGAAGGCAGAATACTGGGTCAATGGAAAGATTCTGGGCAGTGTGGATGTGCAGAGGGATCTTGGTGTCCATGTACATAGATCCCTGAAAGTTGCCACCCAGGTTGATGGTGCTGTTGAGAGGGCTTACAGTGCGTTAGGTTTCATTGGTAGAGGGAATGAGTTCCGGAGCCAAGATGTCACGCTGCAACTGTACAAAATGCTAGTGCGGTCTCATTTTGGAATATTGCGTGCAGTTCTGGTCGCCCCTTTACAGGAAGGATGTGGAAGCATTGGAAAAGGTGCAGAGGAGATTTACCAGGATGTTGCCTGGTCTGGAGCAAAGGCCTTATGAAGAAAGGCTGAGGGGCTTGGTCAGTTCTCATTGGAGAGAAGAAGACTAAGAGGGGATTCAATGAACACATACAAGATGATCAGAGGATTAGATAGGGTGGACAGTGAGAGTCTTTTTCCGAGGATGATGACATCAGCTGGTGCGAGCGGGCATAGCTACACATTGAGGGGTGATAGATTTGAGAGAGCTGTCA